>NC_090280.1:21357617-21683867 GCF_037392515.1 Haliotis asinina
TGGTGTCCCCCGCCGTGATATTGCTGGAATATTGCTAAAAAGCGGCGTAAAACCAAACTCTCTCACTCACTGCCTATATATTCCATTGCATAGATTTAGGTTACCTTACCAGTGGTTAAAGCGTCCGCTTACCATGCCGAAAACCCGGGTTCGATTTCCTCCATGGGTATAATGTGTGGAGCCCATTTCTGGCGTCCCCCACTGTTGTATTGCTATAGGCTAAAAACTAAACCCACAGTCACCCACTGTTGGGTGAACCGGTTTAGTATCAGTCGCCTGTTTTCAGTGGAGCATAGATCTTTGACACGAAAGCGTCGATGGTGGCCATTAAACAGTTTGTTTACGTGAAACTGATTGATTGTTTTAGACTGTTATATTTAATATCATTTTGTTGTGCTGCGTATAACAAGTTAGGGAAATTGTAGCTCAGCGTCGTCTGATGCCATCGTAAAGCAGCCACTCCAAAACAAAATCAGATAACCTCGCAATGCTCTTCTCCCAACTGTCATGACCTACCACCACCCCGTGTATTAAGAATATGGCCTCAGAGACGTGTATAAAAGATTTTCGGCTATCTCTTGAAACATTAATACACCTTTCGTCGATTTCAGAGCGTTTTCGCCCCCAAAGTCATTGCACCACACTCTTTGAATATTATATTAACTACGCCTTTGTAATTGTACATTCGGATAATTTTACATAGTAGGTGTCGATTAAGTATTTAGTGATTTTTTCATTACTTCAATTTGCTCCGAACAATGTTCAAACAATCGTGCAAAATGAAAATATTGTTGTCTATCACAGGGGGATTTCCGCTTCAGACACCAAACCATCAATTGACAGCAGCACCAGCCAGTACTTCCGATACCCTCTGCTACAGGATCTCATATTACAACACAGCCAGAAACAATCAAATAAGTGTGCACGTGATATGCGTGGCTTTATATAATGGGTCGCATTGTCGCTCTCTGTCAACTCATCACTTGTACTCCACACACCGACAAGGAGCGTCGCACGCGCTGCTGCAATTATGAAGAAGGTAAGTTGATGTGGATTTCTTTTTTGTTTGAAGGGAATATATAAGGGAAATTCACGAAACTGTTCACGCAGTTGTTTTCACAATATGAAAGCATAATGTCGTACCTTTAGGTCAGTTCTTTCTCGGACGCGAGCGAAGATGATGGATCAGCATGGTTCTCGTTGATGATACAGAAAACAAAATATTATAATTTAATGTTATCATTTTACATAGACAAGAGAGGTAGACTAGTGGTCAGTACGTCAAGGTCCTGGTTCGAGTCTCCGTAAAGCATTTACTACCCGCGGGGTAGTAGGATAGCCTACTGGTTAAAGCTTTCGCTCGTCACGCCAAACACGCGGGTTCGAATCCCAACATTGGTACAATACTAACCTCTCTGATGTCCCCGCCTTGACATTGCTGAAAAGAAATAAACTTACTCACTCACTAATATACGGAAATGGGGTTGACATGTGAACATCCGGGTTAGAATATGTGGGTGGCCGTAAGCTGCATATGCCCCACGCTGACACCCAATACGTCTGATATGGAACTTGTCTTACGACCCGTGAACATCCAGGTCAGAATCGGTCATCAGCAAACCCAAGCCTGTCGTCCGAATCACTAACGTGATCGAGTGGTCAGACTCAATGACTATGACTCCATTCCATGATTCCACTGGTAATATCACATTCATTGTTATGATCACTAAAATTATATTCTACTTGTCATTGCGTTCTTTAAAACCATTTCTTTCAGGAATGCATTTTATTCACCTTGCTAAGATCTCGACGAATGATATACCGTATCATGGCACAAGTTCCGGTGTTTATTTATTGGTTTCTAGATCTGAAATACCTTCAGGTCAAACTGATAAATAAAAGAAACTTTTCCTAATCATCTGTGTCTAATCAGATTCATTAGTTGAAGGACTTTGAAATTTGGTCTTCGAGAGACCCTTGCTTGTCGTAAGAGGCGACTTCTTTTGTGTAGATTAATTCTCATGATGTTAGTCACTACAGTGTCTGGTCCAGACTCATACAGCTGGAACGTTGCTGGGTGCAACAAACATTTGCCATAAACGGTTCGACACCACAGCCATTGAAACTATTTCCTGACATTGCTGGGCGTGAAACATTGTGAGCATGGATCTACACGAAGTAGTTGCATGATATACAAGGGCTGGTCACAAAGTTCTAAGGCCTACATAACTTCTAGACTGGTGACACCAACTAATCTTAGGAGTGTTGTTGGACAGTGTTCTTCATCAGCATTTCCAGTTATTTTACTTAAATAGATCAACTAGTTCGAAAGCAACAGGTTATTGAAGCACACTGGGGTATACATACGAGTACAATGTGAGAGATGTTGAATGCTGTCCTTATTTTACATGACAATACTTCGTCTCACTCCTCTTGATTGGCAAAGTCTGCAGTACATACATGTAGATGAACTTCATCATTGCGCTTTCCGTATTCACCTGACCTGGTAACCAGCGACTTTTACCTGTTCCCAAAATTGAAGGAACATCTCCGTGGAAAACAATGTGCTGGTAATGACGAGGTCAAATCGTAGCTTCAGTAGATATAGTTGCGCTAAATAACTCGAAATGCTGATGAAGAACACTGTCCAACAAAACTTCTAAGATTATTTTTGTCACCAGTCTAGAAGTTATGTAGGCATAGACCAGCCCTTGTATATCATGCAACTGCTTCGTGTAGATCCATGCTCACAATGAATCCCCCCAAATAAATAAATAAATAAATAAATAAATAAATAAATAAATAAATAAATAAATAAATAAAAGAAGCCCATTTCTGGTTTCCCCCGTTATGATGTTGCTGGGATATTGCTAAAAGAGGCGTAAAACCATACTCACACACTCACAGTATATTGCTTCACTTTATGGTTTTTATTTTCAGATATCAGTACCAGCAATGTTGATGTTGCCCTGCCTCCTGCTGACCTTGTTTAGAGTTATCTCCTCACAAGCCCCTTGCGACGACGCAGACATAAGCCGGAAGTGCTACTACTGCAGTGGCCATTACGACAACCCGTCCGTATATAGTGAATGTTGTGAGAACCGGATGCTGCGACAACACTGTGCTGATGAGATATGGGTTGAACCCAAAAGGGGAGACTGGTGATGATCTGGATTCAAACAATCTATTGAAAATACAATGTTGTTTATTTTGGAAGACATGGCAGCGTGTTGCAAGAACGACAACTTTGCCGTGACTGTGTTTGTGAAACAAACCCTCGAAGGGTCGTATTGACTTGCATGAAACCTTTTCCCATTGAGTGCATTATAACTATGATCAAATAAAAGAAGTTGTTTCATTTGTTTCCCAGTTTTTTATCACCCTCCGCGCGTTTAGCGCGAATCAGCGGATATTAAATTAGGCTCCGTCTGTCCGTCCGCCCGCCCTTCATTACGTATTGGGATATTTTATGAACCTTTGACTAGATGCTTTTCACATTTAGTAACTAGGTTACCAGTCAGGTTTTGGTGAGCTTGACCTTCTTTTCCAGGCATAAGGATACTTTTTACCCTTGTCGGCGAGATATCTCAAGATCCGTTCACTAGATTTTCTGCTTATTCTCCAAGCTTTATCCAGGAAAAGCGCTGGGACCAGTCGGTTTGGGAGACCTTTGCTTTATTTTCAAGGTCACGGCAACACTTGGAAGATTTCAGCATGTTGCATGTTAAGCTTGTCAGCGAGATATCTCAGTCTCAAGAACTGTTCTCTGAATTTTCTACGAATTTAACACCAAGCTTCATCTACGGAAGGTGCAAGGTCCAGTCGACTTTAGTAACCTTCACTTAATGTGCATGGTCATGGCGACACTTTGAAGATTTCAGCATGTTAACCTGCATGCTAAGATTGCCAGCCAGTTATCTCAAGAATAGTTCACTGGGTTTTTCTCGTCAATTTACAAGACTTCCCTCCAACTTTTTGTAATATTTCATACACTGAGACATTCATGTCAAGGTCAAGGTGTGTCTTGAAAACATTTGTGCGTTTGAAAAACTGCAGAGCAAGCTATCAAGAGAGATTGACTGGCTATTTTTTTTGCTGACATTTAACTTCATCTTAAATTACGACCTTCACTTTCATTACCTTTTAAGGTTGGTGTGATAATTTGCGGCGGGAAGCATGTTACATTAGAGACAAAACTTGTTTTATTTAGCATTGTTAAGAACTTAATTTTGTGTTAGGCGACTGATATCAGAGCGACGTACCATAAATATGGAATTTTCTTACTGGTCAAGTAGGCCACGTCCTCTTTCAAACTGTGCTTACATGAACGCTGTTTGAGTTCCGTAGATGTTTATGAAACACCTGAGTATGATTTTACGCCGCTTATACCACTGTTCCACCAATCTCACGGCGGTAGACGCTAGAAATGGACTTCATAATATGGGAATTGAACCCAGGAGTTCGAAGAGGCGAGACCTCTCGGCTAGTCCATCACCACCCTGACGTCATTACGACAACAAAAAGGTGATAGCACCAGTCACATAATTTATGTCGGGTCATGCAGCAATTTTGAATTGTCTAATGAAACAATGGTCTAGACATTGGTTTAGAAAAACAAAAATATGTCCTTGAGGTCTATGTTGGGTTAGTCGTGACGTATTCTCATCGTTTCCCTAGGAACAAGTTCTCTGTTTTCAAATTATTAGGACTCCGAGAATGTATGGTTAACATATCATCACATTCCATTTGCACAGACCGATGCTCATGATGTTGATCACTGGATTGTCTGGTCCAGACTGGATCATTTGCAGACGGTTGTCATATAACTGGAATATTGTCGATAGCGGCGTTAAAAAATCAATCACTCAATTCACCCCACGCAGAATATGTACAGCCTACCTCTACTTCAGAAGGATGTACACACATGAACACTGCCTTGAAAAGGGGATGATTCCTGGTGAGACTATTAACTGCTGAACGAAGTCGTAAAAACTGGATTTGATCAAAGAGGAACACACGCATTCGAAACATTTCAAGGATGAAAACATTAACCGTAACGCCTCTTACACATATGCCACCATTGAATTTAAATTTTCAGGTTGTTCCTCTTAGCCATTATTGGAGAGAATTCTGTCTTTCTTCTCGCATGTTTGTATTCGTAGAAGTGGTTTCTATCGCTCTCTCACCTTTGACATTAACCCCGTGTTTGTGTTGAAGAGGAATATATATGGATTAGCCCTACCGTCTGAAAACCTGTTCTAAACGACACCATGTGTATTCAGTAGGTATAACGGGTAAAGTAATCCGTAATCTGGATGGTATCTTGTGTGTTGTTATTTGCAACATACACTCACAGCTATGGCGTGTTCCCACTACCACCATTGTCCGCGCATATCCGGGTTAGAATTGGTCATCAGTAAATCATGTCTGCCGTAAGAGGCGACAGGTGGGATCGGACGGTCAGGTTCACTGACACGTGTCATCTTATTCCATTTGCGCATATCGATGCTCATGCCGTTGATCACTAGATTATCTTTTCCAGACTCTATTATGTACAGACCGCCGTCATAGAGCTGGAATATTGCTGAGTGTGGCTTTAAACGACAAACAAACAAAATCAAACAAACATGTCAGACAGGTTGAATCAACAAGGAAATGAGTACAGGTTTCATCAGTTTAATGCATTTATACAACATTGAATCATCCCAGCTCTCTCTGGAATGTTCCACCGTTGACTTCATCTGTCTGAAAATTGTCACGTCTGACAAATCAGAATGAATCGCGATCCTCCATCTGTTTGACCCACGAGGAAAACCTCTTGTTTGTTATGGATAACAGGGGTTATGGCGACCATTTGATTTAATTGTCATGTCAGGAACGAAATATATTTGTGGACAGCAGTGATAACTCACAAGCAGCAGGATTATTCACGCATAAAAAATACACATGACCTGAAATGATTAAACAGAATTCTCCTTTGGGAAATATCCATCAAGTGGACGCGAGAAGCATCCCGCCATGACGATCCTGGACTTGACACTGACACTGATTCATGGACTTATATCCAACTGTTAGAAGTGCCAGCTCTGATAGTTTTTATTACTCTGTCAAGGGACTGCTTTATTGCTTTTATCAGTGGGATTTGATGTGTGTCACCGATGCATTATGAACACGGTGCTTTGTTGACGGAAATCCGGTGGCTGCGCGAGATCTCGTGGAACACGTAAGTTGTGACACCTGTTTTATGTGTTTTGTTTAATACGCACTTTACTAATGAAACAGAAAAACAGGTCTCAACGTATATTTTGTATTGACAGTGATGGTATTGTTGAGCTTTGTTCTGGTGTGGTGACATATGTATTATTAAGTACATGTGGCAAAGCTATAACCATGGTTGTAAACATCTACCATATAAACTGCAGGAGGTGTGTAACAGGTATGTGTCTGTAGGTCGGTGGATTATTTGGGTGAATAAACAATATGTAGTTAATTTGTGGGTAGGGAGCGATTGTGGATTTTACGGTGAAGCATTACAAGTAAATGAACCATACACACCGTCAAAAATAACTGGCTTAAACGAAATAAAAAATTCAAAATGTTGCGCAGACGAACTTGTCTTGCCATCAAATGATCTGTCCAAACTTACCTCTAGAATATAATAAACTCGGCATATATTCAACTATTCCAACCCGGTCATCCAAAGTCAGGGTGGTCATGGTATAAACCACTTAGTACACGGTTTGTACAACTAACTTACAATGTATATAACTTAACAACAATTTCTTTAGCAACACTCTAATCAAAACAGTGGTGGATGAAAACAGGGTTGTGTAGAACCAAAGGGACGTAACTCTGCACAGCAAATTGTATCAACGTCTTCGCACATCACCGTCGACGACTTCACTATCAACATCAACACCATATCACACATCACCATCAACGACATCACACATCATCATTAATGCCATCACACATCACCATCAACGACATCACACACCACTATCAATGACACCACATCACACATCACCCCCGTTGTCATCATGCATCAACATTAACATCACACATCACCATCAACAACACCACATATCACCATCAACGACATCACCATCACCATGAACGCCTTATCAAATATCACCAGTAAAGCATCACACATCAAAATCAATGACATCGTCATTATCATCAACGCCACATCACACATCACTATCAACAACACCATTACCATCACCATCACCATCACCATCACCATCACCATCACTATCACCATCAACATCACACGTCACACATCACCATCACTATCAACATCAACATCACACATCACCAACACCATTACCATCACCATCACTATCACCATCAACATCACACATCACCATCACCATTACCATCACTATCACCATCACCATCACCATCACCATCACCATCACCATCACATCACCATCACCATCACCATCACCATCAACATCACCATCACTATCACCATCAACATCACACGTCACAAACACCATTACCATTACCATCGCCATCACTATCACCATCACCATCACCATCACCATCACCATCAACATCACCATCACTATCACCATCAACATCACACATCACAAACACCATTACCATTACCATCACCATCACTATCACCATCACCATCACCATCACCATCAACATCACCATCACTATCACCATCAACATCACACGTCACCAACACCATTACCATCACCATCACCATCACCATCACCATCACTATCACCATCACCATCAACATCAACATCACCATCAACATCACCATCAATATCACCATCAACATCACACGTCACCAACACCATTACCATTACCATCACTATCACCATCACCATCACCATCACTATCACCATCACACGTCACCAACACCATTACCATCACCATCACTATCACCATCACCATCACCATCAACATCAACATCACCATCACCATCACCATCACTATCACCATCAACATCACCATCAACATCAACATCACCATCACCATCACCATCACTATCACCATCACCATCAACATCAACATCACCATCAACATCACCATCAATATCACCATCAACATCACACGTCAACAACACCATTACCATTACCATCACTATCACCATCACCATCACCATCACCATCACCATCACCATCACCATCACCATCACACGTCACCAACACCATTACCATCACCATCACTATCACCATCAACATCACACATTACACATCACCATTACCATCACCATCACTATCAACATCAACATCACACATCACACATCACCATCACCATCACCATTACCATCACCATCACTATCACCATCACCATCACACGTCACCAACATCATTACCATCACCATCACTATCACCAGGAATATCACACATCACCAACACCATTACCATCACCATCACTATCACCATCAACATCACACATCACCAACACCATTACCATTACCATCACTATCACCATCAACATCACACATCACCATCACTATCACCATCAACATCACACATCACCATTACCATCACCATCACCATCACCATCACCATCACTATCACCATCACCATCTACGTCATCACCTTCAAAATCAACACTATATCACACATCACTATAAAGGCAATCACACATCACCATTAACGTCATGACAAATCACCATCAGCGACATCACACCTCACCTTCAACGCAATCACCATCATTACCAACGACATCACCTTCACCATCAACCCCATATCACATATCACCATCAACGACATCACATATCACCAACAACTAATGATGAATGTAGAACTGGTTTGTGGAGCAATGAAAACGGTTAAAAAACGAATACGGTTTCCATAATTATTTTACAATATTTCTAAATCCAAAGCTTCGTAAATAACGTGCAGGTTATTTATAATGCTATCACCGATCTCATTGTCATCAATCATCAAACAGAATAAAACACTATTTGATCCACAACCAAAGCAAAAATTCCCATTTCAACATCGCCCCACTTCACAACGGGGGACGACAGGAAAACTGTGATTCTTCAAAGGCATTTAGAAGTTGGCATAGTAATACATGACAATTTTATGGATAGCAACTTCTTGGGTTTATTTTCACGACGTTTCGGGGCTTATCCTAGCCCCCCTGATCAACCTGATGAGGGGGCTAGGATAAGCCCCGAAACGTCTTGAAAATAAACCCAAGAAGTTGCTATCCATAAAATTGACAGGGGAGCTGTCGGCGTCTCATTACTAAAACTATACAGATGTACATTTTTTAAATGAAGGGCTTCCATGCAAAGACATGGAATCAGATGACATTATGCTATCATTTCACGAAACCCTGTCTAATCATTTTGAAGCACCGATCTGCATTGACCCCTAAACACCACAGCTACATCGCCCTGTTTAACACCGCAATGGCGGCGGTAAATAATCGAGTCTCGACCACACAAATGTTGACTTGTGCCAAACCACCTATCCCGTTAGTCGCCGCATACGACAAAACATAAGTTGCAGAACACCGATTCTAACCCCGATCTTCACGTGCGAGGGTCCCATTCCATGCCAATGACCTTTGATATGAGCGTGAGTAAGATTTACGCCTTGAACAATGTCTCTTTAATATCACGGCGGAGGACAGCAGAACTGGCTTCACACATTTTGGTGAAGCGATCGCTTGAAGAGCGAACCTTTATCAACTTCGCTCTACACAATCTGTTAGTATGTTGGCAGGGAACGTACCCCTGATAACATAAAATTATTTACACACGTAAAAAAGGGGCTTTAAAAGCTGCAACAATTTTTAAAAAATCAACCCTATTCAAACCTGCAAAGAACCCAAAACGATCGTGTGCTGGGTGGATGTCCTCCGGTCTATATGTTTTACGTGGTGCAATCAATGGCATACTGGTACTCCGGATAACCTTGGCTACCTATTAGGCGCTATAGAGTTATAGTTACATGACTTTATACGACTGAGTACCCATTTTTTGCAGGATGAACAGAGGCAATTTTGAACAAACTGAATTGAGCTTCCACCGCTTAAAACATGGCGTATGCATGCTGAAGACACTGACCAGCAATATTATTTTGGTCGATGGATTAATATGCACTGCAACCAAAGCTGCCTTTGAGACGCTAGAAAAACAAACGACACATGACCATATCATACTACCGGGTACCCATCCACCGCTGGGTGAACAAAGGCAATGTTGAACAAGTCACTTGCCCAAAGTGAGACCACATGTATCACATGTACTACGTTGTGAGGCAGGGCTGTCCTAGAAACTCTCAGGAGTGCTGTCCCACACAGTCACCCATCCAAGAACTATTTGTGACAGTGTTGGTACCCCTTAACACTGGACGTAAATTGAAACTTTTCACTGTTTTAATCGTAGCATGTGTATATCTAGTAATCCAGCTAGGGCCCTTGCAGGAAGCAAATGTACTGTAAGTCCCCATGGTTCCTGGTATGGTGATCTACCGTCAGTTGACAATCTATAACCTGTTTCTAATTGTATTGTCCTTTATGGTTAAGCTGTTTTAGACTTAATTACTAGTTTTTGAAGGATGTCTTTTCTACAATAGTGATTTTACTGTTCTTCATCAACAGGATTTTAGTGTCTGATATTTTGGTATGCAACGTAATTTTAAATTGTTCGATAAATTCTCGTCACGATATGGCTGCAATATTGCCGATGTGACGTTAAATATTACCTCACTCACTCACTTGAGCCGGAATGTGCATGGTCAGAATGAAAATATCTTCCCGCATATTCGAACTGATTTCTAACACTTCCTTCTGCATTCGGGCTAATTCTTGTAACGTTCCCGAATGTTTTGAATTGTACAGTCGAAGTGGAAAATAGCGAACAGCATATCAGGTGCATTCAAACTGCCCTCTTACAGTGTTCTCGGTATTCTTATTGCATTCGAAATGCGTTCTAAGCACTCTGAATATATTCGAAGGGGAACAGAAAAGAAAAGCCACTTTAACATCCTATCAAAATATGGCGAATGCGCCTCGAATGAGCTGGAATCTATCTCCATGAATACTGGACTTAAGGTGGAATATGCTTCAAATGTATAGGAATATTTCGATTGAAGTTGTAATCAATAGAGCTCGAACGTTCATCGAATACACCTGGAATATATTCAGAATATCCCGAATGCTCTTCAAATGGCCCCTAACCGCCGCATTGCACAAAAATAAACGCGTCCACCTGTCACAGAAACAACTGATATCCAGCATTTGGGATTCGCATTCTTATAAAGCATGAAAAAGTTAGGAGCCTTTAACATCACCTGAGTATGTATTCATCCATTCATACATTCATGTATTTATTCATGTATTTATTCATTCATTTATTCATTGACCTTTATCACTCTTCCTTATCACTCATGAATCAGAGTTAACTCCTCGTGAACCTTTTTGCCACGAGGTGCCATTTTTGAATTATGAATTATTCATTCGTTGAACTATGAAACAGTCACAGATTTTCTAAATAACATAACAACCAAACATTGATTGACAACTGACCCTTTCGGGCGATCGATGGCTGATGCGCACGTAAAATGTCAGAATTTGTGCTCGGACAGACGAGCGAGCGCTTTAACCACTACGGTACCCCGCCGACTGCATCCAATTAAAAATAACCGGTTATAATTGAACAAAGGTTATCCAAACATTACAAAGCTCAAAACAATCTCCACAAATGCAGTTTTAGGTTTTGTTCTGGATTATTTTATTTTTGCTGCCATACACTCACAACAATCGGTCACAGACTGTCCAGCAATAAACGTTCAAAATGGTGAGACGAAACAATACAAATGTCTAAGTACTTCCATGTAGATCATTTGCTCGCCAGGTTCAATTTCCCATATGGGTACAATGTGTGAAGCGAATTCGAATCTGTAGTGTTCCTCGCTCTGGTATTGTAGGAAATTCACATGTGAGTGAGTGAGTGAGTGAGTGAGTGAGTGAGTGAGTGAGTGAGTGAGTGAGTGAGTGAGTGAGTGAGTGAGTGAGTGAGTGAGTGAGTGAGTGAGTGAGTGAGTGAGTGAGTGAGTGAGGTTCACAGGGTCGGCATTCTATCCCGGAAGAACGCAATATAACCCACATCACATGCGCTCAGCAGTGCCTCTCGCTTAGACGATGTCAGCTTGTATATTTCCTACTGAATGAAACAGTCGAGACATGTTTGAACGATTAACATGTTCTGAGAAAGGCTCATTTTCATGGCGCGACATGTAGTAACAATCGTCGTATTCAACACTGTTGCAGCACACACTTTTATCGTAACGAGTTTAAATCGCCAACAACTAGTTGCTGCCGCGTTGTAAGACACAGGCCATTGTCCTTATTCCAAAGCGGGTTAGACAGCTAATGCAAAGAAAGAGTCACAACATGAGTTTTTTTTCAAAATCGATTTATTTTTCGTATTATTTTCGTATGTCAGTTTTTAACCATCAACAATGGTGACAACAACGACTTCACGATAACAACTCCTTAACGTGATATCAAACGGGTAATGAGTTCAAGAATACATTGTGCTTATTTTTTCCATATCATTAAACAATGTAAGGTTTGACTCTTGTTGTCGGTTTTCTGCATTACGATGATATCTCATACACAGAACCGAGGGCCTTGAACCGTAGTATGTGCCGTACAGCGGCAAGGATGTGCCGTACAGTGGCAAGTATGTGCCGTACAGTGAGAAGACCTTGCCGTCCAGTGGCAAGAACGTGCCGTCCAGTTGCAGGGACGTGAAATACAGCGGTAAGAACGCACCGTTTCAACTCTATCTGGTTGTCAGGCTGGTTTGGCTAGTTGATGCGTGTCATCGTAACCCACATTCGCATCGTTTCACAAATACAGTGTACCACGAGATGACATGTTTAATTTGTCCGGATACCCATGAATGTTGCCCAGCTGTCAAGTTTCATGCGATGGACCACATATGTGATGTGACAAATAATGCTCTTGATGATAATCATTGGATTATTTTCCCATGAACATCCGGGTTTGTATTAGTTTCCAGGAACCCATAATTGTAGTGAGAGCCGACTAACGGGATCGAGTGGTCAGGCTCGCTGGCTTGGCTGACCAAATCCAAACTGCATGCATGCTCATGCTGTTGTTCACTGGAATGTCTGGTCCACACAAGACCAGATTATTTACAAACCACCGAACGTCCTCACAATACCCATAAAATACCCACTGATAATTTATACTTGATACTGAACATTCCGATTTCACCATCACGTCAAACATTCGGCATTCCGAGAATCAACCGAGAGAACACAATATAATCCACATCACATGTACACAACGGTGCCTCTCGCTTACACGACGTCAACTCGTATATTTCCTATTGAATGAAACAGTCGACACATGTTTGAACGATTAACATTCGCGAGTAGGTCGCGACGTATTGTTTGAGGCCGACGTAATAACCTACATAACAATGTACTCAAAGGTCTAAGCGATAACGTTGTGTGAACACGGAAGAATACAGAGACAAAGTCTCCCACATAGTGCAGACTGAGCATAACTTTACGTTTACACAACGCAAGCATAAATGAACGAGGCATTGGGCTGAACTAGCCATGGCGAAAAAAACCCAGTACTGACAGATAAACTGAGATAATAGACTTAAGATCGTTCAAGACATGTTCTAAGAAAGGCTCATTCTCATGGGGCGACATGTAGTAACAATCGTCGTATTCAACACAGCTGCCAAGTCAGAACATACTTATCGTAACGAGTTGTGAGACAAAGACAGTGTGTTATTTTTATTAACTTTCAGAATGCATACAAATGTGACAATGAAATAAAAACAATATACAAAGACGTACACCGCCTTCGTTACTCTTCAGTCCTAACGTGTTTTTTTTTATACTACTGGCAGATGAGTAAATTTCAAGGTGTTGGATTTGTTTTCATAATAACGGAGTATAAGACGTCATCTTTGTTGATCAGTCTACCCATAAAATCAATTGCGCATATGGGAAGCGCAGCAGAGATTGCGAACCAGTCATGAATTCTGGGATATCATCCGGGTTCTCAAGGGAGAAAAACAGTAACGAAAGAAACCACCAGTACGGAAATTGCTCCGCAACAGTGCCCTCTTAACCGAGCAGAATTGGAGTAGCCTCCCTTATCTGACCTAGTTTTAAGACACCTCTTGTATATTTCTCTCTTGTGTGTGTTTCTCAACAGAAGATACAGCTGGTGTTACCTATTGATACATTGATACAGTGACCTCTTTTTTTTCATTGTCTATTATTTAGTACAGGATGGATCTGACATGTGGTAACACTTTTTCTTTAGATTTTATGTTTTCAAATGTCTATTTTCTTGTTTTCACTAAAAATATAAAAACATCCATTTCAGTAGGCAGTTGAGATATAATACCAGTGTACACATGATATGGGTGATGAGATAAGAATAGCTTCAGCTAATTCTAGAGACCTGGCAGAAAAGAGAAAACGAAAAGAAATAATGAACCTTTTGCGTAGAAAAAAGTTTTGATTTATATGCCTGCAAGATATTCACATAGCCAAAGAGGATGATATTACTATGAGAAATGAATGGGGTATTACAGCACCATATAAATCAAACGCAAGAGGTGTTGCTATCCTATTTAGCAATAATCTGGAAGTAAATATCCACAAATTCAAGACTGACAACAATGAAAACTATATAATAGCAGATGTAACTATAGAAGGAGTAAGACTCACACTGACTGATATATATGGTCCTAATCAAGATGCACCTGAATTTTTTTCATGCCTTATTTCACAATATTGAAGAATTTGAAAATGAATCTCAAATGAATCTCTGATATGTGGAGACTTGAACTTAGTTCTTAATCCTTCCACTGACTTAGAAAATTATATAAATATCAATAATCCAAAAGCAAGAAAGGTATTGTTAGATAATATAGAAAGGTATGATTTGATAGACGTTTGGAGGGAAAGAAATCACGATGTAAAAAGGTACACATGGTGGATGAAAACCCGAAACAACAGTCCAGACTGTTCACAAGATTTAGCAAACATGACAAGTGACTGTTCCATACTTCCAAGATATAAATCTGATCATTCGGCAATTACGATGTCCTTTTCCAGTGCACTTCATAAGGAACGGGCTGGTGGATACTGGACATTAAATACATCATTACTATATAATCAAGATTATGGAAATATGGTCAAAAGGGGCTGTTGTTACTTATTGACTTTGAAAAAGCTTTTGACACTGTCTCTAAAGAATATATAATTCTAACTTTAGGAAAATTTGGTTTTGGACCCAATATGGAAAAATGGATCAAAATATCAATCAATAATCCTACATCTTGTGTTATGCAAAATGGTCATTTATCTCAATTTTTTCACAATGAAAGGGGTTGTAGACATGGCGACCCGGTCTCTCCCTACATATTCCTTTGAAATTTAGGCAGAAATTTAGGAATAATGATCCGTAACAACAGTGCAATAAAATGCAATTACATAGAATAATACTGAACATAAAATTGGACAATATGCAGATGATACTGAATTATTTCTTGATGGATGTGAAGAAAGCTTAAGCATAGCAACTGACACCCTCAATAATTTCTACAAAACGTCTGGTTTAAGAATAAACGTAGATAAGACTAAAGCAATATGGATAGGCTCAATGGCAGGTAGTAGCATGATGTTATGTCAGGATCTTAAGCTCGATTGGCACAGTGGGGATTTTGATATACTAGGAATAAAGCTTAATTCTAACTTGAGTAACCTTTGGGTAATTAATACAAGAAAAAGACTAGAAATTATTAATAGAACTCTAGGGAATTGGAGGAAAAGAAATTTGACATTAATAGGGAAAATAACGGTTGTTAAAACTTGAGCACTCTCATTCACTTCACTCCCAAATCCTCCAAAGAAAATCATTGATAAATTAAACGATATATTTTATAAATTCATCTGGAATGATAAGCGTGATAAGATAAAGCGAACAACACTTATTAGAAAATATCAAGAAGGGGGACTAAGAATGGTTAATGTTGAGGTATGCATAAACTCATTGAAACTGACAGTATTAAATAAATATCTCCAAATTAAAAATACTAGCCCTAATACCTTTCCATTCAAGGATATTTTCTGCTTGGAGCCAATATTGAAACTCATGTGAATATAACAAATCCCTATTGGAAAGATGTGTTGGCAGCACGGGGAATATTTTATAGAACACATAAAACTGATTTTACAGATTTTGATCAAATCTTGTCTGAACCCCTTTGGTTCAACCATCAATTCCTAAATAGTAATATTATCTCTTAAAGGTATTTACTCTATAAGAGACTTGTGTAATGACCAAGGTATTTTGTCATTTAATGAACTTAAGAAAACGTCTTGAATACTACCAGGTTCTTTCGAATATACCAAGAAAATGGAAAGATACTATTAGAAATAATCTAGTGATTGTTCATAATCACTATCTCAGCACATCACTGATATGTTTGCTTTCAGCACCAAAAAGATCCAGATATTACTATGATAGGCTTATAAGTACTGAAACTTTCCCTGCTACATGTGAAAAATGGCAACAACTCTTTGACACTGTAATCCCGTGGGAACATATTTTCAGAGAATATAGAAGATGTACAAAAGATACTAAATTGATTGACTTTCAATTTAAATTTATTCATAATATTATATACACACAAAAAAAATATTGAAAATGAAATTAGTGGATGATGAATTTTGCTCTTTTTCTAACTTAGTGTCTGAAAATTTGATACATATTTATTGGGAATATGAATGTGTGAAAACATTCTGGCTGAAACTGAAAGAATATATTGACATTAAAACAACAGAAAAAATTAACCTGACAAAATATATAGTCTTAATTGGCGGAAACAATATTGACTTAATGAGCCATATACTTCTTGCTGGTAAAAAATACATTCATATACATATTCATATGTCTTTCGAACGCCGCTTCTAAGCGGTACAGGTCCTGTGCCCGTGATGATCCGGTTAAAATTGATCTTCAGCAATCCGTTCTTGTCATGAGAGGCGAATAACGGGATCTGGTGGTCAGGCTCGCTGACGTGGTTGACACATGTCATTGTATCCCGTAGATCGATGTTCATGCTATTGAACACTGGATTGTTGTGTTTCCATTATTTACCGACCGCCGCCATATACACAGACGCTTAATCTCCGAGAAGCTCCGAGAAAACTGCCTGGTCCGAAGTAAAAAGTTCCACCATTCAGAACTGTTACCGTCATGTAGATTTCTTTCACAAGTGAGTTTTGTTACGTGTATATATAATCTATCCAGACATGATTGTGTGCATTGATTGGTTATCATATGAATATTCAAGTTGTTATGTCTACAAAGTGTAATAAAGTATTTTGAAAATGTATACGTTCGTATATTTTTGTATTGCCATGTCAAAGGGAAGTAAGTGCAGTTGTGTTCATAAGTTTGTTTCAGTAGTCCGTACGTTTCACTATCCGAACGTTTTTGATGAAAAACAGAAGTGTCCGGATTAACGGGGCCTGACTGTATCTGGAATATTGCTGAGCGCGACGTAAAACTAAACTCACTCTGGCGTTGCAGTGGTGACGTTTAATGCCAGGAAATCACCTAATTCCACAACCAGTTCGTGGCAAACGAGGTCGTGGCAACTGCACGCTATAACCTGTAGTGTCGCTGACACGGTGGCGCCAATATGGCATGACCAACATCCCGCCTTTTGTCCGCCGAGATATTTGATGATGGGGGACGGAACCGCTATTGGGTTGATCCTGACTGTTGAAAGAGTTCGTAACAAAAGCCAGTGTTCATTGTCAATGTAAAGGTGCATGTCAACATGGACTGTACACAAATCTGGTATTTAGGGACATTCTTTAGGTCAGGTGTCTTGTCGAACACTAAAACAGAGTGAGTGAGTTTAGTTTTACGCTGCACGTAGCAACATTCTAGCTAAATCGCGGTTGATGGTAAGTCCGTAGGTGGCATTGCAGAGAGAGAGAGAGACAGACAGACAGACAGACAGACAGACAGACAGACAGACAGACAGAGAGAGACAGACAGGCAGACAGAGAGAGAGAGAGAGAGATTAACAATTCCAGTTGTTGATCTGGGCCCACCTTATCTGCCTTTCTCTGGAGCTGAAGAAAACTGCCGCAGTTTTCATCAGCCACCTGTAAACAGACTTTCAGTAGCGTGTTTCATACCTTGCAACGAAAGTTGTTTTTCTTGCACTTTGTTGTCTTTTCTGCTTTTACGCAGATACGCAGACATGAATATTAAATCATAGCTCACAGTCACAACCTGGCTGACCATTGGATTCTGGTTGCCATAGAAACGTAGGTATGTCTCATGGAACAGCAAAGAGATGCTTCATGCTGTAATGTATTAACACATGATACAATGTAAAAAATTTATTTCACATGTTGTATAATAAATAAACTCTTAATAAATAAATAACATTTAGAGAAATAAATAAACGAACAAATATACACGAAGGAAACAGTAACCAAGACGGTCGAATCCAGGGCCAAAATAAATTTATAGATAATAAGTCAGGAACTGTTCGGACTGCCAGCATCTCCAGGATTAACATCACCTACGACGTCTTTCCCCACATCATGGGCACCGTGACCCCATCCACTTCATCACACGTACTGCGAGTGATGCTCTATATTTGTACGTAGACTGAACATCATACACACGGTACGTGATACTACACATTGCACCTTACACACCTTACGGTCATTGCTGACCGTGTTCCTCAACAACAATCCTCCCCCAACTTCTGATATCCCTCGACAAACACTTAGAATCATTTCACAACCGAGAAAAATTAATGAGTGCTTTTTTGTGAGATTAGGCGATGAAAAGCTGAATCAAGAAATGCGTTCACAGTAGGCTTCACATCATTCAACTACTTTCAAAACATCACTTGTTAATTTAAACATTTAATTCAAGTTTTTAATTAGGCATCTCGGTCGGTCTCGAGCATGTTGTTTGTCCGTAGAAGTTGCGTTTTGATGACAGTTTTTTGGGGAAAGTCAAAGCAAAACACTATATCACAACGCACACAAGCCATCAGGTTCCCCATGGTACGGGGCTGTTTCACATCCGGGAAGAGTTATCGTTCTTTGCACTTGGTTCCGTCTTGGCTTCTAAACGGGGTTTACGATCCTGACTAGAATCACCATATACTCTCTCGTTTAAGTTCCACCCATATTTCCATTTTACAGTGATTCTGAAACGCCTGATCAGTGCAGCATCGATGGTATAGCTCCGGCCTGTCATAGTGGGAGCTGCAGTAGTAGCACTTAGTGTCGGTTATACGGTCGCTGCAGCCTACATCCTTCTCGAAAGGCTTTGACGTCACGTAACTCAAGACTGATAGATATAACAATATGGGTATTAGCTTGGTCATCTGAAAACAAACAAAGCAAAGTCATTATATATAAGGATACAACTACGATACCTTCTGTCTGTTTCGACAAAACTAATTGCACTATTTAAGTGAGTGAGTCTAGTTTTACGCGACTTTTAGGAACAATTCCCGTAATATCACAGCGAGGCCACCGGAAATGGGTGTCATCTGTTATACCCATGGTGGATTCGAACCCGGGTCTTCTTCGTGACGAGAGTTCGCTTTAATCACTGGGCTACGCCACCGTCCTGCATGATTGGAAGCGGTGACACGTGATAAGTCTATGGTTACTAACTCTAACTGTCCAAACCAAGGGTTGCTATCATAAGCGCGATCTGTTGTGTTACACAGCCCGGTTAGACATCACCTTCATCTTTGTATCGGTAAGCACCTTATCGCCAAACCAGTTTTTAACAGAGGAATAATGAAGAGTTGAATAGAAAACAATTAAGATGCTGCAATAATCAACCACCATCTTCATCTTGTTATTGATAACCTAGTAGCTGAATTATTCGCTCGTCGCGACCAAGTCCCAGGTTCATCTCTCCATATAGGTACAATGTGTACCCATTCAGCTGTGATATTGCTTCATGCGGCTGAAAGCGGCTGAAACATTACTGACTCACTTATCTAACTATGATGGGTTATATGATGGGTTATGATGGGTGATCTCAACATGGACAAAGATTCTGAAACATATTCTGCCTCGAAAAAGTCAATTTGACGGAAAAGCAAAACTATATCTTTTATAAGGGCTGAACTAAAATGCTTGTACTGTTTATTTTCACATTCAAAACGTGTCATGTGGAGCTGGAGCCCAATGACTCAGTTGCCTGGGAGTTCAAGATATGGCTCGAATGGTTTTACAAGCAGCCTGGAATTGATTATACATCAGATTCCCCCGAGTTTACAGTAAAATACTCGTGTTACAAACTGACGGATATAACGGACCGTTAGTCACGTGCTTTGTATCTAATCCGTATACATATGTTGTTCCCCGCAGCGATATTGCTGGAATATAGTTAAAAGCGGCGTAAAACTACACTCACTCGTGGATAGTGATGTATTTGAGTCAAGTATCATTCTTTATTTTAGGACTGCCTTTTCAGTCTAGCAACGTTTTGATAGCATTTATAAATTGTTAGTCAAATCCAGCTTTCAAGTTTATTGCTGGAAAACCAACAATGAAAAACAAGTATTATTGTCCATAAAGGCTGTGTCAATATATACTACCTTCTGCCTGAAGAGTTAGCAGATAAATATTGAGCCCTACCACATCAGCAAACCTAGTGCTCACTCACTTCGTCTCCAAGAGGACTTTCCAATTAGTTTTTTCCTCGCGGCTTGGATCATTTTCGGATTTATTTCAGCATCGGGTTTTCGAGTTTCGTTGTTCAAATAATTAAAGTGCAAATATCTTGGAAGACTTAACAACTGTTCACCCTCTCGATCAGTATAAACAACATGTGAACAACAATGTTGTGACTACTCGTAAGAGAGAATTAAAGCAATCGTAACTAAGACACACGTAAGGCACTAGTAGCGCTAAGGTGATGGTAGCCACCATACTCACACTTCAGACAGACTCGGAACGCTTAAGTGATCGTAACCACCATATCTGAAGACAGATTTAATGCAGTCGAGACTCTAACGTGATCGTATCTTCCATGCCTTCAGACAGGCTTGTTACAGTAGTGACACAAAGGTTTTCGTAATTGCCATACCTTAAGACGGACCTACGGCAGTCATAGGGCATCGTCACCACAATAGCTTAAGACAGACTTAAGCCAGTAGTAGCGCTAAGGTGATCGTAATCATCATAACTTCAGACGTAGCTCTAATATGAATGTAATTACCATACCTTAAGACGGCTTAATTCGGTCATACCGCTGAGGTCATCGTAACTACAATGTTTTAAAACAGGCTTAAGCCAGTCGCGGCGCTGAGGTGATCGTAACTGCAGTGCCGTAAGACAGACCCAAGACAGTCATAGGGCTACGGTGATCTTAACTACAATATTCGAAGACGGACATAAGATTGTCGTACAGTTTAGGTTATTGTAACTACCATATTTTATATAATTAAGACTGACGTAAGACAGTCGTAGAGCTACAACACCTTACGGCAGACTTAAACCAGCCGTTTTGACAACAGTACGGTGGAAATCGTTCCCCTATTTCCTGTGAGCAATATCGTTTGTCTGCAGGACAGGAATATGAATACATACACAGTACGTTATTGATCCTCATCGGCAACCTTTCAGTCTTAATCGAGGCCATAAGTATTGTATTACACCCTTCACACAGGATACGTATTACAGAAATACTCAGAATACACTATCTTCCAAGATGACCATAAATGTAATAGTATACAGACAAATGTTAAACGTTTAAAAACAATTGTATTAGGTAGAGACGCTGGGAAGTTTGCTTGTTAAAGATTTAGCAAAAGCTGAATATATTCACAAAGCGTTAGTAAAGTTACGACATGTCGTAACATGTTTACCGTAGACTTTGTGGATGGGAATCCTGGAGATCCGGACCCCAGGAAGGATCTTGAACAGATTTTCTCTTTGAAAGACATCTAGACAGGCCCAATGTTTGATCTAAATACTGTCCAGTAGTGGAACAGAATTGTGACTGTTCATTTACAGGTATAAATGACAACAGCGTATAGAGCAAATGCATGTGGCATGTTTAATGAGAAAACGCAACATTTGTTCTCCTGTGGGTAGGGGTAGAAAAACATTACACATAAGTGAGTCCGAATTACTTGTGAGAGCCCGATATTTCGTTGTGGACGGAAACTGGAGACCAAAAATGTAGAAATGCAAATGTCCCTTTAGTTACTTGAGAATCAAACATAATAGTATCATGGTAAATGATTTTCTCTGGTGTCCCCCATCATGACATAGCTGGAATATCGCTGAGAGCTAAAAGTGAGTCATACACACTTTTAAAGGCAAACACTTAAAGGAAAGCGTGACACTAACCTAATGGGAACAAGGAAATAGCCTTTGTGCATGTGACTCATTTTAAATATATATTTATTCTTGACACTTCTTGAAGGAAATTACTGTCATTTGCGTGACTCTTACATTTGAATCCCAAATAGTTTTGCGCTTTACGCACGTCATCGATAGACGAATACAAGATACGCTGTTCATTTTAATCTCGGATTAACGGATTTCGACATGTTGGTATATTCATTGTATTTTTGTGGAAGGCATTAGCTGAACTAAGGACGGACATGCATGCGAGTTACCATTTACCATGGCCTCGTTGTAGACTAATGTCAAATGTAGACGTTACTGATATCTGTCAAACAAATTAACACAGCAAGTACTGGTAGTTAGCTATACTCCTGGCCAGGGCGACTATTGTTAGCTGCAGCGGGACGCGTCAGTAGGGAGATTCCCATCAAATCCATTCAGACGCTGAAAGCGTTCGATACACGTGTAATTTGACATTGTTTGAGGGGAAGGGACAGATAGTAACGGGAGATATGGAGAGAGAAAGAGAGAGAGAAAGAGGGAGAGACAGCGAGGGGGAAATACAGGGAGTGTGAGGGAAGAGTGGCGAGGGAGAGAACAGAATGAGCGGGAGAAACGAGAGAGAGAAGGAGAGAGAAGAGGGAAGGAGAAGAAAGGGAGGGAGACTAAAGTGATTGAGAGAGAACGGAGGAAGGGAGAGATATGTATTTATGTATGCATGGATGGATGTATATATGTGTGTATGTGTGTGAGAGAGCGAGAGTGTGCGTGTATATAGTTAAAGAGATGGGGGGGGGGAGAGTGGGGGCAGGGGCATAAGGAGAGAGAGTGTTTCAAAGGTAAGTGGGGGTTTACGGGGCAATCGAGGTCACTAGAAACCAATTACTGCCGCGTCATCAACGCCATTTACATAAAACCTCTTCTACTACAATTACACATGACGTCGCTAGAACGAGGTCACCAGTGATGATTTCACTTTATAATGAGCCAAACGTTAAAAATCTCGTTTAAAAACTCGTCCAACACCAGTCAGTGATAAACATTCACCATACGTAACATTCTCCACTAGCGGAAACACGGGTCTTATCTCTCCCTTTCCCTATCATTATTTTATAATGGAGACCAATTATTGTCAAGTACCACTATTACGTTCCACTGATGGAGCATTTCCTTAATTGAAGTTGTTTTTGTATGTTAAATACAGGCTTAAATGCTAAGGTAGGCTCCAAGTCAGACGGGTTTCCTTTGAACCTGTAATCAAACCGGAATGTTGAGACAAAGTTTGTATGTTTGACAGTTGAAAGCCTCTGTTGGGACTATTCCAGCTGCAAAGATTAATCTGAACATGACAACCCACTGATTGACATCATGAGCATCTATTGATGCATTTGTGAGACGATGACCAACGTCAACCACCCGAACACGTTAATCACTTCTTACGACAAGCAACGGTTGCTGGAAATCAATTCTAACCTGAGAAAAAGGTTTACTTGTTACTTGTTTAGCGTATATAAAATCATTTTCCTTTACATCTCTCCCATGCAGCTATATTTTACACCGACAATAAAATTAAAATCAACTTCAAAATACGAATGAAATTAGCATCAAAATGTCAACTAAGAGACGTATTCGCGACGATGAGGTATCTCTGACCCAGGGTCTTCATGCAACAACCCACAGTCATATGGTCATACAGCACTGCTTACCTGGAAACGTAAATCAACATTCACAAATACCCTGAACAGAAATAATTATCCATTCTTGTTCATTCATCTGTTTACCCAGTTTCCCTGTACAACATCTTCACACATAAAAGAGAGCCTTACCTTATTCCTGGCTATAAGCCACACTGTGTCGGGACAAGCTATTGAAATGTACCGAGGACGAATGAGCCTGCACACGCGGTCTCCCGCTTTAATAGCTGCAAGGACGTGACTGCAGGCCGATTGTTTGCTGTGTCAGAGATCGGCAATCGAGGTGCAGCCCTATTTCGTCATTCACTTCCTGGATTACGATAAGGACGAAGCTTTGGTAATTGAGAAAATATACAATTACGGACATACATGATCTTGGTCCGGAGATCTTCCCAGATCCTGAAAAAAATATATAGTGAACACAATATAAACCAGGCTGCTTCATGGAGCACTTGTCATTTATGTTAATTAGGGAGCGCTGGGACTCGCCTTAAGAAGAATATACAATGTCATGTATTTGTTTCCCGACCCAAAACCCCGCCCATCGGACCCTTCACCATTGTATTTAACGTTCTTCCAGGATCCATTCAGACATGTATCATTCGTTCAAACATCAAATATAGATTCCGTTTATTACGACAAAAATATTTTGACAGTTTATTCTTTTCTCATTTAACACGGGTGTGATACATTTCAGTTTGTTGTCTTTTTTCATGACAACTCTCTCACTTACACATATGCACACGCACACACGGTCATTCGCACACCCAAGCAATCGAGTTTCCTTTGAAAAAATTTGAATGCAATAAATACTTGTCTATTTCTTCATTACCATTTTCCTTATCTTCTTCCGTCCTGAAAACAAACCAAACCGTCATGGTAGTTTTGTGCGGAAAGTCGGAAAACAGACTGCACTGTCAAGACTGTGTCCAACTTAATTTACCACTTTCAGTGTTTCAAGTGAGTGTCTCAAAAACAATTTTGAATCAAACATTCGTGAAGTTGAACATTAAGTGTGTACTAGGAGCACTTCAATGTGACATATGTCTGACGCTGGTAACGTAATAGGTCACGTGGGTGAGAGTGCGAATGACTTTTTTTATTAGTCTGAAACTAGTTTTTCGAGAATTCGCGATTTGGATCGGAAACAGTCTCATCCAATTTTAACTACGCTTAAATGAGATTAAAACTGAACAGAATCTGACGCGACGCCCCACACGCCCACAGCGTTCTCGACCTTTCTTGTGATGTCTGTGTTTACTGTAGGGCCGAGTCGCATTTACCGGCAGTTTTCGTTTATTGTGACACGTCAAGGTTTCTTCTGCGTTGTGGTCAAAATATGTGACGAGGGAAAGTCCAGACAATGATTAGAGCCTTGTGATTGGCCGCATATGTCCCTTCGTATGTCTACGGTATATGGAAAGAGGGGGAAAAGGGGAGGCTTGTTTCTACCCAAAACAGTAGGAGCTGCATATGGTTGTAGAAGTAGTAGTGCTAGCTGTAGAAGTAGTGGCAGCAGAAGCACGAACAGGTAGCTATATCGTACAACGATCTGCCATCTTGCCACCATATGTCACCATCCTGTCACCACGTCACAGTCTTGTCACCATGGCTCATATTGTCACCCTCAGGTTTTCTTGTCACCCTCAGATTACCAGCATGTCACCATCCAGTCACCATGTCAGCATCCCGCCACCATGTCACCGTCTTGTCACCTTCATGCCACCATCTTGCCACCACTCTGTCACTATTTTGCCATCATATTGTCAGCATCATGTCAGCATTTTGTCATCATCTCCTCTCTATGTCATCTAGTCAAAATCTTGTCTCCCTCAGGTCACCATCGTCTCAAACTTATGTCATATCATACCACCATCATACCACCACCCGGTCACCACATCACCATGTTGTCACCATTTTATCATCCTCATCTCACCATGTCACCCTCATGTCATCATCTGGTTGCCATCCTAACACCCTCATGGCACCATCATGCCACCATTTTGTCATCATGTCATCATCTTGTCACATGAGACCAGCTTCTTCTTAGCATTTCCTCATCTCTTCATTTTGTCACCATTTTGCCACCGTCATGACAGCATCATGTCACAATCCTGTCACCATGTCGTCATTTAGCAATCATGATGCCAGCATCTCGTCTGTCATCATTTCCTCTTTTTGTTATCATCATACCATCATCTTGTCACCATGTTATCACATTCATACCACCATCATGTCACCACCCTGTCATCATTTTGTCATCAGGTCATCATCTTGTCATCATCATGGCAGCATCATGACATCATCTCTTTACTTCATCATCTTGTCAATATCATGGCATCATCCTATTTTATTGCAATCCATCGCTGACGTGGTGGGATGTGTCATAACCCTTGTCACGTACGAATTTCGACAAGCATATATATATATAGCAACTGTGGAAGTAACCTCTCAACAGCTGATCGCATTACAAGGACACATAAACATCCTCACAGTGACATCAAACTCTGGGTCATTCTGCTGACAACACGCGGAGGTATAAGCACAACCTGATATTTCAGCAGATTTTTAGAAACTGACGCTCACAGCTCTCTAAATGGGACACTGGAACATTATTTATATCCCTACATCCCATCACTCGTGGCGAAGGACGCGTTCATTGTGGTGGAGCGGATTTTATTTCCTGTCTTACCCGATCGGGATAGAGCTGTCTTAGTCTGTGAATTTGACACCACGATGTGAAAATGAAGTGAAGTTACAAGAACAATCAAACAAACAATATTTGTGTTTCAAATATATTGTCTGAAAAGGCTGAGTGAGGGCTAAGACAGTCAAATATATCTCCGTACTGTGCACTACGTCCAACCTACAGTTGGGTTGTTTTGGAATGATAGTGTGTGTACTTATATCGCGCAGGGGGTGGGGTGCCTTATGGTTAAAGCGTTCGCTCGTCACGCCGAAGATCCGGGTTCGATTCCCCACATGGGTACAATGTGTGAAGCCCACTTCTTGTGTCCCCGCTATGATTTTGCGGTATTATTACATGAGCGTCGTAAAACCAAGATCACTCACTCACTCACTCATATCGTGCCCAACGACCTCTAACTTCCACGTTTTAAAACATGGCTTTTGCGCAAAGCACTAATCAAGTGATCCTGTGAGGCCCTGGAAGATTAAAAGCCATATGACCATATCATCCTACCCGGTACCCATCCACTGCCAAACTCCATTCACGAGGTGAATGCTTATAGTGCTAACATCCAAAGCAGGCATATCATTACCCCGGATAACCCAAACTGCCTGTTAGAAGGTTACAGACTTATCCCACTGGGTACCCGCAGTTTCTGCTGGGTGAACAGAGGCAATTTTGAACAAACTCACTTGTCTAACGTGAGACCACTTGTGCCACATGTGCTTTGTTGTTCAGCATGACTGAAGTCCTTAAGTCTCTCTAGACTTCAGCTTCCAAATAGGGTCACTCATGCAAAGGCTGTCCTGAGCGCCTGTTTTCTGTTGCTAGCACTACACGCAAGTGTGTTTGGTATTGTCGGATCCTGTCACGCTGCTCAGTCGTAACTCTAGTCTACAAATCAAGTATAAACAGAAAATGAACTACAAAATGTCCCCATGTCAGGCGGTTACTACGAATAGGGCGATTTCTTGCGACTGGTTGACGAACACATTTCACAGATACCATATCGGTTCATCGTGTTTGCTCACTGAGATATCAAGCTGCGATTTATCGTGGATATCGAAGACAAATGTTTTGATATGACTAAAAACAGTAAAATGATAAATGTATGATACTGAAGGGGGGTTATATCATTCATATAAACGTAATACTGACATGCATATGTCGCCAGTTTCCGGCCATATCACACCTATTGACATGCCGACCTGTTGCAACGACATAAATAGATAATCTTGTGCACAGATCAGACATAAAGTGTTTGGTCCTCGAGGGCCACCCGGCGAAGCACACTGGCGAGCGACTGACAGCAGTGCGAATACCCCATGGGACTCGGTACCATTCTTCAGCATCATTTTATCATGTACACATCATAATTATTTTAGGCTCAAAACCATTTAATAGCCTCTCATGATATAATTACTCCGAGTGGAACAGATATTAGTTTATCCCCGAAAGCCTTGTGGTTAAGCATTCCCTTATCACACCAAACACCAAGTTCGATTCCTTGTGGGAAAAAAAATTCTAACGTCCCCTGTGTAAATATTGCGAAAAGTGGCGTCAGGCCTTATTACTCACTTCCCGAAACATCGAGCGCCAGACAGTGTAAGAATATATCCTATCTGTTTTCGTCTTTTGGTATGACTGGAATCGAACCCATAACCGTCTGCTATCTGGGCAGACGCTCAATCCAGTAGACCACGGACGCTATCGATGAAATACGTACAACGATTTCGAAAATATGTACAAAGACTGAATGTTGTTTTTGTTTCAGTTGTTGTCTCGAAGCCTCTACCTACATTTTTTAGGAGGTATTAGAATCGAGGGATTGCAGGCACCGCAATTTGGAACGATAGCATTCGTTTGGAACGAAGTGATTCGAACATTTCTTCAAGGCAGAAGACTTAAGTTCGATTCCTTACTCTATTAGAATGTATGAAGTACATTTATAGTGTCTCGTGTATTGATAATGCTAGCTTAATTGGAAAAAGCGTCGAGACAGTCACTGGAAGAATGATCGTATGTTACATAATGTAGGTCGGACGTCGGACGTCGGACGTCTTGGGTACACTTTTTGAATGGATATCACGGGGGTTTCAAGAAATTTACTGCGTCACGAGGATTGCAATCAGGAGGGTGGGGTTGGGTCGGGTCGGGGAGAGTATTGCGTTACAAGGTACAGCCATGGGTTGGGTGACACGAAGCTTGCAATCTGTCGAGTTGGAGGACACGAGGGTTGGTGACCTTGCATCTTTGCTAGCAATCTATTTAGCACTGAGGTTCAAGTGCCTGGAGCACTCCATGTGACCTGAGTGACAACAATCCCGCCTATGTTCACGTTCCAGCACGTAGCAGGAGCATGCTGTTGAATCACACCGGTGAAACTTGGAAACTTGCTAACTTGCTAACCACATCTGCCTTACTCTTTCGCAGAATATATGCACGTTTTGTTGATTGTAGATCTCATGGTTGGTTGACCTGACTTTCCAGTTCCTTTGGTTACTTGACAAGTTCCCTACGTGGTTGTGCACCTGGTAAGGATTTCGTAATCGGAAATGTTTGCACAATGTCTAAAGACAACTTCCCCGTCCCTCCTTAGAGCAAACTACACGCTCCTTTATCGACCAGGTCAACTACTAAAATGTGAGCCTTAAGTGTCTCTGATGATATATTGCTATTTTGTATTGGGTGGTGAAGGTGTGGTTGGGGGTGTGGAGTGTGAACGATTTGCAATCTTTAAACACCAACACATTTCCTGTAACATACATTGGTAAGAAAGTGTGTCGACTGGGTTGGGGGTGGGTTCTGGGGGATAGCGTGGGATGAGGGTACAATGGGATTTTAAGTTAGGCTCGGGCTTGGGAGAGAGTCTGGAGGATTCATAAATCTCGATGTGACGACATTTAAATATTTAGACCCCTCCACCGCCCGTTACGCACCCTCATGTTCGTGCTTAGTCACTCACACCCTTTACCACGTTCACAGACACATTCACACACATACACACACACACACTTGACCACCCACCTACACCAGCGCGCACACACTGAAACACACAAACACATTCTCGCCCTCTTTTTGTCAGTCACTAGAAGTTGAAGTCGGTTCGCTGACTTCTTCGATACACGCCACCGCGTCCCAACTGCTTAGATCGATGTTGGATCCGAATCATTCATTCTAGCCAGTTTATTGTGCTTTATGTGACAACACGTTATAGGATTTCGGGTTATCTTCAGCAACCCATGCTTGTTCTGCTGGTCAGGTTCGCTGACTTGGTTGACACATGTCATCGTATCCCAACTCAGATATTTTTGCTGTTGATCACTGGATTGTCTGATCCAGACACACGAGATGACCGAGGGAGTAAATTTATGCTAATTCCTCAGTCTCTCAAAACGTTGTATGATGGATATCAAGACAGCAAACCCTGACTGAAATGCATATTGTATCCATGTTGGGAATGGAACCCGGGTCTTCGCGTGACGGGCGAACGCCTTGACCACTAGGCTACCCGACCGCCCCTTGGCGCATGGTGTGTTACTGTGTTTTTGTCCACATCAAAAAGATATTGTCCGACTTAAAGAATCAAGGAATAGTTTGAAAGCTTCTCCTGCAAAACATTCAAATAAATTTAATAATTACACGGACTATTAAGTATTGTCATGCATTATTGACCGAGGACCAGAAGGATAGGACACTGGTCACCATGTTCACTCATCTCTCTGAAAGTCATGTTCGACTCTGTATATGGCTAAAATATGCGAAGCGAAGCGTATTTCCGATATTTTTAGTGAATACTAATGAAAACAACTAAAACACTAACTTTAATTTCATAGTGACAGTTTCATGTTCTTCACTGTGGTGAAAACCTCAGAAATCGACAACTCATCCTGGCCTTGCTGCGCAGTTACAATAGTTATTTTGCACCACAAAATCACAAAAACACATGCTTGCCAAACAATTGATTTCCTCCATTATTTTCTCATTTCAATTCTGTCTTCATGTCAATGACCACTGAAAACACGTGCAGCACTCGCCGTGAACCTAACAAGATGACAATAGGTATCAACACGGAACTCTATGAACTTTGCAGTGAACTATGTAGATAGTGTTAGTTGTGGTGATTCGGGATTGTACAAGATGCACATGGTTGTCATCCTGGATGTGACGCTACCCCTCTGAAAAAAATAAACAAACCTCGCCTTGGTCCCGACAACATGGAACTCGAGACATAATCGTGAAGCAAGGTCTGCATATGTTCCCGTGTGAAAAAAATCAAAAACAACAGATTCGCGGACATGGTTGTTGAATGACATCGCATCCAACTGCTCACGTTGTTGATCACACGATTGTCTCACCCATTAGTTACAGACCACCGCTAACAAACGTCAATGTTTTGTGAGTGAGTAAAGTTTTACGCCGCTTTTAGAAATAGCACAACGCGGGGACACCAGAAATGGCATTCGTATTGGACGCCTTGCATGAGGGCATTTTGTAGTTGAATTTCTGGCGGCACGTGCCTTGTAGACTAGAGTTACATTTGTGCGACTAAGTAGCTTTGACTTTTGACTTTGTTTTTCAAGAAAAGATCGTCACTGCAGAAGAGCGTCATAAGTCGTGCCCCTGGAAGCCTCCAGGGACATGACTTATGACACTTTTCTGCAGTGTCCACCTCATTCAACACGGGTGTTCAAGGGTGAAAAAATATAAAATGAAACAGTAGAAACTAAAAACAAACCTCACCTTCCAGTGACGCCATGTTTACATGTGTGAATTTCAGGACGAGACCGACAAATCACGAAACGGAGCCGAGAGATTTCGGAAGATGGCCGGTCTTGTTTCAAGTATTACCGACATTGCCTCCGCTACGGGCCTTGTGTTTATCCTATTACCGCTAAACTACCGATATCGCTGCAGTTGTTTCTCGAGTGGGCTGCTCTTGTGTACATTTGAGATGCAATTCCTTTAAATTTGCTGTAATTCCTTCAGTTACTTAGGGAGGCCTGAACTTGCACTCCACAAGTTCCATACTGGACAGCTGCGTTCCGTTACATATATATTTTTGTTACCTACCTTAGAAATCCAAATCTAAATCGACAATGCATGAAAATTATATTGTCTTCACATACAACACCATCAGCTGATATTTAATATACACGTCCTGGCTGGAAAACATGTTGATTCCAACTGATTTGAATTCAATAATTATTACATTTCATTTGGTGCAATAACACGTAGTTGGAATTTTGGAGGTGCGGTGTTATGCAAGAAAATAACAAACAATCGGCTGATAATCACACGTAGGACACCCCCTCCAAAGATATATATGCTGTATTCTAGTGTTTAACATCAGACAAACAGGACGTCATAACAACATTAGTTGTTGGTGGCTGAATGTCAAATGTTGTTGACCTACCTCAGAGGTTCCCGCACGTCCAAATCAAATGCAGATACGATGTAATATACACCATTTTAAGCCTGCAAATGTCAGGGAACACATTTAATCTAAATATTGTCACTCGTTGATGCAGAAATATGAGACAGTGTTTGTGAACGTTTGTCAACTACAATTACACGTATGGTATGCGGTGTCCGAGGGAATCGTGAACATGACCCAGGGCAAGACTGAGATATTGCGATCCTACTAAACGTATATGAGACAAAGTCGCATCTGAGTGCTTGGATACATAACCCCTTGTGTTGTAACAAAATACCTGACATCCACAGCACTAATCAGTTTCCCGGTCCGACCAGGGCGGTGGTGTAGCCGAGTGGTTGAAACGTTCGATCATCACGCCCAGCACTCAGGTTCGATTCCTCGGCGCAGTGTGTGAAACCCATCAATCTCTCGTGATATTATTGGAACGTTGCTACAATGGCATAACACAAAACTCACTCACTTCTATTCTAAATGTGATTTTAGAGGCACTCACTGGTATATCAGTGCAGAATCTATATACTGTCGAACAATTACAGCATCTTGTTCCCGTGTCTGTTAACATCAAATAGACTCTCCCATGAACGAAATGTATTTTCACGACTTTGATCTCTTGACTTTAAAGTTAGAGAACACATGTAAATCAGTTGCTGCTAAAATTCACGGTGTAAAGGTCAAATGGATGTTAACGTGTATAGCCTATCAGAATTTCAGCAATGAACCTCGACATGGACTCAATACGCCTTTGAATTAGATGTGCGGCAGCTGATCTTACGTCGGTTGACGTTGGTTGACGTTCAGGTATGCTTCGGTCAAGGTCATGTGACAATTATTGGGTGTGGCTGAGTTCTGGCGATTTAGGACTCCATGTAAAGACTTCTACTCATGTCCTCATTATCTTGCTGGAACAATTCCCTCTGACGGTCAATGATCGGAACCATTTCGTCTGATGTCGTCCCTGTGACAAATAGCTGTAAAATTGTCCTTAAGGCACCCAAAGTTGGATTTCACACCAGGACAATCCCAATACCACACATTTCGGGGCAATACGTTAATTTACGTGTTTTTGTCCAGTTTTGTAGACTGTAGAATCGGATGTTATTCCTCTGTTGGACAAGTCGAGATGGATTTAGTCGTCGCAGCACAGGGCCCAAATAGGTTAATTGAGTCTTCTGGCTCCAAGTCCATCTTACGCTTTTACTCTGCTCATATTTATCACAAACCAGCATTATTTAATTATCAAACCCCAAATTTTGAAACATATTTCGAATTTCATGTGTCAATAGCACACAAGCGTTAACACTTTAATAGCAAATATCCCAACATGGGTTAAGAAGTTTGAAACTGATGATGTCATGGCGCACTTGTATTACACACTTGTGGGCCATATTTGTTTGAAGCTATCGTGGCTGCACACAACAAAGCTCCTGTTTGAAAAAACGGAGAAAGTCAAATTGCACATTACAAACAGACCTGTTGCATTTATGTCGTTTAATGTGGTTACACCGAGTGGCTGAATATCAAAGCTAGTCATAAACACCGGAGGTCAAATTCAACATAAAAATATTACTCGACACGTTCAGTAATGGAGTCAGAAAACTCACCGGAAACATGCAGTGGGCAAACTTTCGATAAACATGTTTGTTTTTCATTGAGTTTGGTGAGTGAGAATGACATTTACCTACGAAAGCTTTTATTGCAAGTTTCCAGTTATTTTACCGCGAAGTATAAAACTGGCTGCTGAACAAGCTTAAAATGACGCTAACTCCCAATCAAAATGGCGGGCGGTATACAGTACAGTGCAAGCCAGTCATTCAACTCTCTTTTACGTTTCTTTCATTCCTTGAGAAAAGGTAGAAAAATACTTTATTATCCTGAATGGGAATTTGCTGTGCATCATCACAGAGCACACATATGTGTAACATACATACAAGAGCGTTTCTTCGTCTGCAGTTACAGTGGTAGTCTGTCACACAAACCTTGAAACAATTATATCCATGACGACCAGTCTAATCAAGGATATGGGGGACGTCTAGATTACCACAGTTTCATGAAACCGAAGAAAGTCTGTGGGCGCCTTTTCATATTATTTTAGGAACCGGTTTATTTCTTTAAATATGTTCATTTTAGAGAGTGGATGTTAGTCTATTGCAGTGGTTGATGTAACCAAGCGATGCACTCCATTCACAGTGAACTACATCTCATTTGAACTACGTCACAGATGGTCTCTTGCCCTATGGCATGTAATGGGCACATCCCATCAGGTGTCCCAGAACTACATGCTTAAAATTACAAATGTAGACTACTTTGATGCAGTCTAATTGACCAGTTTATTATGTTTTATGAACATGGAGGACGGTGGAGAGAGAAGGGTATATTGTAGTTAGTGAACATTCTTGTTTTCAAAGAAAGGAAACAAGCCAAGCTTATCATATTGGGTGCATGGTTAATGGTTGTCATAGTAACTAAATGTATACCTTTCAGTGAAATCACAATAGAAACGGGTGAAACCAACAAGTAATTCTAATTACAGAGTGAATGTTTATTCGAGTTATACAGGGTTATACAACCCATTACTTCTCCATAGCCTTCTCTTAGATCTTCTTCCTTTTTTTAATTCCAACTATTAGTAACGTTATGTAGACGTGAAATATACATTCACCTTTTTCGTAGCGCCTTGAGCGAGCATCGTATGCACGGATACAGGCGCAGTTACAAATACCCACTATTATATTATTTTTTAAATTAAATAATAATTAAATTTATTCCCCTTATAAAATCTGACTATCATCCTTTGGTACAGAAACTGTCAAGTTTAAAGAAAATTGTATTCTCGCTATTTCAGTTATAGATTTATATAGTATCCATAGGCATATTGGCACTGAATGTTTATCAAAATACCTGTATCCTCTCTATATCATTTTGTATGACTGATACAGGTAGCGATGGGTCATTAAAAGAATGTGTTTTGGGAAAGGCACATGAGTCAGCAGTGTGCTGTTACTATACTATGTGAGTGGGTCAGCTCACTAATATAAGTAGGCGTGGAAAGCTTGATTCAGCTAACAAGTGTACTCATTGAATCTGTCTTATGGGAGGTCGGTCTTTGGGGACTTCTGTCCTTTGGGAGTGCGCCAGATTAGTGATCCAGAGTGTTTGAGGTGTCGGGGTCGAGCCCACTTGTGACCGGGTGCAGAAACGAAGGAGTGAACTTAGTGTGCAGGTTCTTCTGTGTTGTCAAAAACCATGTGCACTTGAAAGAACCCAGGAGTCCCTTGTTAAATGAATAGATTGAGGCCATATGAATACGTGCAAATTCCTAGTTGTAACGTGCAGTGAACTTTGGCAAATGACTATATGTCCCAGTCCACCCGGCTGTGGATGGGTACTAGTAAGGATGTGAAAGCCTCGATATCTCAGTGAGCCCATTGGCTGCAAGCGTTGTTTGATCCCTGAAATTGCTAATATGATATGCCGTTGAGACTGACATCCGATGATCCATCGAAAAAATATCAGCCCTTTGAGAATGTACCAGTTGCGTGGATATGCGTGTTATATAAATAGCCAATAATAGTTCTAGTTAAAGAGTTTTGAGTGACTGATTCTAGTTACAGATTAGTAAGATCTGCAAGACAGGAGGAGACATCATCGTGAGAGCTGCTGGGGATTTGGCTTTCAAGTCTCCAGTAACTTCATGAATTCGAGGACATGATATCACCTAAAGCCACCAACGCAGGCTTTGTGTCACTATGCAAACTGACAAATATTGAAATTCCGTTTGAAATGTGACTGATATGAAAGATAACACACGTCTACAGACTGTATTTAGTCATCTTATCTAATCCCATACAAATTCTCTTGGGAGACTCACTTTCATGTCAGAGACAGGGTCACACATGATGCAGGACCAACCACCTGCTCTACAATGCTGAGACTATCTTCAGGTTTTATTTGAAGCAATTCGGAGAAATGTGGAAACAGTAATCTGGGGACGAAAGACAAAAATGACAAACTGCATCTTATTATGTAGTAACATTCGTAATATAGTTGTGGGAGAGATAGCAGTAGTAGCAGTAGCTGTTGTAAAAGTTGAGGTCACATCGGCAATATTTCAGCCATATCGTGACGAGAACAACTAATTTTATGTATAATCGTTAATGGTAAATTGTAAAAACCTGTCCACGAAAGACAGTAAAATAACTACAGTATCACAGATTGATTGGAATTTAAAACTAATAATTAGATCTTTTAGGGGTTAACTGTAGATGACAACACTATGAACTACAGATGATAAAAAAGAGGCCATCTATTGCCGACAACCGAAGGTAGATCACCACACTTGGGACCGCGGGTAGTAGTAGTAGTAGTAGTAGTAGTAGTAGTAGTAGTAGTAGTAGTAGTAGTAGTAGTAGTAGTAGTAGTAGTAGTAGTAGTAGTAGTACCCAGTCATTCAAACAGCTGGAGAACCCAACTCATGACCATAACGGAACGTGACCGTCTCCACGGAAGACAAGGGAGACGGATTCCATACGACCACACACGGTCGTGACGCAGCTGATATATCTGTACCCTCAAAAAACAAAGCAACTCAAACTCCTCAACGACATTTCACATCTTCAAACAAGACGTCATTTAACCGTAACGTTATCTGTACTCATTTACTTTTCAGGGAAAGAAAGACGATGACATCACGAGTAGCACGTGGCGGATACTGTTCATGTATATTTCTCTTCATCAGAAACTGCACCTGCATATATTGTTTCTCTCCCTGAATATATATAGTACATGCGGAAGTTCTTTGCATACAGGTTGGGACAAGGTCAGCAAGTTCCGTCTCCTACGTACGTGTCTCAGGAGAGTGTAGGGTTTGGCTCAACGTTTACCAGTATTTGACATCCGGGATCCGAAAATAGCTAGATAGCTAAGAGAAGTATCAAGGTACGTCTTTTGATGTCACGGTGCTGATCTGTCAGAAATGTACATAGTATCAAAGGCTACTTCAAAGGCTCCGTTATACTATATAATATGCAGTTACTCCTTTATAAAAATTCAGGATATTATTTCGTTACCTCTATCCGCGATAAAGGTGGTATATTGATGAGTGCGGCGTAAAGCTAAACTCACTCACTCGTTACCTCTATATCGCCACACAGGGAATAATCCCATATACCATACAAAGACTAGATGAACGTGCAGTTGCTGCAGACACGCGTGACCAGTCCGGTATTTCCTGCCGATGAAGTGGTTTGAGGATGGAGATACTTAGTCGACTCCTGTCCCAGCGCACGTCAGGCAGTATCCTGTAAAGACTCTGTCGGTATTCAGATGCCGTGTACTCCTTGGTCAACATCCCATGGGATATCATTTTTTGTGTTTCAGGTAGCAACCAACTCCTGAGCATGGGCCGGTCGATCCGCTCGGGACGAAAACAAATGTAACAAAAAACAATATTTTCTGAACAATGATCTTGATTTTCCTTTATTGCAATTCTTATTACACATATAATCGAGTTCTTTAAACGTGTGGCAGCGACTGATTAAGAGAAACATTTGGCCGATCTTGTTTCAAGTATTACCGACATTGTTTCCGATAGGGGCGTTGTGTTTATGTTATTACCCCTAAACTACCGATGTCGCTGCAATTGTTACGCGAGTGGGCTGCGTTTGCTTACATTTGAGATGCAGTTCTTCAAATTTGCCGTAATTCCTTCAGTTACTTAGGGGGGCCTGTCTGCCCATTATCACCAATCACAAGATCAGAAGCTGTTAACCAATTCAGCCACCAGAGATGCTACCTCCGCCTCTCACAAGGTTATGTCAGTGAGTTAAATTTCGCTCTGTACTCCAGATGATGGATGTAACTATACTGAATCAGAAAAGAAACTGTATTTTTAAAAAAAATAATGAATAATCTTTCTCTGATGATACATCTATGTTTCAGAAATGGGATCCCTATCTTTCGACTCTAGAAAAACGTTTGCACAACCCACTCAAACCCATCCATTCGTCATGCACATGACGTTAGTCCCAAATCAGGTTTTGCACGTGCAGTCGATCACGTGATCTTCGCATCGAAGTTTTCTTCATTTGCACGTGTTTCCATTGGCCTCAAGAATTGAAAAACTTTTAAACCGCGGTTCTAACGGTATTTTAAATGTCACGATGGTCAAATTTGCAACGGAAACGTGCCGTTGGCATGTTGCAAGCGGGAAGATCAGTTATTGACGTCTCAAGAGCTATCATAATATAATGGGATGCAGCCGTCGTACTGTGTATGACTTGCCAGGTCAAATCGTCGACAACAAAATGGCACCACTCTGATCGTCCAGGGTCGGGTCGTCCCTAGACCAGTAGGGCAAGGGGCGTTTGCTCCTTAGCATTTTTTAAAGATTACATTTTCTGCCAAAGTACTGACATAACACTCTTCTAACGCTGAGAATGCCCCCTTTATTAAGAAGAGTTAACCACGGCCCTGGAAGAAATGCTGTCCTTAAAAGAGGCAAGTCTAGATAATGGACAGTCTAAGGACTCCTGCTATTTAGAGTTGTTCTAGAGATATTTCCATTTAAACCACTAATTATTACCTTAGAGATTTATGCAAGTGTACGATACGTGTAACATGACTGTACACTCCTGAAATCGGCTCTTTGACCCATGTATAAAGACATATTGATAGAGATACCAACGTGGCTTCGATCTACGTTGATATTTTGTTATTAACAGTGACGATGAAGCCAACCCATTCACTCACCCTCTCACTGAAATAGATCGGGGGTGAGGTGAGGTGAGGTGAGGTGAGGTGAGGTGAGGTGAGGCGAGGCGAGGCGAGGCGAGGCGAGGCGAGGCGAGGCGAGGTGAGGTGAGGTGAGGTGAGGCGAGGTGAGGTGAGGTGAGGTGAGGTGAGGTGAGGCGAGGTGAGGTGAGGCGAGGTGAAATGAGATTTAACGTGGCGGTCCTACTTAAGAATATTTCGCTCGCATGACGACATGCATTCCTGTGTATTTGGGCATGCTTGTACTAGCTCACATGTAAGCTGGTTTTATCGTGACAGCTCACTGAGATACCATGCCGCAGTTAAACATGAATAGCCCGCTCGGACACATAATACTGACTCCGAGTCGATCAGTCCTTGTGCCCACTGATGTGGATGTCAGACAGATACCAACAAGTACCATATTTAACTTCTTATAAAACGGAGGAACTTTAAAGTTATTATTCTGATATACATATATTACGTTCATGACTAATAAGTAATAATGAGTAATAATAAGTAATAATAAGTAATAATAAGTAATAATGAGTAATAACATGAAAAGAAATGACAATGAGGTGAATTTTCTGATCTGGCAGGTAATATTTCATATCCCGGAACTCAAACCTTCAGCTCTGCTCCGAACTCCATCCCGTCCTCATTCATCATAAGAACTTAACTTAACTGAGCAATGCCCAATCATTATTGAAAACATCTGACACGGATTGCCGTGACTCATTTCCTTCTTAAACAATACCTGGGCATGAGTTCCGTCACAGAATCAGAGGAGGAACTGACTGTTTCCGCGTTTACATTCCTGAGCTTGGTTGGTTTTCAATTGGTTGGTTTGTTGGTCGTTTGAAGGCTGAGTGAGTGAGTGAGTGAGTGAGTTACTTGAAATGGTTGTTTCCGTATTTGCATTCCTGGTTTTATTCCACTGGTTGAGTGAGTGAGTGAATGGGTTACTTGAAATGGCTGTATCCACGTTTGCATTCTTGAGGTAGGTTTGTTTTCCAAAGGGTGAGTTAGTGAGTGACTTACTTAAAATGATTTTCTCCGCGTTTGCATTCCTGGGGTTAGTTGGTTTTCCACTGGCTGGTTGAGTGAGTGAGTGAGTGAGTGTGTGAGTGAGTGAGTGTGTGAGTGTGTGAGTGAGTGAGTGATTGAACCTGATAGTTTGCATTCCTGAGGCTAGCTGATTTTCTATTTGTTGAATGACTAAACACAGTCATATAAGGGTTTGATGTTACTTCACCCGTGTATGTAATAACAACGTGACGTTGAGCAAGGGAAATAGTGTAGGCAAACATTCATGTTTGAAACATTACTGAAAAATACGTTTGTAGGATTTACACAGAGTTACTTCGCCTAACTTGCTTCATGTCATGGAAATGGTGCGTGGTGAAAGTAATTGCAATGTGTTTTAGAAAAACGTGTTTGTCTTAAATCTGATAATAAAATATACAGCCTGCAACATACTTTAACGTCTTCCCTCCGCAACATAAAACTCGTTTTCCACATATTGAATGTTCTTGGTCTAGTGAAGAAAAAACTATTTCCATCGAGAATTTCAAAATTTGTCCCTGAATACTCAAGCATATTTCCATGTGTAATTGCCTTGAAATCCTTCCAAGACGAGACTCAGATTGCCCTTTGAGTGTCTTAAAAGTTACAACAGTGAACTATTATTCTGACAGGTGGAATTACCATAGAGACAAAGGTATCGTTTGTTCTGAGCGGTGATGAATGACATGTAAGGGACATGTGTATTCATGCTCCCACGTATTCACTCATGATGAAACATATACACATGGGGAAAAGTGTCGCAAAACCTGATTGTTCTTGCTCCTAAATAGCCATTAAAATTCGCATTATAAATGTGCTTGCTTCATGGTGACTTTGACTGTTCGGGCACACCCTACATTGATTTCCGATGTGCTGAGATCAAGGTGGGCTCCACGTGTACCCAACCATTAAGCAAATATCAAGTTTCCCTAAACTGTTCAGCTTGATGACTTGGAAAATTGATTTCGTTGTTGGTGAAAACTGCTCACATGTGACAAGTTTGCATGCTGAATGTTGGCATGTGAGCAAAGACCGCAGCAGTCAGTTGGCCAGGAAATATAATCAAACTAATTAAGGGACCAGTTCAGGTGAGCCACGAGTTATATATCCTTGTGGGAATGCAGCTCCAGAATCAGTACCTCAGGAGTTGTTGATTATCTTTCTTGAGAATGGCATGCCAAAATCTTGAAAAAGACTTAATTACGTCAGACGTCCATATTTATCAGCACTACAGATTCAGCAAATTGAATGTTTCCTCTCTCTGAATAAATTCGTTCTTTTGCCTGTAGATCTGTCATGTAATCATTTCATGTGGGCCATTTATCCAGACAGTTCATTAAACTGTAGTTTGATATGGGTTCCCTCACTGTGGATGTAAGCTAACATAACCATAATATGAAAATATGGACGTTGCCATATTTTTCATGAGTATAGTTGTACTCTACTGTCAACATTCAGCTAACGATTACCGTTACTATGTGCTCTTGTTTGTTGTATGAGATTGCTGCGGGACGTTTCCTGTAGAATCCCACCACTCAGCTCTCTCCTTGGGACAGTCATTCATATACTCATGGTAACAAATAAGAGAACACATGAAAGTACAAGTGTTCCTTTTTTATTTCCAGAATTTTACCCATATAGTAATACATACCTTGTGAAGAAACCTGAAAAAGAATACATAAACACTTATATTTTCATGTGTTTCGTTATTTGTTTCCATGAGTATATTGTAAAACCATATTGCCTCATTTGGTTCACTGTTAATAACCAGGGTTCGATTCCCGACATGACTACAGTATGTGCGGCCATTTCTGGTGTTTTCAGTGGCGATATTGCTGGACTAGTGCTACAATCGGTCTAAAATTAAAACCACGCACTCACACATTGTTAACTAATTCACAAAAGAGACTGTTTAAGTGTGACATTGTAATTGAAGAAAGGTCGATTGTGAGACTTGAAGACTATGAGAGGTGTGACGGTGTAGTTGGTGTCAACACTGGGTAGATTTTTCTGTTGTTTTTTTTACAATAACAATGTCCATTATCTCATCTTCGATTGCCTGGTATATTTAAAATTGAAAAAAACCCAGAAAAAACAATAACTTTATTTGAGGGACGGTATATCGAGCTATTTCAGGGACGGTATATGGAGGTAACATACGCATAATAGAGCTGACTCGCTTAATAGTGTATCGGAGCCAGGGCAGAGTAAATTAAAACATCTGACTTGTCACTGCCTCAGTCTATGTAAACATGAGAGCTAAACAACAGATATTATATGCAGTTCCTTTGAATAAATAGCTGCGGGGACAGCGGCGGACGATGTATACACAATGGACTTGACTGACTATTATTGTTATAATTACTCAATGTAACGGTCAGCTGAACAAACAACGAGAGCGTGTTGGAGAGAGTTGTTTGTCTTCCATGAGTTTTACAATGTTCAAACAACCTGTTCCACTTTCTGCCAGGTTGATTGAGAACTGAGTAACTAGAATGGATCTGTGTCGCCGCTGCCTCGTTGCCTATCAGACAGCATCGCGATATCAAATCAATGTACTCCTTCATGAAGGGATGAAGTGAGATAGTGTAGCAGTTCAGGCGTTCACTCGTTACTGTCAGTGTCCGGGGTCGATTCTTCATATGGTTACAATGTGCTGGGTGCATTCTGGTTGGGTATTGGTGAAAACTGGTTTAGCGGCTCTCTTGGTCGCCGTTGTGTTGTCCAGTTGTAGGTTGTCTTGTAATATCTGGTGAGTGAGGGAGTGAGTGATGGCATTATCATCACAAGGTATGACTGATGGCATTACTAGACATGACAGACGGAACAAGACATGACAGTACACGATGAAGTGTGACTGATGACACCTGAAAGCATGACAATGACACACGCCATAACGTCACAAATCATCACAATAACACACATCATGATGTCACAACATATGACAATGACACACCGCATGACGTGACAAACCATAACAATGACACATGACAGATGGCCAATGACACAACATCATGCGACTTCACAAGGTATGTCAAACAGCAGGTGCCCCGATACAACATGCAATCACAAGTGTTTCGTGTGATAAGTTATTTGCACTTTAGCCATGTCAACACATGACCCTGACGCATGTCATTACTATGATCTCACGTGGTGTATTTGACGATTGACAGAGTACGGGGAAAACCATAGACTATGGACTCCGGTACAAGAGCCCAGCGAATAGCTATTTGCACGTCAGTTCAATGAATACACTGGCTGTTGAACATACACTTTCCGTTACATAAGAATGAGTAGCTGATGGTTCGCACGGTATTGGACATGACAAGGCAAGCACATGTTACAGGCTTTATTACCAAGATGTACATATTACCGGTTAATTGGTGTTTGCACACAATATTCATGTGTGCTGCCTTTCGTTTTGTAATTGTTTTGTTTGAAAACAGACGCCGAAAAAAAAACAAAAAGAAAAACCTGCCAGATCAGATAACAAAACAAAGCTATAAAACAAATCTGAGTGAATTACACCATGGGATAATTGTGTCTTCGTCTGTCTGACTGGTATAAAATCAGTTGAGTGACAATATTCGCTCGATTCTTGCTGACGTTTATAAAAATACAATCTAGGGTATCTAGCAGTCAGAGTTACGACTTGTTTGTTTCTTCTTCAGCCTAGAGTGAGTGAGTGCGTATGTTTCTATACTGCTGTTATCAATATTAATATCCCAGAAATACCACAGTGGGTGACACCTGAAATGTGCTTCACACATTGTACCCATGTAGGGAATCGAACCCGGGTTTACGGCATGAGGAGGGAACCCTTTCAGAAATGGATACTCCATCCCACTTTCATTCCTCAGCAACCCAGGCTAATGGTGGGTGTGAACCTACCAGAAGGCTTTATGAATGGATAACTGAAACCTCATTAGTGTCAACAAAGCTATGGGTTCCATATCGGTGAGTTTATGACCATTCGTACATATACACTAACATAAGCATTATTGATACTATTATCATATTATGGCAGTGAGTGAGTTTAGCTTAACGCCGCTTTTAACAATATTTCAGCAATACCAATACAGGAGACACCTGAAATGGGCTTCAAACATTGTACCCATGTGGGGAATCAAACCAGGGTTCATCGGCATGACGAGCGAACGCTTAGAGCACTTGGCTACCCCACCGACAATCCAACCAGTGGCAGTAGAGTTAATCATAGTTAACACAGAGGAGTGCCAGAAATAACAGGCATACGCTGCAACCACAGAGAAAATACAACATGGCCGACAGAGGGAGAAGAACACCTCCAGCAGTGTTAATCTAACACAAGAGAGAGAGGTTAACAACTTTTTACACGCTACACAATGCTACAGTTTTACCTTTTTCTGTTTAATGCAAGCAAAACGACAAGAACGTTTAAAGCAGTGCCTGGAACATCAAACAGAGATGCGAAAACCGTCTCAACGTTACATTATTGATTCAAAAAGGCGTTGGATTCACTCAGATTCACAATAAACATCTTTTGGAAGATTCGCCAGACCTTGTTAAAATGAGACAGTCTGTACAAACTGACAATCCCACAATTCGCTCTCTCGTGATCGTGCATTTCTTTGGACTGACAATCCTGCCATTTTTAAAAGTTAGACATTTCAAATGCTTCATAAAACTGTTGAATGTGACCTTCTAACGTCTTCTTTTCTGGAGGAAAACAACTCATGGATATATTTTGTTATTTGTTACCCGAGCCAGGACAAATGAACGGCCAGTGAGTGACTGTGGTTTTGTGTCGCTTTTAACAATATTCCGAAAATATCACTGCGGGAAACACAAATGGACTTCACACATTGCACCCATGTTTGGAATCGAACCCGGATCTTCGCCGTGACAAGCGAACGCCTTACCCACTAGGCTACCCCCATAGCCCCTAACGAGCCCTCAGGCCCCTTGTAAGTAAATATGGAAAGAGTGTATTATTCAAAAAGTAAACGGTCATGTCAATAACCCACTTCTGCATTCGTTCGCGTAATTCTATTACAATGTAAATATTTATAGACTGACTTCACAAATAAGGTGTTACATTGCTTTCGTAATTTTAGTTAAGTATTTATTAATTTAATTTGAAAAGTTTAAATCAGTTTTATGTTCCAGAACATCCAAAACCCGTTTAGTCGAACCTGTTAGATTACCGGTTATATTGAAATGAGTTAATGTAATATCGTTAATATTTTTGACGTAGACGTTTTCGGATATACCAAACACTTGGATATGTCGAACATTTTTTTCAAACCCCGGTGTTCTGTTTTTTTTCGGACCAGCCACCTATCATTCGATGACTTAATGTAATTTTTGTCGCTACTAGTATCGTGAATGCCACATAAGACTTTCTGTCATGAAATAATGATAATGACAACGGAGTGATAATCAGACTTTGGAGATGCTCCATATAACTGTGACACCAAGGTATCAACAACGTGTTCCTGGCTAATATGTCAGCCGGTTCCATCCTAACTTTTAACGTATTCCTTCCAGCCAGTGGGATTTGAAATGACAGGAGAACGTGTAGTTATACCCATGCGACGAAATTTGACTCAGCAAGTCCGAATGAAATTTAAAATCAAATTACAATGTAGTTCCAAATTTGATATTGAATCCGCTTTGAATACTCGTCCTGATTATACAGTTAGTTTATTACTTTCTCAGCGTGAGAAGTTTATATTTGGGGCTGTCAGTACCTTGTGACAAAGTATAAAAGAATAATAATCCATCATACATTGTTTCTCATCATCCTTAGGCGTAAGGTGTCTCGCTTCAGAGCTGCACAGTGAAGCGTGACGTTGTCAGCCCAGGACCACACTCAGATGGTTTGTTGGTTGTTTAACGCCCCGATATTCCAGTTTTCTGTACATAACGGAGTTTAGACCAGACAATCCAGTGATCAACAGCATGAACACTGATCTACGCAGTTGGGATGCAACGACACGTGTCAACCAAGTCATCGAGTCTGACCATCTGATCCAGTTAGTCGCCTCTTGCAAGCATGGTTACTGAAGACCAACTCTAACCCGGATCTTCACGTGGTACAATCGTGGGCTACTGAAGATCAATTCTAACACGGATCGTCACGGGGGAAACAAGCATGGATTGTTGAAGATCAGTTGTAACCCGGATCTTCATGTGTACATGAATATGCAAACATTGGGTCAAAAACACATAGAAAAATTAGTCAAAACCTGATCTAGATACTGACATTTTTTAGATCTCATTTGAAATATGAGCTAGTTACAGTAACTCACTTACCGGAAATCGTACGGAATATCTGTAGCAGATTTCAAAGGGTGATACCTTTCATTTGGTAATATTTCATCTCAGATTAAAAGAAGATAGAGTTCACCTACACTCCTGTGTACAACAGACAGTAAAATAAAACTCTGGATACAACAGTCATAAAACGAATGTAATACAGCGTTTCCTCATATCATAAGTAAAATGTACAATCTATACAGCCAACTTAAAGTTTACTTTCCACTAAGACCTAACATTTATGTACCAAATAGGATAAAACATACATTTTACACGAAATGATGTTTTCACAGAAGGACGCTCTGACAAATCGACATGCTGAGTTCTGTACAATGGTTTCTGTTAACTTTATCCAAACAGTTAGATAATGAACAACAGAAATCGTTTAACACTCTGACATACTTTCATAGTTCTAGAAAATATAATTATCAGCAATAAAGCGATAAACAAATATTTACTCCCTTTAAAGTATCATTAAAAGCTTAATGAAATTTGTTAAATGATCAAATTGAATTTTCAGGTAATGTTGGATAATGACTTCACACATAACTGTATAAACCCTAATGCAAAGTCCATGAACACGGTCTCCATGGCAACATATTCAGCGTCAGCTCAGATGGAACATTGATTCATTTATACCAATGAGATGTTAATAATCCGATTGCATGAAATACAAGATCCTGATTATATATCACACGCTGGTCACGTTTTAATGATCAATTACAAATAGGATATAATCCCACGAGCTCGCCTCGCGTCTTGGAAGCATTCAGTCTCGAAAATTTTTCTACTGAGTGAGTGAATATAGCTTTATGCCGCCTTTTTTAAGTTGTGCAAGTTAAGAGTAAGTTGGTTTTACGCGGCTCTTAACAATATTCCAGCAAGACCAACGCAGGGGACACCAGAAATGGGCTTCACACAGGTGTGGGGAATCGAACCCGGGTCTTCGGCGTGAAGAGCGAAGACTTTAAGCATTAGCTAATATATATCGTAGGTATGCATCTTCCTATAGGATACATATTGATGTAGCTATTTAACCATTATCGTTTGGAGTAGGTGCGGTTTAGGCAGCTTTTACCAGTATTCCGGCATTATCACGTCGGGGGAGACTAGAAATGGGCTTCATGCATAATACCCATGTGGCGATTCGAACTTGATAGGAAAACCTACTGGTTCAAGTATTTGCTTGTCTCGCCGATTCTCCTAGTAATTAAAATGTCTGAAACAGTTTCCAGGTGCTATTAACATTAGCGGCATATTGAATGGAGGCACACAAACAAATGGGCGATGTGTCACCAGCATGTCACCCTGGGTCTTGTTTGTAAATCGGAGACCCTTGAAGATCCGTGTTAGAACTGATCTTCATCAACCCATGGTTGTCATGTGAAGCGACTAACGGTATCGGGTAGTATCTAAATTACGTAGATCGATGTTGATCACGGGATTATTTGGTCCAGACTGGACTATTTACATATCCACAACACATAGTTGGGATATTGGGGCGTGGAACAACCAGTCAACCATCTGAGTGGTCCTGGGCTGAAATTTGAACATGACAACGCTACGCGCCACGCTGTAGTTCTGACGCGCGACCTCTCACGTTACATTGATGTCATGGACCGACCCTCTTGTTCCCTAGTCTTGTGCGGCATTAAAAAACAAACCAACACACATGCGAACCTGTAAATCTTCATTGGTTGACTCAATAGCAACTCATTTTTTTTATCTTCCCGCTGTGAAAGTGGATACCTTGAGCTATGTAGTCAGATCTTTCTCCTCTAGACACACGTGGTCAACCCTCTTGGATTAACGCATTAGGGGAGGGCATACTTGAGTGACCCTTGTCAGGGTTCGGTTTGACCGATGGCCCTAGGTACGCGGATGTCAAGATATTGAGCTTCTTTTCCAAGTTGTTCCCTTCCCCCCCTCCCCCCCAATCAAGACTACTGACAGACGTCATATATCTGACCCGCATGTCTGACCATGACACAGCTGGGGCGGACTTTAATATCCGTATGGTCGGAAATACAAGACAGAGCAATCCAAGCCTGGCACACGTAAACACATTTGATGTATGGCCATCTCTGTCAGGAGTGGAGTCCATGTTTGTCCAGAAACCCAAGACGACTCATATTGGGGTATATTTGCATGCAGTTGTTGTACCATCGGTTAGATGCCATTCTACAACTGTCGTGAATGAGAGTCGTGGTCCCTTATCAAGGTGTTGGGGTAGCCTGGTAGTTAAAGCGTTCACTCGTCAGGACTGGCTCCGACACGCAGCTTGAATATTAAACAAACAAACAAACACACAAACAAACAAACAAACTAAAACCCGAATACCCGGGTTCTAGTCCCCATATGGGTACAATGTGTCAAGCCCATATCCTGTGTCCGCTGCCGTGAAATTGTTGGAATGCTGCTAAAGGCGGTGTAAAACGTAACTCACTCACTCTTTGCCGACAATGATTCGCTTCTTGTACTTTTAAGAAGTTGGTTTACAAATCCAGTGACTTTCTAAACTTGAAATGTTTCAACATGAAGAATTATATACAGTAGAGCAGCAGGTTTCAATTCCGCTGATCAGAAATAGGTAAAACTGTTTGAAAGATTTGTTATGAGTGTACTTCCTGCATTTGCATAAACCGAATGGCAAACAAAAATTGAGGTGTGGACACAAGACGTAATGGCCCACTAATTCCTCCTTGAAATGACGAACGTGGAACAAGTCTCCTATGAACAAATTGTGAACGTGAGACCTCGAAAGGTCATCGCCGGGTCACAATAGGTATATGTAGCACGTGCGCCAGGTGTCTAATATGGAGGTGTGAGAGCACGTGACTCGACTGATTGTCGCTGATGGCGTGTACCGTCGCCCATCTTTTCATTTGCTGGATTGGCCAGTGATGAAAAGACCGTTGTGAATATTGTTGGTTGCGGCTGCAATCACTATTCACCATCATGTATTGAGTATAGAGATTCTGATACCTAATATCTATACGACAGGTGAGTGGGTAGGGGTTGACGTTGTTTTCCACAGTAGTTCAACGTGTGAATGTATGTATGTATGTATGTATGTATGTATGTATGTATGTATGTATGTATGTATGTATGTATGTATGTATGTATGTATGTATGTATGTATGTATGTATGTATGTATGTATGTATGTATGTATGTATCATATGTATGTATGTATGTATGTATGTATGTATGTATGTATGTATGTATCATATGTATGTATGTATGTATGTATGTATGTATGTATGTATGTATGTATGTATGTATGTATGTATGTATGTATGTCTGTGCGTGTATGTGTATGTATGTATGTATGTATGTATGTTATACTATACACATGAGCTTGTGTGTGTGTGTGAGTGTGTGTGTGTGTGTGTGACAGAGAGAGAGAGAGAGAGAGAGAGAGAGAGAGAGATTGAGATTATACCCGCCAGGTCATGACTAAGCTGCATGACTGAACCACGACGTCAAAGCACAGTTTACTGGTCTCTACAATTATTGCCAGTGACACTTGCCATGTTGCCCCAGAAACTAGTAATTGAGATATAATCAATAGATTGTTTCCTATGTTGACACAGGGCTCGAGGTGCCCTGAAGCGCGTGGAGAACATGTCCTTGATATACGAGACTACCGGTAATAACAGAATCATTGCCGCCCCATCTGGTGTAGGACTCCAATAGGTAGGGCGAGTAACAGCTGGAAAGTTTCTCTGACCTAACACGTCTGTCGTTGAATGGCATTTGGCGGTGATACACATAAAGAACAGTTAGTGAGTTACTATTCCAGCAATACCACGGTGGGGGGACACCAGAAATGGGCTTCACATATTGTGCTCATGCGGTAAATCGAACCCGAGCCTTCGAAGTGACGAACGCTTTAACCACTAGGCTACCCCACCGCCACCATGAAGAACATAATGTATGGATTTCAGCTTTGTATTACGAGGAACAGACAGACAGATAGGCCGACAGTTTATTTAGTAGAAAGGCGTGAGTCAGTGACTTTCGTTTTTACGCCATATTCAGCAATCTTCAAGTTATATATCGGCGGTCTCTATATAATCCAGGCTGGACCAGACGATCAAGTGATCAACAGCACTAGCCTCGATCTACACAAATGGAACACGGCGACAAGTCTGAGAGCCTGAGCACCCTATCCCTTTAGTCACCTCTTTCGTGAGTGAATGAGAGAGCAAGATTCCAGCTATATAGCGGCGATCTGTAAATATTCGCGTCTGGATCAGACAATCCAGAGATCAACAGCATGAACACCGATCGGCGCAATTGGGAACCGATAACATGTGTCAACCATGTCAGCGGGCCTAATCACCCGATCCCGTTAGTCGCCATTTCCGACGAGCATAGTCGCCTTTAGTGGCAAGAATGAGTTGCCGAAGACCTCTTCTACCCCGGATCTTTACGGGTCCGCCTCTCACAACAAACATGGCATGCAAACGATTAATTCTAAGGCCAAAAACTGAACTCATCTGAAACACTGTACAAAGCTATAAACAAGAAGTTATCATTCATGAAGTTGTATGCTAAAGCTTTTCCTCCCTAACATCTGGAATGACCCGAGATGGTTGACAATTTACCAGGGCAACACATAAAGGACAGAATGTATGGACTTCACCATGTATTGTGAGAGGAACAGAGTAGTTTTGGATCCTTCTCATTTGATCTTCTTAGGTAATATTCTTCAACGGAATATAAACAGACAAGTTGCATTTCCAAATTATAATGGAGTAAATCTAAACTTAGATATAAAGTTCAATGTTTTGAATTATAAAAGGTAGTGATTAAATTTTTAAACAACCCGGTGTTTTATCTTCAATTACAACAAAGTTAAGCGTTAGCTCATATACACAAAGGACGTGGTTAACCATCCCCTGACATATCTCAAGATTGTATGAGCCCCGATCTTAACGCTTTGGGTCATATCTGGTACATGACTGGTCGTTGTGTACAACAAAGGGATCGTCCTGTACACAACCTGGCTCAGTTGGATGCTGCTTTACAAGAGGAATGGCGTAGAATGACCTTTCAGAGTATCAGGCGGCTGACAGGAGTATGAGGAGGAAAGTGCTGGATGTCATACAGCCACATGGAGGTTATTCTCGGTATTGACCTTGAATCATGTAAGACACGCAAAATGTTCATATTCACCAATAAATGCAACATTAAACATCCCAAGGCTATACATGTACAGACAATACAGTGAAAATCATTGTTTTGTTTTATTAATGAGCAATTATTGTCATGATAAAATCAACATGGATTCCAATCATTTTGTCGTTTTTTTTATGAGTCAAAAGATCATACGGGTCAAAAGACCTCCGTGGTCACTACGAGAAGCTTGTACGTGTTGACAACCTATAGTTGCCAAAATACAGGGCAAATATGTTATTTGTGTATGGTGTGTTCTAAATCATTAATAGAGAAGACGTAGTTTAATATGTGTACAATTTGAATTTTAAATCAAAGAGACCTTGAAGTTTTTAACCCTGGGAAAATGTTAAAACACGGAAGGTTCTATAACACGGAATATGCATAGCTTGCTTTCGAGACAGGATAAAAAATCTCAAAAACCACAAAGCACGCACACGAATGTTCATCTTGAAACACAGAGCAAATAGGATTAAACATGAACAAGTGTTTTAAAAGTACTTATTTATTAAAAAGCTTCAGTCAAAACTTACATTCGTCACCTTTACACATCATTTCCCTGTCGACAAAAGAGGATCGTTCATCTAATTCATGGGACATTTGTGATTAAGCGTGATCTTTCAAGTCAGCATGTCAGGAAGTTGTTCATCTTGAAACACAGAGCAAATAGGATTAAACATGAACAAGTGTTTTAAAAGTAGTTATTCATTAAAAAGCTTCAGTCAAAACTTACATTCGTCACCATTACACATCATTTTCCCTGTCGACAAAAGAGGATCGTTCATCTAATTCATGGGACATTTGTGATTAAGCGTGATCTTTCAAGTGGGCATGTCAGGAAGTTGGTGAGGAACCAGAAAATGACATTTTGCACTTCCTTGCAGATAGCATCTACGACGTTATGGCTCGTGGAGATACCACACTTTGGACACCAACTCTGCATGCATGCTCATCTGTTTCTATAGAATTTCTTTTCTTTGTCATCAAATGAAAAACAAACAGCCCAAAGTTGAAGTGATAGTCTGGCATTGTTCAGTGGTCAAATAGCAATTTTCTGCACGATCTTGGCTGGTTTGTTGCTTAAAGTTGCACACGAAAACATTTTAGCTAAAGGGCAGCAGTCTGTGAACAATCTATCCATCAACATCAAGACAGCCAGGACAGTGAGTGTGACCATCTGATCCCGTTAGTACTAGGTTGCTGATGACCAATTCTAACCCGGATCTGTTAGAGGTATGACAAGCTATGGCATATCGATAATGTAGCTACCTCCCATGTGCATATTCACACGTCTTTACAATAAATCTGCTTCTATGGATGTAGGTACATAAGACACACTTCAGTGTGAGTGAGTTTAGTTTCACGCCGCTTTTAGCAATATTCCAAAATTATCACAGTGGGGGATCCCAGAAATGGGCTCCACGCATTGCACCCATGTGGGAAATCGATCCCTGGTCTTCAACGTGACGAGAAAACGCATTTTTATCCACAAGGCCACCCCAGCATCCCCGCTTCAATGTAATTACATGCACCTTCCTTCGTGTATCCGTGTTTGACAATATTCCGAACAGGATGTCGTTTAACTTTAAGCACATCTGTCACATACAGTGTCACTGCAGGTTTTTTTGTCACAGTTTAGTCATGACAAAACCTTTCATCACTCGTAGATGGATCTTTTCATCAGTGGATATTTTTTTATGCTGATTGCACGAAACGTGTTCGAACGTGTGATATCCGTTATAGTTTCATAAGAGGATGGTAGGGTAGCCCAGTGGTTCAAGTGTTGGCTCGTTAGGCTGGGTTGGATTTTCGAAGCTCTCTTATCGCTAAGAAAGTCGTAAGTGCCATACATTAACATTAACTTACGACTATCCTAGCGCTAAGAGAGCTTCGAAAATCTAGGCCCAGATGACTATTTAAAATCCTAGAGAGTGTGTAAAGCCATTTTTGGTGTCCCACTTCAGGGATATGTGTCCCGCAATAATATCTGACGGTTAATTTAAAATCATACAAAATGTCCTTTCTTTTGGTCTGAAATGTGAGGCTAGACAAAATGCTACTATTGCTCACTAGAAATTTATGTTAGAGAAAATGCTGAGTGGGCGAGTGAGCTATGATTTTAAGTCACGTATCGTTTAAGTCGGCATATCGTGACTATATCAAGTTATAAGATTTACAATAATTTAAGCTAAATTATAAATACCTGTCAACGAAGGACAGCAAAACAACTAAGGATTATCACAGTTATAAATTACATGACATCTAATTAAATCTAAAACAGTTTAACTATATATGACAAGACAATATAAAAGCAAGCTGTGGGATTGCTAGCAACTGGACGTCACCATACTAGTGGCCATTGGATTTACATCATTCTTTCAGTTGTTGGCAGTTTAGACCAATGTAACCATACATTAAAACACACATATCCCTCGGTTATAAAGCATGGCGAGATTAAATTAATTGTGAATGTTTGGGGCTTACGTATCCTCTCAGGAGGACAGTAAATATATAAATAAATCTACAACTCTTTTGAAGCACAATGCAAATGAGGATAGAGCCACCAACAATCTGAGTTAAACCTCCAGTTATGAAAACATACATCTGTCTGCAAAACATTGGTTAAAATATATCAATCAATTCAATTTCGTTTCAAAAACATTGGTAATAAAAGGAGAATTATCATTATTAAAAAGCCCCTTCACAGTTTTAACACGGAACTATTTATCCGGGGAAATGTTGAAAGTTCAGTTTCTGATGACCCCACCGCACGTCCTGTTGTGCTGCTGTTGACATGTGATGTCTCGACAGATTGACCACGTCGTGAAATACGTCCTCGCTGTCGTCTGACGTGGGACGAACCGGAAGCATTAACAATTCTATTAACATCATCCTTCAGCCGGCATTCAGCAATGATGAAGAGCCACCATTACACTTGACACCATCTGTTTAGCATTCATGGGTGGTGATTTGTTTTTCTGCCCTGTGTTTAATCTAATTGATAATCCTACCCTAAGGGCTTGATGGAGTCATTAATGTAGAGCCGGAAGGAAAGCTTGTTTTGGAAACTGATTGTTGAAACAAGAGTTTCCGTTTCTGTTCGCTACAACTGGAACGGAGAAATAACGATGGTGGCCTGGACGGTAGTGAGGGGCCTCACATAAATGACAAATGTTGTTTATTATTTCTAGGTTCGTTCATTCAGCTGAACTATGTGGGTGCCAATACCAGTTTTACCACCCGACACAACTTTAAGACGTACTTTTTATTTTAACGCTAGAGAAAATGCAACTTTGATTCTCCAAACGTGCATGAATTTTCACTGTTCTATTTATATTTTCTTAAAACGTGTAAATTTCCATAGAAATCAAAGGGTTTTTGACATAAAAGAAAATAAAATCTTAAACTATGATTCGCACTCCCGACCCATATTGTTTTGAAAGAGTAGTGAGAAACATGAATATTTTATATGGGTGGCGTTAAAATATGCAGATAAATTGTTAGATTTTGTTTGAAATGAACACTTGGACGTTTGGCATGAAAAATGGGTTCACTGGTTTCTCAGGGTATGGTTTAGTCGGTATCACAGTCCCTATCATAGGATAGGATAGGATCTCCCACCTGACTGGGGCTCCTTTATCATTTCCAAGGGAAGGAATTGTTTGGAAAAAAAACACCAAGAAAATACACGCTGGTCATGCGATTATGACAAGGAAAGAAGACCTTTTTTCATATATATGTTCAAGTCAGACGGGTTTTATTCAGTGAATGAATGCTCATTATTTTACCGGCACTAAAGAATGTGTCCTATGTGATATTATTTCCCTTGTTTTTTTATATAATTTTCATTACAAGTTGACACTCTACCCAGTATCACATGTGAATATGTGAATATGTTTCAACATTGCAAGGTCTTAACAATGAGTTCTGCAGTCTAGCCAAGTGGTTAAATCTTTGGCTCATCACGCCGAGGACACGGGTTCGATTCTCCACATACGTACAATTTGTGAAGCCCATTTCTGGTATTTCAAGCCATGATATTGCTGGAATATTGCTAAGACCGGTGTAAAACTGAACTCACCCATTGTAATTTGAATAGTATTCAGAAAATATTGAGGTGGATTATCATTCGAAATCCAGTTTATCACAGATCCGCTTGTCTATGTGTGTTAATTGGTGATCTCTTTATTAGGGCAACGAAGCTTAATCAGATTCATATGGAATATGACTTAACTGCGTTATCCGTAATCAGTGACATATCGTGAGCATCTATTTATGAAACAGAGATGATATCAGGTGTTCTGGAAAATCTGAGCGTTCATCTCGCAAAGACAGACCAATACAAATACACGCGAACATATGGTACAGGTCAATATCATTTTTGTCACACAGGTGTCAAATTTGCAAATGTCCTTGAACAACGTTAGCGTCAAAGAAATTAAAAATTCCATTTGTGAAGGTGGTCTGTAAATAATCGAGCCTGGACCAGGCAGTTCCGTGATCAACACCATCAACATTGATCAATGCAGTTGGGACACATCGACATGTGTCAACCAGGTCAGCGAGCCCGATCACCTGATCCTGTTAGTCGCCTCTTACGATAAGCATGGATTGAAGAAGATCCGGAGTTTCACGGATGGTAATGATATGAAAAAAGGCTTAAACACATCGACAAATAAATTTATGAATGGTGGATAGGACACAATGACGTCAAACTAGCCTTGTCGTCAGAAATAAGGACAGTTAGTGATGGCGTCATGTAATTCAGCAATGGTTTAACATGGGATGATGTCCCCACAGATTGTAGCTGGATGCTAGGAGACCGAACGCTCGAGGTGAAAGATGTTTTGTTGACATTTAATTTTCCCTTTCGAGAACACAATAGAACATAAATGATTACCATTAACAAAAACAAATCCGCGTGACCCCTGTGACAAGGGCGGATGGTAGCTTCAGAACAACGGTCAGGTCATCAACCGTTATGTGGCTTGGTCAGGCGAGGTCGACGCTGCTGTCAATACGCCCACGAGAGGATTTCCACGAAACTTATTATGATGGCATCATATTTCCTCTCGAAAGTTCAAACTGATATACAGAAAGTCAAATATCTCTTAAATTGATCAAAGGGTCGACCCAAAGCAGAAAGTGAAGCATTAGGAGGCTCATTTGCTGAAACCAGTTTCTCTTTAAATTTCCAATAAAAACCCCAAAATAGTTACTTTGTGAGACAGTATCTTAACATAATTTTCGGTGTAACGTGATTTTTTTTCAGTTTCAACTGTAAAAACCATATTTTATTAAAAATGACAATCAGCTAAGTATCTTTAATTTTCAACATAAGAACAAACGTGCATGTCCCTCACAGTTGCAACAGTTTAGGGTCTGGTTTGTTTTAGTTCAACCGGTGTAATTTTGTTTGAGTCTATGAGTGAGTATAGTTTTACACTGCCGTTAGTAATATCCTAGCGATACCACCTCATTCACATCAGAAATGGGCTACACACATGACTGAACCGGCGCCTTCGTCGAGATGAGTGAACGTTTTTAACCAATAGGCCCCTTTAGCCAATTGCAAGGAGTCAAGGGGTTCGAGAGATTAGCTGGTGAAGTGATCGAGCCTCACTCAGTTACACAGCTCTCGCGGACTGTAGGGCAGGTGAAGCATCTGTATCAGCTGCAGACAACAACGTGCTTCCGCGGGCATGATCAATGCTCTGATCAAATTTCCTTCGTTCTTGACCTAACATCGTCTCAACTGCTCGCTAACATGCATTAGAATTATGCATGTACCGAAATCTTTTACCAGTTCACGTGTCGTGGAATGTCTTTGGAACTAAAATGAGTAACTGAGGACCTCTGTTTTATTGCCGCTTTGTACGTTATTCCCTATATATTACTTTCGTTTGTTTGTTTGGTTGTTGCTTAACGCTGTTCTTAGCAAAATTACGGCAGCCTGAACCAGAAAGCCAGTGATCAACAGCATGAGCATCGGTCAACGCATTTAGGACATGGTGACATATGTCATCCATGTGAATGGATCTGACCACCTGGTCCCATTAGTCACCTCTTACCACAAGCATGGGTTACTGAAGACCAACCATAACCCGGGTCTTCACGGGTCCATTTACATATATGAATGGTGTCAAAATTACGGGTCGACACTGCCTTTAGGATCTGTGTGGGTGAAAACATGACTCACAGAATCCACTGCTTCAGTTGTGCACCGTACGTTCATATTTCTCATACGTGTATAGGTTTGGTGTGACTGGTGACTACAGATCTGTTAATCGTAGGTTGATGTTACACCCGCGTGTTATTAACGAAGCAATCCCGATTTTTCACTGCATGGGACACCAAAAACGGGCTTTAGACATTGTACCCATGCGGGGAAATGAACTCGGGTTCGCTTTAACTACGAAGCTACCCCATCTCCTCTAAGGTTGACATGAATTGGCCTCATTGTGCTCTGCATTTATGAAATTTTATGAATATAAACCAGTGAGCTTTCAGGGCTAATTTACGGTTTCATTTCATTTCATGGTGGCGGATATTGATGTTGAGTTTTCTGTTTAATACACATGGAGCGTTATGCAACAGGTGTGGCCTTCTTTGTTTACCGCTATTTGTAGCTCAAGTACAAAAATTCAGTAAATGAAAACCATAACTGGGGAGACTAGCAAACTAATAACGGTTTATATTTAAATGTATGATGTGTTTATTGAAGAATTTATTTCGATCAATTTAGCAATAAGGTTTAATATTCAAACATGTAAAAGGTTTCATCAGTCAGTCCCTGGACACCTTTTCTCGATAAACTGTGTTTAATGATCTTGTAACTAATGGTGTGAACAAAATCAAGCTAAATGGTTGTGCGTTGAGTCATTGGTTCTCGTTAGTGCCGACTTAATCTGCTGTTCCTGACATTCCACGGCTGAAGTGGCCTCTATGTAGTCTCCTTGATCAGAGTCTGTAAAGTTTCACACAGGCGGCATTGCCGTGTTTGGCCTGTCAACACTGCAAGCAGCGTCAATACATATTGCGCAGAAGTATGTGAGTGAGTGAGTTTTACCAATATTCCAGCTATATTGCCGTGGTCTGTAAATAATCGAGTCTGGACCAGACAATACAGTGGCCAACAACATAAGAGCAATTGGGAACCGATGGCATGTGTCAATCAAGTCAGCGAGCCTGACCATCCGATCCCGTTAGTCGCCTCTTACAACAAACATAGTCGCCTCTTATGGCAAACATGGGATGCTGAAGGTCTATTCTACCCAGGATCTTCACGGATTCCCAGCAATATCACGGCGGGAACATCATAAATGGGCTTCATACGTTGTACCCATGTGGGGAATCGAACCCGAAACTTCAGTCTGACGAGCCAACGCTTCAATCACTAGACTACCCCGTCGCCCCCCAAAAATTGTAAATTATCGATGTCTTATTGTGTTTCATTAAGACGCATGTATTGCTTATACAAGATGAAAGGAACCCGATATAGAAACAAACATCCTTTAGGTTGCGTTGTTTAATGTGTTTCTGGAATGTGTACAAATATGTGAATGCTTTCCGAAGACCGGGGTTCGATTCCAAAGTTATGATTAGCACACTGACAACCCTTTCTTGTGGACCACTTGTATATATGTTGAACATTTATCACGTATGTTGAAAATACTCAGCAATATCTGGCATCGAGTATATCTGACTTAGTCGAGTAGTTAAAGTGTTTGCCGAAGACCGGGGTTCGATTCCCATGTTATAATATACTGACCGTCACTTCTCTCGAGCTACTTGTACATACGCCGTATAACATGTATCATGTATGTTGAAAATATACAACAATGTCCGAGATCGGTGAGTTAGTCGAGTAGTTAAAGTGTTTGCCGAAGACCGGGGTTCGATTCCCATGTTATAATATACTGACCGTCACTTCTCTCGAGCTACTTGTACATACGCCGTATAACATGTATCATGTATGTTGAAAATATACAACTATGTCCGAGATCGGTGAGTTAGTCGAGTAGTTAAAGTGTTTGCCGAAGACCGGGGTTCGATTCCCATGTTATAATATACTGACCGTCACTTCTCTCGAGCTACTTGTACATACGCCGTATAACATGTATCATGTATGTTGAAAATATACAACAATGTCCGAGATCGGTGAGTTAGTCGAGTAGTTAAAGTGTTTGCCGAAGACCGGGGTTCGATTCCCATGTTATAATATACTGACCGTCCCTTCTCTCGAGCTACTTGTACATACGCCGTATAACATGTATCATGTATGTTGAAAATATACAACAATGTCCGAGATCGGTGAGTTAGTCGAGTAGTTAAAGTGTTTGCCGAAAAACGGGTCCGATTCTCACATTATAACGTCCAGCCTGTTTCCCAACCTGGCTTTAATACTTCAACTGCGTTTATTTTTAGTGTTTTACATCCATCACGATAGTGCTTAGTCTGTCTCACAGTCCCTGAACCACATTATTCAGTCTACTGCCAAGTCCTCTATGAAAAGTCCGTCCTAAATAAAGCAAGTTCATATTATATTTGTGACCCATTACTGTAGATTTGACTCAGCTGCATTGTACTAGAAACCTCCATCGTAAATATTTGTATCTTGCTCTTTGGTCAGTACATATCAATGAATATTTTAGACTTGTCAGTGGCATTGCTGGTTCATAGGGGATATCTTATACCTTTTGTCATGGCAAATTATTAACCGTAACAAAATCTTTAGTCAACGACAGTTGTTGCACTGGGATCGTATCGTGAACTGGAACGCCTCTTCATAAATTAAATTAAATCTCATGAATAACAAACACATGATGAAGACTCAGACGAACACGTCACGAACCAGCGTGTAGATGCTCACATGAGCAAGATCAAAGAGTCCTTGCTATGACTCAGCCAAGGAAGGCAGTATTGAAATATCCCTAACAATAGAGAAACTGTATTTCAGTCCACCGAGGTGGTATTCGCGGAGATCATGTCGACGATGTCAGGAAAAGACTTTACGTCCCTACCGAGGTGCACGGGTGGTTGATGTGCACGGGTGGGTGAGGAGGGAGTGAGAGAGAGGAAAGCTAATGTGTGCTATCAGGTTTTCTGGACTCTAAATTCAAAGTTTGCATCTCGACCTAGTAATGTTATGTCCCACCCACTGCTTAACTGTCACGGTTTTCGAGTCTATCTCAGATGGACGTGTGTTAAGACGTATCAGGTGCAAACACAGGAAATGGTTATCGATGTTCTGTTTTTACCATCGCTGACACAGAGAATAATCGAGTATTGGATTTTGTGATAGCAATGTGTGATGGTGTTTAATGGAAAGAAAACAGCTCATGGCATTATGACATTAACAGAACAAACTCAATTTCGAATATCCAAGTAAATCTCCTTTAAACGAACGAATGAATGAATGAATGAATAAACGAATGAATGAATAAGTGTTGCCTTTTATGACATGATTACATGTCTATCCTAGACTGTACCGCAGAAATGTCACTTCATCATCATCGCATGTATTTGGAAATGATAATCAGCAATTTAGTAGGCGGGTCAAAAACACCACCATGACTCTGTTTGTCCATGCCCGCTTTACGTGCACAGTGCACTGAAACAACTGCCCTGTAGAATCTAGATAGGGATAGTTTCAGCACGTATACGTTCCTTGTACCATTCGAGTGCCAAAACAGTAGCATGAAGTGCAGTTAAAAGTCACACCAATCACGCTTGAGCACAAAACACTACAGAACTGACAGAACACGCGTAACACTTAAAGTGATTGAGTGTTAGTTTTACGCCGTATTTAGCAATATTCCAGCAATAACTGGGCGTGGGACACCAGAAATGGTCTTCACCCATTATACCCATGTGGGAATCGAACTCGGGTCTTCGACGTGACACACAGCACACCAACGTGTGAACATACACACACACATATAAGTTCACACATCACACTTACTTCATCACGTACAACAGGCAGAGGTTGCTGAAGACATTGAAACACCGGGCCTTGTTGTTACGAGAGTGTTTTTCTGTAAATTGTATTATTGATTAGTTGATAATCATTAATGTGTCACAATGTTTAGAGTTATGAGTGATAGCATTTATGGATCACATTTCGTATCATAACTGTTCAGTGCTATTGGTATTTTAGCTGCAGGCCTTTAAGGTAGTGCTCTAGAGTCGCCTACCTTGACTAGTGTTTTCTTCCGGGAGACTGTGAGAAAGTTCTAAGTTGGTGGCGATGTAGTCGCAAAGCGCTTGAATATTCAGGAATCAATGACTGTGGTTGGTTGGTGTGTTGGCGCACAGAGTTTTACTGGAGTGTGTCATCATTTGGCCAACATCAATCTGCCTGCCTTTGTCAACACTTGACCTACATGACCGCTGCCTGACCATTCCCCGTGCTACATTCAGTATAACTGTTTCTCACTCTCAAACCAAGACTTTGGTGATGTTGATATTATATTTGTGACTCATTACCTAATTTGTGACTTTGTACATGAAACCTCTATTGTGAATCATGGTATCTTGCTCTCTGCTCAGTACATAATATTGGGTATTCTAGACTCGTCTGTGCTATATTTTGCTGGTTCTGAGGAGATTTCTTATACCTTTTGTCATGGCACATTTTTAACCGTAATATTATCGTGATGAGGGAGGGAACACGTTTCATGAAATACATTACAATAAACAGTTGCCACTTCCGTAAAAATATTTCTTTTCCAAAAGCTGAAAGTTCAACTGCAGAAACTATATCATTGACTGATTTTTCATTGTTCTTTTATAATGACTTTTTAAAAAGATCTTGTGGAGTTGTACCCTTTGTGCAATCACAAATTGCAAAGGGAAAACCTTGATTTTGTAAATATAGGCCCCTAAGAACCCTTGCAAATATATTTCACTCTCATGCACAAAGGAACACAAGGGTTTGCCTCTCTCTTATGCCTCTCAATATATTGTATTAATTTTGAATTTTGACTGAAAATATGCCATGTTAACGTTAGTACATCTAAAACATATAAGTGTTTGTACATGTACGTTCTTGTTATGTAAAATATAACTCAATTGAAAAAATCGAAATATAAGTTTGGGTAGCCTAGTGGTTAACGCGTTTATTCGTAATAATATTTAAAGTTCATTTCGGGTGGCCCTGTCGTATTATTGCTGGAATATTGCTATAAGCGGCGTAAAACTAAACTCACTCATACACTCTTCACTAAGACAAATTAAAGTTATTCACAATTACCCGGAAAAGATATTTTTTATCTAAAAAGAAACTGTTGCGGGAAGAGTGATGGTTAAAGAGACATAATTCAATTTAACAACAGTGCTTTTAATCTTCAACAGTATAAAAACAGACGCGGTATACTTTTTTAACACTGTGATTTGTATAGATCAGAGATATCTAATATCTCACTGGGGATCTGAGATGAAACAGACTGTAACAGTTCTGTATGTCGTGTCAGGAAATCAACATCTTGGTACTGTCCAGGTGCTGACCTTCTTGACCTGAAGGTCGAGTTGGGGATCAAGTTGGTCGAGTCATGTCTACCAAGGTTTTGTAGAATTTTTGGCATGTCAAAACTCTTCCCTGGTTTTCTTCTCGACCTTCTGGCCAAGATAGGGTCGAGAAAAGGTCGAAGTAGGTCAGAAAATGTCGAATTTAGACCATCATTAGGTCTAATCGGTCGAGGGCGATCTATGTTCGTCTTAGAGTCGATCTGCACTCGACTTCAACTCACCCTGAGGTAGACCTATCTCGATCTCAACTCGACCTAATCGAGTCAACGCCGACGGCATTTATAAAAGATCGTCATCGTCCCAGATGCTTCATCAGAGCCAAGCAGCTGCTAGTGATAGCACACCCACTCCACGCTATCCTGCTGCCACCCAAAGGGCCACCCTCACCAACAATCTTCAATGCAGCGGAGCAAGCTGGTATCTTCCCTAGCTTTGACGTCAGTGCTGCAATCAGCTTTTACCATCTTATATTTTGTTAAGTTTATATAAGTTTCTTCACACCCATTTTACCAAGTGTAAATGTAAATACACCTTGCACGACAGTATTAAAGTTTGGTTTGTTTGTTCTGGGTTACGGTTCCGTGTTCTCGGTATGTTGTGTAAAGTGACACAGGTCAGGGTTATCTGTTCAGCTCTTTATCTGTTCGGATGTTGACCCACAGGGACTTGTAGTCGGCATTCGCGAGTGCCAGCAAGACGATGGAGAAGTTCTTGTAGTTGTAGAAGATGGAGCGCTTTTGGGAGGCTTGTTGATGCGTATGTGCTTGCTATCAAACACACTGGGACAATGTGAAAACTGTCACCTTGAAGGGGCGGGTCACCACAGCATCCTCCTATCTGCTCTGAACCTACTCACCTGACAGATGCTCAGCCATGAAGACGCCGATGATACGATTGGCGCTTACGTCCGCGGCTGCGGATTCAGCCACCAAACTGCAAGCCGTCTTCGCTTCTCGAGGCTCACCAGGTTTATGTCAAGGTTTATCATGGTGAAGTTACTACTTTGCAGACTTCAATCTGAAAACTTTCCTAGCAACTGATATTGCGCATCGATCTAGGCAAGTGGCATACTGTGAAAATAGCGAAGATCGAAGCTCATGATGCTGATCCCTGGATTGTCTGGTCCAGACTCGATCATTTACAGATGGACATATAGCTTGAATATTGCTGAGTGCAGCGTAAACTTAAACTCACTCACTTATTCACTCGCTGATATATATAACTGGTTGGAGAACATGTGGTTGTCTCTCAGCTTGGAGACGTATGAAGTCCAGGTGCCCTTTTTCAATACATCAAAGTCAGTTTCGTTCAGTAATTCAAATAACACATTCTGATCACGTGTATCATTTGTCTTGGTCATGCAAACATCAGGGCATCAGGTATTCAACGGCAGTATTAAATTATAGCTACTTGAGGTAGGTGGTAAGAATACATTGGTGAGCCGAACGGAGCCTAAACTTTGCCACTCAGCTCGACAACTGCTCTATACACGTAGCACCAGCCAGCACTCTGCCCGGGGTGAGTGAGTGTAGTTTTATGCCGCTTTTAGCAATATCTGCATCTGGAGTTTTCTTTGACACTACTGAAAGCTTAACGTTGAAATAGATCCGATGGCATTACGTGGCTGGAGTACATAAAAAGAGGTTTGAAATAAGATATGAGTAGCAGTACAAGTCGATTCTAAACATATAATCACGAAGCATGGTACCTGTTACTGACAGTTCAAATCGTTGACCACATATCCAGGTAGGCACAATATTATGATATATAAATGCATCTTAGATGCATGACGTGTTCACAGTCGATCGACAGACAATGACTTAAGCTGATTTCTTCATTACATGCAGGGCGCGGTGAGATAGCATAGTGGTTAAAGCGTCCGCTTGTTCGTTTCGGGTTCGTTTCCCGACATGGACAGAATGTGTGAAGCCCATTCCTGGTGTTCCCCGTCGTGATAATGCTGGAATATTGCTAAAAGCGGCGTAAAACCAAACTCACTCTCTCGTAACATGCTAATTTGTGACCTCTGCCGTACTTGTGACGATCCCTCGACAATATCTAGACCTACTGCTATCGCTAACATGGAGGTGCCAGCTTGCCCTTATTAATGATGGCTGTCACGTACTGTACAAGAAGAACTTACCACATGGCCAAAATGGTGGCTGGTTTGTGTCACACTCAAGTGCGACTTGTACAATCAATAGGACACAGGCATCTGTTTCTCAGCAACGGTTAGATTTACGTATGTTTTATGCCGACTTGGTTGATTTGCGTGCAAAGTTTGTCGGTGAGTTCGATCAGATTAGCTGGTTGTAGTTGTGTCATGAAAATTGAGGCTGTCACTGAATATATTGGTAATTAATTGAGTCAGTCATAATACATACACATACACACCAATACGCGCACGCACGCACAGACCATCACACTCAAACTATTTCACCCTTATTCACCGACACGCACACAAACACACACACACACAATCGCTCTCTCTCCCCCTCCCCCTCTCTCTCCCTCTCTCCCTCTCTCACACACACACGCACGCGCGCGCGCACCCACAAACTCATGACACGTCATCGGTTCCCAATTGTTCCGATCGATGCTCGTGCTGTTGATCACTGGATTGTCTTGTCCAGACTCGATTATTTACAGACAGCCGCCATGTAGTTGGAATATTGCTGAGTGCGACGTAAAACTAGACTCACTCACTCAGGAGCCCTTGGTCGCGGTTCCATCCCGGTTCCATCCCGGTTCCCTCCGAATATGTTTCCCGGCCTGTCAGTACCACACTGTGTGGGTTTCAGCGAAGTAGTAAAAAACCTGACCCCTTCATACCTTCGGGGCTTCCTCCCCTGTGAATCAAACACGCTGAAATAATGCTCATGACAACGCCAACCCCTACCCACTCACTCCTCCTATAGGTATTATACAGTACATAATAGAAACGGTGTGATGGGGTGAAAAGCGTCTGGGGCCGGAGTCAACAATACTTTCAGTGGCACGGTGATCTTTAATACTGTATACTTCAAATGACATTTGCTTTCATTCTTGACAGATTCTCATGGACCGCTTAAGATAGATATATAGGTATATATTTGTTCACTGCGTTTATTCACAAGAGTGCCCAGTGGGTGTCGAAGTTTGACCTTAACTTGTGAGATAGTCATATACAACGTTGAAAAATCAAATATTTTGACAAAACGGAAATCCATTTTTAGTTACAAGTAGAATTATTAGGATTAACTAATGTGAATATCGAGAAAGTCCTTCAACAATTCCTTGATAGTATTGAGGATTATGGTTATATCTGAGAGAGAGGTTCAGTGGTACATTTGCTTGAGTGAGCAATATATCACCCTTTGTAAGGATTTAATACAACTGTGGGAACAAGTACAAAAGAGGACTGGGCATGTCTTCAGGTGTACGAGTCAAGCCAACCTTTGATAGCACTGTTGCATGGTTTGGACAGATCTATTGCCCAGAATGTATATCATTAAATCATGGCACCGTTTCAAAGGATAATACCGAGCCTAAATATTCATGTATATGTATGTAAACGTCCCCCAATGAGTTGGGGAAGCAAAGTTCATTATCACCCTCGTGGTTCCATAAAAACACGCATACCGGACTGCTTGCTGATCTGGTGACCCGGTGGTAATATTCCATGCATCAAAAGTTATGATTGCAAACGTAGACAGGAATGGCAGACACCTTCAATGAATTCGATAGACGATACGTATACATAAATGCATAAAGTATTAAGACAGTTTAGGTTAACGCCACACTCAGCAATATTCAAGCCATATGGCGACGATCTGTAAATAATCCAGTGATCAAGTGTGTGTGTGTGTGTGGGGGGGGGGGGGGGGGGGGGGTAGGGGGTAAGGGGGTAGGGGGGTACTGACAGGCCGAGAAACATATTCGGAGGGAACGGGATGGAATCGCGACCAAGTGCTCCTGAGTGAGTGAGTTTAGTTTTACTTCGCTTTCAGCAATATTCCACCTGACCATCCGATCCCGCTAGTCGCCTCTTACGGCAAGCATAGTCGCCTTTTATGCCAAGCATGGGTTGCTGAAGGCGTATTCTACCCAGGACCTTCACGGGTCAGAGAGAGAAAAAAGAGAGATAGAGTATGTGTGCGCGTGTGTTTGTGCATGCGTGCGTGCGTGCGTGTGTTTGCGATTAAGTGTATGTGAATGTGCGTGCGGCATTTTAACTGCTTTCGTCCCATAATATCGCGGCGCGTCAACTAAATGTGGAGTGGAGACCGGAAATTATGCTGTAAGTAAAAGCGTAACTAACGACCACGGTATGATGGAGATGACGAACCTACTCACTTAATTGTGTCGAACCTGGAGTCGAACTCACAATGTATGTTTCTGATGTGATGAAAGGGAAGCAACTCTGAATGGCAGGACCTCGGACGACTGGAAAATCCATGAACATTTCATCAAAGCCTTCTCTCGTTACGCGTTATATTGTTTGAATATTGCTAAAAGCGGCTTGATGCACGTTCACTAGACAGGTCACAGTCTCCATTTTGGGTCCATTCTCAACATCTAGTTCACAATCTCCACATTTAGTTCAGTCTTTATATTTAGTTCATTGTCTCATTACTTTGTTCAGAGTCTCCGCATTGGTTTACCGTTTCTACATCGGTTTCATTGTCTTTACAAGTCATGTATTTCCCAGTCACAACATTTATTTCAGTCTTTACATTTAGATCGCAATCTCTACATGCACTTCACAGTCTCTATATGTATTGTATTGTCTCTACATTTAGTTCAGTTTCTTCACATAGTTCACATTCTCTCTTTAGCCCAGTCTCTACATTTAGCTCAGTCTCTACGTGTATTCACAGTCTCTCCATTTACTTCACAGTGTCTTTACACATTTTTAAGTCACCGTGCAATCTATCAGTTACATGAGACAACTGGTGATAATATTCGCACAGTTTACATTAAGGACACGAAGCCACTGAGCAAGTTTTTTAATACTTTTCCCGATCACATGAAAGATAACAAACAGCATACGAGACTATTAGAAATTCATTGTATTTTCCACTCAGGCGATAAACTCAATGGGAAATGGAAAACGACGCCCATGTCCTTTTGATTAATTAACGCTACAACCAGGATCACAGGACTGAGAATTCCATTAAGTGATAAATATTCTACTCTGTTTCTATATGGAACAACGATATCGGCCAATCGTTATTGTTACAACCTATTAGAGTTAGTTGAGATTTACAGTCACATTACAACTTATTACAATTTTAAATCAATTTAGTCGGGTTTCTTGCAACGGACACGAATATTATCACTTCTGATGCCGTGACATTTCTCTTTGCACTCTAATTCAGTTATTGTTACAAAAAGCTAATAATTGTTGACAAGCAATTTCGGAGTGATTTCGTCCGTGAATTGATCAAATACGTTTTATAAACAACGATTGTTTGTTGCTTGTTCTAATAGGATTAATCATAAACAAAGATACTCTATGTGTCCAAAGTAAACGAGCCGAGTTTGATGAGTTGTATTCTTACATTAAAACCTGCTAAAATGCCATTTATTAACCACATTTGTAATGAGATATTAGTTTTAGAATATCGAGGCTTTCCAGAAAGGTTTTCGGTTAATGATTACATTATTGATTTCAACGGGAGGCTGCAACACGAATATAGACGGAAACAGGCATATTTGTGCTGCGCTCTGTTGCACTGCGAAACAAATTTCACAAATAGCTGCAAGGAACGAAGTAGCGATGTCCGGAGCTTTGAGATCAACCATATTTTTTACGAACTTTAAAAATTTGCAGTAATAAAAACACATATGAGTCGAGGAAACAACTATTTATCAGAAAGTACGGGAAAAACAAAGGTGACAATTGAGACAAATAGCATGGTTGAAAAATTCCATCTGCAACTTGAATGAAGTACTTTATTTGGTTCAACAGGAGTGCTTATGATGGCGGAATGACACTCGAGGCGTGCTGGAGGCTTACTGGTGAGCATTGCCGAGATGTCAACGGAAAACGTCCATTATCCATGTGGAACTAAAATGTTCTGGGTTGAAACTACACCTTGCGGTTTGAGACATCAAATACTGGGCAAAGAAATAGACACTTGGAAAATATATGTGACTGAGGCGTTCCCAACATATTCTGTCTTTTGCAGAACTGTCAATAGCTCTACGAATGATGTTTTCAAAATCTTTTCGGGTGTTTAATCAAGATTTCGTGCTCGACATACTGACCTTTTATATGACCCTGTTTATATATCACAATATATATGACGACAAGTTCTCAAAGCAAACAATTAAAGTTATGGCCTTACTTTTTATCACTGGAAACAAACTTTCCGTGATGGTCGGACAGACTTTGGATAAGTGGAAAAGACAGATTGGGCTTATTCCAATTCTATTAACCTTGCTTCCCATTTGGGCGGTGGTGTAAAGCATTCGCTCATAATGCTGAAGAATCGGGTTCAATTTCCCACATGGGTACAATGTGTGAAACCAATTGTTGGTGTCCCCGCAGTGAATTGCTGGAATATTGCTATAAGCGGTGTAAAACACAACTCGCTCACTCACTCCTAAATGCGTGAACCAACATACACTCACAAGTAAGAGTCTAAACTACATTTTATGACGGTGATATTGATTTGGAGTCAGTTATTAATGTTTCCGTTAGTCGTTTTCTGGGAGCAATTATCGAGTCGTTAGGTTGGTCTGAAATATTTCAAAGCGAGTCAAATTTGATCCCAGTTGATATTAATCCAGGGCTCCCTCGGGAAGTATCCTTAATATCTCTGAAGTCATGCGCACGTATGCTACTTTACATGATTGACAGATACAGTAGTATGTTAAAAGTTAAGCATGACCTGCGGGACTGTATCGAACAGGTAGGTGACAACCTGGACGTGTAGCTTGGATTGGGAAACAATGGTTCCAGAGGAAGATCGGAGGTCGATTCGCATACCTCTTAAAATGATATACACATAGAAACTAAAACGGGAGCACATGAAAGTACAAGTGTTCCTGTATTCCACGTTTCTCCACAAGGTATGCATTGCACTTGTCAAATAAATAAATATTACAAGCAGTTTCAGTCGTGTCAACCGTTGTTCGAGCAGTAATTCGAGGTAGGGTTCAGGACGTCTACCTTAGCTCAGTAGCATGAATATTATGTTTTGGACATTGTGGTTTAACAAAATGTCGGCTAAAGCGACCAAGCTACAATGTTTTCACCGCCTGTGTTTGGTTACTCCGAACAGTGAATGAGTGATTTTAGTTTTACGCCGCTTTTAGCAATAATCAAGCAATATCATGGCGGAGGACACCAGAAATGGGCATAACACACTCAACAATATTCAATCAGGTCGCGATATGGCAGCTGGAGCTTGAGTGAAGCACGCAAGTTGCTAATCTGTCATCGCTCTCTTTGATAAAACCCACCGCTTTCAACCCATCACATATATTTCAACATGCCCTTGTCCCGTCGATCTGCTGCATTGAGATCTAAGGTAATGAGACATGTACATCCAGGAGGTTTTCACTATCTATATTGACGAAACCGGGAGATTACCAAGACGGCACCCCAGGCGGCCATTTTGCAATATCCCAGTCACATCCATGGACTGTACTTCTTTTGTAATGGTAGTCATTTCGTCCCGATAATGCAGATTGCTGCCAAAACACCAGCTGATCCACTGCATGACGACTTCAGGAATATCTTCAATGAAAGCAGCTAGGTTGAAAGTGCCTCTGAATGTAAACCGAGTGGGATTGGAAAGGTGATTTGGTGATTAAACTGAACTGCACTTTATCACTTTCAGGTCCAGTTCCATGTCACAAAAAAAGATCACATTTACAGAGCGAGTGAGTGAGTGAGAGTGTGAGTGCGTGAGTGAGGCTTCACGCCGCTTACAGCAATATTCCAGCAAATATGACGGCTGGAGACACCTGAAATGGGCTCATATCGGAAATCAAACCAGGGACATTGGCGTGACGAGCGAACATTTCGAACACTATGCCACCGCCTGTGATTAAAACTGAATGAATGAATGAGTTTGGTTTTACGCCACTTTTGGCATTATTCCAATAATATCACGGGAGGGGCGCCTTGTATAGGCCAAACAGTTTGTACCCATATGAGAAATCGAACGCGGGATGTCACCGTGACGAATCGAACGCTTTAACCACCCATCCGACCATTAGTCGAGATTAGACAGATGGTTAAATACCGAAACTCATCACAAGAATAGACATCATACGCTTTTTCGACGTTTTTGTCTCCTTACTTGATATCTTTTAGTGTTAGTGTTATGTATAATTATATTTTCATTCTTTGCAGCTGAAAAAAGCCATAAGGCATTAAATCTTTTTTTTTCACACCATGTGTATACAGCTGGTACTAGCAGAGTGAGTACTGTCTCTTAGTGTCACATGATTGGGTTTCATCACGCAAAGACGACACATAGGGTATCCATATTCATACTTGTCATTTCAATATAACATCTCGACCACCGACACCAGAATCTCTTTAGTTTCCAGCATAAAATTCATATTCCACCGAGTATTTGATCTTCGTATGTCGGGAGAACTGCGGTGAAACGTCAGTCAACGAACTAAGTGAGTGAGTTTAGTTTTAAACCGCAATGAGCAATATTCAAACTATATTGCGACGCTCTGTTAATAATGGAATCTGGACCAGACAATCCAGTGATCAACAATATGAGCGTTGAACTGGACAACTGGAAACCGATGTCAGCAAAGTCAGCTTGACCATTCCGTCCCGTTAGTACAAGCAATTCTTAAAAGCAATTCGCCTTTTGCGGCAAGCATTGTTTGCTGAAGACCTATTCCACCCGGAACATCACGGGTCACAAACTCTAATTAAGTTCTTAATGTAAATTGTGAGTGAGTGGGTTTACTTTTAGGTTACTCTCAGCACTACTGCAGCAATATCACACTGGAGATACCAGAAATGGGCTTCACACAATGTACCCATGTGGGGAATTGAGCCCGATATTCAGCGTGCTGAGCGAACGCTTTACCACTAAAGTCACCCACTGTGATGCCTATTTCTGGTGTCCCCCGTCGTGATACGGCTGGATTATTTCTAAAAGCGACGTACAATCATACTCACTCACTCGAGAATGACTTCAACGAAAAGTCGTTAGCTGCAGCTTTTCGTGCTGGTCAGCCAAGGGTAGCTGTAGCGGTTGATTGGTTTCACAGTGTCTACCCAATAAGACAACACAAGGCAGGTCAGTTCAGATACACCACCAAAAGGAAATTGACGGTCCCACCCGACCAGTCTTACTGCTTGACGGGACCAGACCACCGACCAGCGGTTCCGCGGGCAAACACCCTATCTACAAGACCACCCTGCTCACAATTAGCCCGAAGACACGGAAACTAATCATATACAGGTGAATTGCAACTGTGTTCAATTTGGTTAAAAATAATTCTTCACTTGCCAAGGGACATACGTGTCATAACGCAAGTCGTCAAAGAGCGAGATTCTCGTGCGAAATGCGCAGGGATCGTGTTTCACGTGCAGCACGAAGGATAGCTCAAAACTGTGTGTTCAAAATAAAGTGGGAGTTGTTGAATATCTTTTATAAACACAGCCATCAGATGAAGTAGTCGGGGGTCACCTGTGCTAAGCAGCCTAGCGCTACGTTGATCGTAACTCTCATACTTTAACGTAGAACGTTGATCCAGGTGCATCAAGTGATGAAGTGATGGGTGAGTTTAGTTTTACGCCGCACTCAGTATCCCATGCTTGTCATAACAAGCGACTGAGTGGTTTGGGTAATCAGACTCGTTGACTTGTTTGCAAATGTCATCAATTCAAAACTGTGTAGACAGGTGCCTATGCTGGTGATCACTGGATTATCTGAATCAGACCCGATTATTTACAGAACGGCGCCATATAGCTGTAATATTGCTGGGTGAGGCGAAAAGGTAAATTCGCTCACTTAACTTCAGGCCGTTTACGACAGGGGGCTACAGGAGATGATTGCAAAGCAACGTTAACCATATAGCCAGTGTTACGACAGATTAGTGAACCATGAACAATGCAATCTCTCTCAATTTATATTCAGAGACTAAGCGTTACTTGAACACGGGTTGGGCGTGACTAGCCAACGCTTTAACCACTGGGCTATCCCACTGCCTCGCCTGTCGTAGGTCTGTTTTAATGGACGGGAATATCCCCCGTCGTGAGATTGCTGGAATATTGCAAAACGCTGTGTAAAAACAATCGCTTCTTCCTTCCTTCCTTCACACACGAGTACGGTTGAAATTACCTCTCCGACATTCATTTTCACTCAAAACCGAAACATGAGAACTCAGTTTTTGCATTGTCAAAAATGTATGTCAAAAGCAAAAGAACAGGCAGAAAAATGAGTTACTTCCCTTTACTCAATGAATTCGGATAAAGATCGGTTCATTTCAGAAGCTCAACATCACTAATGCGAGTCTAATAGCCGATGATGTGTTCCGATTGATTTCCCATTGGCAACATGTGAAAATAACATAACACTACTTAGACAGTCACACACAGATGATTTGATGCGAATGTGAGATAAGGATGGGTATTGTTCTCAGAGCTGAATGCACCGGTCCGAATCGGAAAGATTACCACAGTTAGACATTTATCCACTTTGTTCAGTAGCAGACGACAGAAAATAAAAGTTGAAAGCTTTCCTCCCTTGATGTTCCTCATTCGAAAAATGTCGTAAAAATATGGGGAAATGTGTCAGTAGTTTCAGATGAAAAGTCGGGGTTGGTGTGTTATAAATTTAATACCAACAGTTAGGCAATTCGATCGACGACCGAAAGAGAATAGTGTCAGCGTGGTATACTTAAAATAATAAATAATAGCCAGTCAGAATCCGAGATTCACGTGAAAGGTAAAAATCCTTTGGAAAGGGGACAATGGAGAATCTTGGTGTTTACCCCAAATGGGTGCATTAATAGTAAAGTGTAAGTAAGTTCGCCCACTAACTTGTAAAGGTGTTTGGCGATTTCTGCAGCTCACGCTGTATGTGTGATGCAAAAGGTCAATGTCTGGACCATCGAAGCTTGACCGCGCCGCACAAAACGGGCGGAGGAGGTGCATTTCTATTGTCTAGTCTGGTTGGGGACGAACTACATTATCCAATTTCAGTCGTCTCCCAGCATTAACTTGATGACATATCCCACCACCGCGTACTGTTCGTGTCACCGTGACAGTGGGCGAAATACCTGTAGATGATACTGAATGTTATACGGGACTAATCGGACCGATACGGATGGGCAGCTGTTGTGCACAGACGCTCCACTAGATATGGATGTTTAGATAAGGAAATCCCAATAGATTTGGAAGGGCAGTTATTGTATGTTCACAGCAGAAATCCCAATAGCTGTGGGTGGACAGTTGTTGTTTGTTCACAGTTGGAATCTACTGCTATTTGTGGCATAAAATGACATTCGTTCACAATCTAATCTCAAGCTTAAATGTCCTCAATCTATTTCCACGAAAGGATTTGACCCTCCAGTGAACCTCCATCATTTGTTGTAGGGCACAAGCTGACTAATGCTGGGAACCATTGACGTGAAGCTCAATAACCAACAAGGAACATGTATGAATTTCGAGCTTCTGCACACAATTACGTAACAGCATGTTTGTCAAACAAGAAACACACAAACGCACAGATGGTAGTTCTTTGGCGTTACCAAGTTCGGAATTAATATTGTTGGCATTATCACAAATGAAAATTGGCCAACCAGTAATGCCGAACGAGTCCTGTATTACGCTGGCTTTCTTGGACTTAAACATGTTTATGTTAGATTTGAATAGCAAAGAATAGGGTGACGATATTTAGATACAGATTTGTGAGCAATTGCATGAATTTTATGGAAGACACGTGTCGTAAGACGATGTATTACTCGCCCGTGGAAGATACTGCAGTGTAATATTTTCACTTCAATATTACACTAGTGTAATACCGCTTGACCTATGACGTCAGAATGGTTCAAAGTTGTGACGTCACAATGCTAATGTTGATGTCGCGATTTTACTAGACCTTGCTTGACTTGAAAGCTGAGTGTCCTCACACTGTAGGCAATTTCGCCGCAGTTTCTGTCAATTTATGTTGGCGAGTAAGAAACAGAATACTAAACTCGCTTCCATGAAATACCATTTTCATTAAACTCGTTAAAGATTTAGTATCAAACGAGCGAAAGCTCGTTTGATACCAAATCATTAACTCATTTAATAAAAATGGTATTACACGGAAAGTCGTTTAGTATCCTCTATGTAACAGAGGGTTCATTGGACATTATGTGTTGATGAGTTTCACGTGGAGTGGATAGGTGTTATGGTTAAAGCGTTCGTGCGCCACGCCGAAGACACAGGTTCGATTCGACGCAATGATACAATGTGTGAAGCTCATTTCTGGCGTCCCCAACCGTGACATTTTCCGAATATTGCTAGAAGCGGCGTAAAACTAAACTCACTCACTCACTGGTTCGAATTAAACGTTTACTGATTCACCGTCTGTTTCGTGGCCAAGCCACGTCTAAGACTTACATTTTGTCGCCCCATGTCTGAAATGGTGCTCGAAGCCTGGTCAGTCCTGGCACCCGTCGACCTGGACAGAACTCATTTCCGAGATGCAGCCTGGGTTAACAAACTTCTCGGTTTATTTCGTGGTTTTGCGTGTACCTTCACGCCAAGGTATATACTGACTAACGCTTAGTCTCTGAATATAAATTGAGAGAGATTGCATTGTTCATGGTTCACTATGTTCAGTAACGGTGAATCGTGACTGAACCTGTCCTCCCGATCTCACTATCACGGTCCAACCCACCCTGATGTTACACTCGCGATCAGCCCCGATTCCACACTTGAGATCTTCATTCAGGATTTGTCCACGCTGACGTTGCACCTGCTATCCTTTTAATCCAGCTGCCAACCTTGCTCAGATCCGACTGTAATCAGTTGCTATTCCATTTCTCCCATGTAGTTAATTGTATACAAGATTAGAGAGTGTGTAATTAGTGTCTTTCCTTCTTGGTTTCATATTCATTTAATTATCGTGTGTGAGAACACGTACTGTAGGGCAACATACGGTTCGGCGATCCAAACCATCCCGACCTTTCGAAACATTCCTCCATCTCGTCCCACACGCCCCTTACTTATTCCGTCTCGTCCTGTCTATCTCAGTTCCTTCCTGATCGTTGATCTCATCCGTTGATGTTTCCAACGCTAATCCAACCCACCTAACCCAACTCGACCAAACCACCCGACCAACTCAATCCTTTACGACCCAAACCTCACATCTCATCACGCCCAAAAGTCCTCGACAAATTCCCCGTCATAGCAAGGGCTTCAAAGTGATATATGCATCCTAACGAGTCAAGAGGCATCCTTCCCTGTTGCAAAAGTATTTGACACTGCGTTGACCTGTGTTGGCGTTCCGCACGGACCTTGCAGCAGCAAGTAGTGCTTGGCAATCGGAGCAAGTCACAAACGCCTACACACGAGTACCTGTTGATAACATGGGCGAGTGTGCTGCGAAGCCGCCTTGAATAATGTGCCTGTTATGTCACGACATGTCAGCCCGTGGGTGGGGTGATTCAAGGTCTCGGGCGTTACCTGTGACACCCAAGAGAAAGGCAGCGGCAAACCAAAATGACAAAATGTTTGTAGTCCTGTTGTGATTCCAGGCTTGAATACATCCTCAGTTCCAGGGTTAGGCTGGTCCTCAGTGGACCCCAGGTTGGGATGGGTTACGGAACATTATGTATGTTTCTTTACGTCTATTCCAGTGTAGAACTGTTCCACTGTACCTTGTGCTTTCCCTCCCGAAGATTCCACGTGGATTCCAATGTAGAACAGTACCACAGTACCTAATGCTTTCCCTCCACCTAAATTCCAGTGTGGGACCGTTCCACTGTACCTAGTGCTTTCCCCGCACTTAGATTCCAGTCTGGAATAGTTCCACTGTAGTATAGTTCTAGTGCTTTCCCTCCTCTACCTTTCCCTTTGACACATGTCATCGATGTTTAACCACTACTACTACTACTACTACTACTACTACTACTACTACTACTACTACTACTAGAACCACTGCCACCACCCCCACTCCTACCAACACTACTACTAATAATACTACTATTACTACTACAAGCGAAATACCCAATCAGTGTATGCAGTGGTGCCCTGTTAATCCAGACAATCGTATTTAATACATATCCTGATAATCGAGCGATTGAATGTTTAGTGACTGAAGATAAATTCTAACCCGGATCTTCACGGGCAGTACTACTACTGTGGAACCCAGCTAAAAAAAACCAACAAACAATAAAGCAATCGCCTCCAAATCTCCAATTCCAAGAAAACTGACAAGCTTTCATGCACGAAACAAGAAATACGTTTTCACCTTTACAATCAGTTAAAGTAATCTGTCCAAAATTAAAAGCTTGAATTTCATCATCAGACATTGAGAAAAGTACTGTTACACAAATTACCGAGATGAAACTCGGAGCCACGTGACCCGCCTTACGGTATAAGCAGCTGTTCCTGTCAGGAACCGCAATTCTTTATGCAGCCGTGGAGCATCACCACTCAACGCACGAGAAGCTCTCAACGTTATAAAGGGTTGTACACTTTAACACAGGTGAGACATATATGTCATAGTCGGGTCAGAACCGAGTATGTGTTCGTGGAAACATATGTCAGCAATTACTGAATGACGTTTTCCGTATGTTAATATTTACAGATGCTAAACTTGATGTGGCAAAAACTAAATACGTAATCTATATATCTTTGAAGCTTTTCGTGATATGTTTGAAAATGAAGTTAGTATTGTTGATTTGTCAGAGCTGTTGTTTGATGGATGTTACTGTTGATGGGTCGTGAAGCATTTGAATTATTAACACGTTGGACACGATGGATTGTTATCCATCGCTGTGTTGTCTGTCATGTAAATCAGATTTCCGCACTCAGGAGATGTTGAATTGTGAGATAATTGATGCAGTTGTTGTTATGTGTCAGCTACTTAACACTGTCAGATACCACTATACGCGGCTTTAGCTAGCAGCCACCAGTTACAAAGTAGCGTAAAAACGTGTGAGTACACGCAGACCCAAGATACATTTGTTAAGAGGAGCAAGGTTCCCTTAATATACAATGTGATCGTGGTTAGAACAGTAGGTAGTAGAAAGGATGCAAAAGTGGCACAAAGGAATAAATTTACAAATGTAGTGTTGGGGACCAATAATACAGTGACAGATTGTAGGACCAACGTTACAGCAGGGGTTTGTGGGTGTATGGAGTTTAGGATTCTATAATCAAGGTTACAATGGTAAATTGTTTGATTAAGGTTGCAATAGTGGATGGTATGATCCAGGTTGCAAAAGTAGATGGTGTGATCAAGGTTACAATAGTAGTTTGAAGGATCAAGGTTGCAATAGCAGATGGTATGATTAAGGTTACAATAGTAGATGGTATGATCAAGTCTACAATTGTAGATGATGTGATCAAGGTTACACTAGTAAATGGTATGATCAAAGTTACAACAGTAGATGGCAGGGTCTAGGTTACACTAGTAGTTGGTAGGATTAGGGTTACAACAACAGATGGTAGGATCAAGGTTACAACAGTATGTTGTATGATAAAGATTACAATAGTATGTTGTATGATCAAGTTTGCAACAGTACTCGTCATTAGCCAAAGTTACGATAGCAGTTGCCTTCTCTCTCTCTTTTTTTTCTCTGTCTGTGTGTGTCTGTCTGTCTGTCTTTGTTCCCCCTTTCTCTCCCTTCCTACAGTCACATGACTCACTTCAGCATCAGCACGACCATAATATGATCACAGTTGCCGACAGTCCAAGTAATGTGCTTAACTTTCCGATTGATCACTACTTACTCGCCGACACAAGTAATTAAGTCATTCACTGCAGTCTCGTTTGCGTAACCGTGATATATTAGCTGATGAGTGACATTTTAGGCGCATTCAAGGATACGTATTCAATAGCTACTAAACTGCGAACACTGTACCATGAACAACGAAATCATGTCTCAGTGACAAGATCGACACACATTATCTTCTCTTAACTCTTCAACTTCAGGGCCCATATTCTCAAACCAATATCCCCCGTGCAGCGTAGGCTAAGGTTTGGAAGCCTAATACCTTAACTGCATGAAATGAATCTGAAATCTTTTGACAACCTTAACAGTGTGCGAAAGTTATTTGTTTATTTTCCTTTTCGTTTGAATTTAGAACACCCTTAGACACAGGTTCTCATATTGGTCGCCAAGCCGCTATGTTGTTATAGCCAACAGCATTGAAGGAGGTCATGACAATTATGGCATCATAGAAGCAATGGGAAATTAAATATATTTAGATAATGTTTAATAATCTTGACACGTAGATTTAGTTTTCGGGAAAGTGCAATTTTGAGTTAATTGTCAAGGGAAAAGTTCACAATGTTTATGTTTCCACACCTTGCCTTAAAGAGAGTCAATTAACTAGTCAAAGCAGGGAGGACCAGGGTTTTAAATGTTCAGGACTGGCACAGGCTGTGTCGCACAATAAACTGTTAGCGTGTGAGGTAATGAATATTCCAAAATAATCACATCGAGGTACAGCAAAAATAGGGTTCACGCAGTATGAAGTCCAAATGCTGGCGATCGCGCGTTTCAAAACACGCCAGCCTATTACAATATAAAATAATAATAGTACCCCAGCTAGCAGTGCCTGGAAACCACTACTTTCATGCTTTCATGCTTCTATTTATACTACGCATCAAAAGTTTAGACTCGCTATAAATGCAGCCACATACTTCAGTCAACTTTTCTACGTTAAATTTCGCAAATTGCTTCATACGTTTCCAAGATATTGTTTACACACGAACCTTTGAATTGCATAACAAATTCGTAACGCTTGAAATGACATTATTGTCGTGCGTTCAGTGATGAAACTCAGTGAAGATTCTTGACAGAACTTTACACCACAACGCAGATGTGCACACGCACGATATCTCCACATGCTTTTCAGCAATTTCATACATGAACCTTGTACAGTATATCTGCAGTTGGTTTACAGTTGGTTCCCACAAGTTAGTGGAGAAATTCATCTTCGATGCGATAAATGAGTTTAAACGTTTGATGGGTAGTATATACATGGCATATCGATAATTCCATGATGTTCATATTGCTTTTAAATATACAACGTCAGTGGAAATTAATACTCAGCCTTGCGTACTCTCTGGAACAAACTCCGTAGAAATAGTTGTGAAAATATTATATGAATATATCTCTGAAATCAGTGGTGACACTAAGTGTTCGCGAAAGGTGTACCAATGTCCTGCTCTAACTATCACTGTTGACATACAATTTTGTTGATTACAAACTAATGTTCAGAAGTTAAAAATAGTTTCAGATTGTTACTTGAAAATCATGCCTTGAAATCATGCCTTGTCATTACTTCGCAGTTTTCTGAGGCAGCATTGTATCGATAACGGAACAAACGGAGTGTTTTATTCTTGAAGACAAAGGACTACAAATCTAGTGTAACCAGTCAGTACTGTTTCGGCATCTGTATAGATCGTCGACAGCTTTGCTGACATCGTCTGTCTCTGGTCATCAACATCCTTGTTGTCGTCATTTTTTTATTTACGTGGTGATGTACCTGATATTTGTCTTGATATACCTTATTTTGATAAACGTCCCTGACGATATAGCTACTACTGATCTACATCTGTGACGATATAGCTTGTAGTGATCTCTATCTATGACGATATGGCTTGTTGTGATCTACATCCGTGACAATATGGCTTGTAGTGATCTACATCTGTGACGATATGGCTTGTAGTGATCTACATCTGTGACGATATGGCTTGTAGTGATCTACATCCGTAACGATATGGCTTGTAGTGATCTATATCTGTGACGATATGGCTTGTAGTGATCTATATCTGTGACGATATGGCTTGTAGTGATCTATATCTGTGACGATATGGCTTGTATTCATCTACATCCGAGACGATATGGCTTCTCTTGATCTTCTCTTGATTTTTTGTTTTGTTTTGGTTTACATCTGTGACAATATAGTTTCTCTTGGTCTACATCCTTGATGATATGGCTACTCTTGATCTACGTTATACATCAGACAGGTGGACAGATAATTCAACCTCAGGAGGGTGTTTGCTATGTATGTAATTCCTCGTATGGTGGTATTGATTTCTGGTGTGAGTCATAAGGTACATGTATGGTTGCTTGGAACTGAATAGTTGAGTTTTAAAAGATGCGATCTCATATCGATTCGATGTGATCATATGAAACTAGTAAATCACAGTTTCCCTTTTAGCATTATTTGCTTTCATGGTAACATCATACACTTGCTAGAAATATTCCGTTTGCGATATTCTGTGACATTACATTTTGAATATTTGTTGTCACAATATACAGTCTACGTGGTTTGCCAAAACTGAACTGTCTCCGTATGTCTGTTTGTAATAAGCGTTATAAACGAAAATGACTTGAAGAGTTAACACACATTAGATATCGTAGATTTAAACATTAGTTATCGTGGATTTAATCTGTAACCCGTTATATAATACTTTCAGTGTTGAAAGATTGTGTTTATAACATCAGATTTCATGGATTATGAATTTAGGTATAATGTACTTGTCTGAGAATAGTGGGGTCGGTGAGTAGCCAAGTGATTAAAGCGTTCGCTCGTCACGCCGAAGAACTGGGTTCGATGCCCCACATGGTTACAATATGTGATGCCATTTTCTGGTATTCCCCGTCATGGTATTGCTGGAATATTGAGTGAAGTGGCATAAAACTAAACTGAATAACTTACCATTTAAGGATTCAGGTTCGTGGTTTCAAGGCACGTTGATTTGGAATGAAACACAACTACCGCAACTTACGGGCAACTTTCGGCGCGTCGCTCATCCTCAGTTGTAAATCCGGAGTCCGTAATTTCGGAAAATTGTGTTTAAATATGTTTTATTCGCCAATGTAGAATAAAATATATCAGAATAGGTTCCTTTGTACTATCACAAACAGATATACTGCAATGTACAATTGTGTCGAGGATCAATCAGGATCATTAAACCACACGCATATTATATATTATATAAGTTAGAAGAGGATACTACTTTTTCCAGAGAATCAAGAGGAACGCTTTTTCGTGATGAAAACCGAAAATATTTGGTTCCATGATCAGAGACATCACTCTGTTTGTTGAAAAGGATACCACAAATTTTCGTTGCGCTACGACATGCTTAAGCCTATGATTAACTACAGAGTTAGGACAAGTAACGATACGAATGCTTACTTATTGTTTACCCGAACAGACTTGCACAAGCCTACAGAGTAATAAATTGTAATACTTTACGTATTTTTAAAAAAAATATTAATGAAAAGAACACGTCCCTCCTCCAGATTAGCATCCAAAACTGTCCTCTTTTCTTGACGTACCTCTTTGAATTTACTATTCGTCTGTGGGCTAAACACGCTAAAGCACTCAGTACGGCCTTGGGACAAGGTCATCTATCGACGTGGTCAGGATGAACGTAAACGTTGACGGCACGTGTAGGGTGGATTGTGTCAGGTACAGGGTTCGGAATTCTGTGTTCGGGGCTGTGCTTGACACTGGGTTTGAGTCTGATTGCTGCCACTGGGCTAAAATGCCTGCAGTGCGTGTCTGTGTGTATCTACTGGTGTGTTGTGTATGTTTGTGTTTCCGCGTGTATCGGTCTTTCAGTGGGACCCTGTATGTCTGTGTGAGCGTGTGCATGAGTGCGTGCGCCTGCTTTTATACTTGCATGCTCCCAGATTCATTACCTTATGACTTTTGTAACCGTAGCGTTTTCATAAAGATTTATGGATATTTCAAGCTATTATTTCAGCCTAGACCTTCACGTTATGCTGAATCTAGTCACCACACCTACCTCCAAGGCATCCTTGATTTTGACTCAAATCCCTCAGGTACCGGTTCATCAGATGCGAAAACAAAAATATAAAACCCTTTGACCCCAGACCTGTGTTCTGTGTTCGGGGATGTGTGTGGTAATATGTATTTGGAACGTGCTTGACACCGGATTTGAGTCTGATTGCTGCCACTGGGCTAAAATGACTGCAGTGCGTGTCTGTGTGAGGCAATTGGTGTGTTGTGTAGGTTTGTGTATGCACGTGTCGGTTTTTCTGTGGGACCCTGTATGTCTTTGTGAGCATGTGCATGTGTGCGTGCGCCTGCTTGTATACGTGTTCCGCCGAACATTTGCATGCTTCCAGATTCATTACCTTATGACTTGTGACTTATTGTAACCGTAGCGTTTTCATAAAGATTTATGGATATGTCAAACCCTTACTGCAGTCTAGACCTTCACGTAATGCTGAATCTAGTCACCAAACCCACCTCCAACGTAACCTTGATTTGAACTCCGTGGGAACTCAAATCACTCAGGTACCGGTTCATCAGATGCGAAAACAAAAATATGAAAACTTTTGACCTCAGACCCCCGACGAGATTATGTGATGTTATGAACGAAACACCGTTGTTAGCTTATCATTTTACGCCGACTCAGAGATGTTAAAGTGGTGCATCGAAGGCCCGTGAATTATGCGACCAGACAATCATGTGATGAATGGAATGAGCAATGATACACAGAGTCAGTCAAGTCACCAACCATGGTGCCGTGGGGTAGTATTGTGGCTGAAACGTCGTCTCGTCACGGTAACCAGGGTTCGATTCCACATATGGGTACAATATGTGAATCCCTTTTCTGGTGTCCTCCGACGTGGTATTGTATGAATACTGCTAAAAGCGACGTTATACCTTACTCACTCACTCAGTCTGTCACTCACCCACCAGTCCGGGCCATTAAGGCGTCATTGAGACGAACGTAGAGTGGCCCAGGTATTCCGGTCGTCTGAGACGCGGCAATTGATGTGCACAATTGCCTCCCTTGCGCATACAAGAAGTCTGTATTGTTCGAATCCTGATTCGCAGGGACACCACTGGACTACTGTTGAAAGCGGCGATAATCGTGACTCATTCAGTCACTTACGAACATCATAGCTTGCCGTGGTCACCGAGATTCCCACCGTGGTCACGGGGATTCCCACAGAGTGATTTTGATCGCGAAGAACTGTTAACATTGGAACACTATACAACGTGCACGGACCAATGAAGTGTATATCTTTACCTTCCGACTGTTCGATGAGGTGTTATCACTCCCGTTGGACATAATGCCTTTCTGTCGATTTGAAGAATCCCAGAACTGACTGCTCTAATCGCCAGGGGGACCAAAGACTAACAGTTAAATTGTTCCATATGTCAATAGAGAGCCACTCTGTCTTGTTTCGGGGGTAGTTGATGACATCGTCTGTGTTTGTCATGGCGTCTGCTAGTTATTGTAATTAGCGGGAATCTGATCTCGTCTGTCTAACAGATTGTTTTCTCTTCCGTCCTTTCCCTAATGATAAAGCGTCCATGAACCAAGTCTAGATATTTCCTGGATTCTGCATCTCCCACCTCACTTCGGCTCATTGTCAATTTTAATTTTACTCATTCCAGAGACTATGTTAGCCGACCAGACCATGTATCCATGACGGAACAGTCAATGTTTTGGGATCGTGTGCTGTGAGGGACGGTGGGGAAGCATTAGCTAGTGGTTAAAGCGTTCGCTCGCCACGCCGAAGACCTGGGTTTGATTCCCACACGGGTACAATGTGTGAAGCAGGTAACGACTGTAACGATGCGATGATCGTAACTCCCATTCTTTAACATGGACTTACGACAGATGTAGCTCTACGACTGCTTTGAGGAACCAGCCCTAGACAATTGCTAAGCGTGGCGTCAAACTAAACACTCACTGGGGTGGTGTGTTTTGACTACTGGGCTGGGTGGAAGCTGGGTTTGGTTGGATGGATCAATTCTTGCTTCTAATCTCTTGTCCTGTTCTGTGAGGATTGTCTTGTGAGACCGATTCACGCTTGACGAATCCGGAATTATCTAGTTGTGTCCCTTGGGCACGCCAGAAACCTATGACACATTGATATTAATTCGACCTTATCATATGTCTAGGTGTTCACGATTACAATCTGCATATCTTTAACCTTTTCTTTCAATATTAAGCCTTTATGTCTGGTTATACTTGAAATACTTTTCAAAGTGGCACTAAACCCAAATCGCCGTCTGACGTATCCCAATTAATGTAAATCAGGCATGCCAAAGAATGTCGAACATGTACCATTTAACACCGAATGACGGTTGTCGTAAAGCTTAGATTCATTTACGGCAGTCGTAATTCATGTACTTTTAACGTCTCACTACAGTCGCCTTGCTGAGTAGGAGTGTCAGAAAGCAGTCATTGGTCAACAATCAAAACAAGGACATCGTGGGTCCCTCAAGCTTTTTATGGTGATTGACCTCTTGCACTAGCAGTCAGTATTGCCCCACAGGGACATAGCTGTAGCTTGGAATGGAAGAGACGTTCTCAAATGCTATTTGGCTTGCGACAAGTTAATTACTTTTTTCAAACTGCTTTTTATTGATCTCATTTGAACAATGGTAGTTCTGTCATTAATTTCACTTGAATCGGATGCGAGCAACCAAGAATTTCTATGCGTAGGCTGAGAGGTGTATATGTTTGTCATTCGGTTGTAACGACTCCAGATTTAGGGAATCGTACTGTTTGCTGGTAGGACACTAGCATACAAATGCATGGCAGATTTTCTGTCGTCACAGTGCTACAGATAGATTCGGCGTCTTTAGCCAAGCCTTGACCACTTACAGTAGGGTTTCCTAAATGTGTGATCAGTATGCATAAATGTAGATGTACAAGGATATCGTGCATTTGCATTACTGCCGTAATGATGTAAATGTATAGTGAACTGTGTTACTTTCCAGTACCTTTATGTTCTATGGCTCGGAGTGGTTTCCGGATTTGGGTGAAAAACGCATTGCACAGAATCCGCATTTGGCAGGTTCCACTGTAGTTCAAATTAGATACTGAGGATCGCCAAGCCCTCGTATTTTCGAGTCAGTGAGTGCGTTGGGTTTTACGCCGGGTGTTACACAAGAAATGGGCATCACACATTGTACCCCTGTGGAGACTCGAACACGGACCTTCGGAGTAATGAGCGAACGTTTTACCACTACAACCTACCCCACCGACCCATCTTATTTAGCAGATAAATACGACGAAATTATAATTGTTCCAATCTTTATTTTAAATAATTATTTAGGGCAGTTATAATTTCGTTATACACATCTGATTTTCCAACACGGTATGTTTATTTCGATTCTACCATAACCACGTTCTTAATCTTTAAGCCAAATACAATTTGTACATGTGTTGGAAATTGAGAGGTGTATAACATTCTTATACATCCTCTGAATGGATTTAATCAACCAATCACAATCCAGCATTACAGAAGTCAGGGTAGAAGTGTAATTCGAATTTAAAAACATATTATAAGAAGCAATAAATAACTGAAAAATCAAAGCCTATAGCGCTATATAGATCTTATCATTTTTATACCCGGAAGAAAACAAATCTGGGAATTCCATAATTATAATGCGGACCATGTTGATTCGATAGCCCCAGAGTTAAGGCGTTTGCTTGTTACGCCCAAGACCCAGGTTCGATTCCCCACTTTGGGTTAAGTGTGAAGCCCATTTCTAGTGTCCCCACTGTGATATTGCTGGGATAATGCTAAAAACGGGATAAGGCCATACTCACTTACAGATGGTAACGCAAAAATGAACCAAATGTGAAATTAAAACAAGCTAACGAGACAGAACAGCGGGCCCAGTGATAACACACTTATCCACCAAAAACACACTTTCTGTCATCACACGCTCACAGAGTAAAGACTCAACGCAAAAACTCAGTTATCAAGCGTACGTGTGTGGAAATGTCACTTGCTCTCCCGACCGTCGCCATAGCACTGTAGGACCATGGGTGGGTGTTTAAACAGCGATAATTGACGATCAGGGAATAAGCGCTTACTGGAAAGGTTATGTTAACCCGTGTTTCAGCTGTGACTCAAAAGGCTTTACATGATATATTCAAGCAGTTCAGAAAACGTTTTTTTCTACTTTCGTTTACGTTTCGATGATACGCCATCGACTTATTCACCGATCTGTACTGAACAAGAAAAGAAACGCAAGTTTCGAAAATATGAAATCTGATTAGATAGTAAGCGTTTATGTCTTCTGTTTAAAACTTGACAAAACATGGTTGCGTTTCTTTTGCTGTTCAGTATATTTAGACATCTCCTTAGAAAGATTAGGTTGCTGTGAGTCTGTATTATCCGAAATCAACACATGCATACATAATAGATGGGCGATCAGCGTTATAAGCTGATGCTCGTTCGCGTTTTGGATTGGTTTGATAGTGCTTAGCCAGTCGCGATGCAATTAGTAGACGTTTACCGCTTAGTGGTAACTCGTGAGTTGGTCCTGACAAACCTAGATTCGAACTGGGATTCGAACAGCGGCTATGTATTCCGTCAGTTGTATTAAAACACAGAACACCTACACTAACCCGTATCAGTCAGAATATGGTTCCTGTTTATTATATGTATTTGTAACAATGACAACAGAAATATATAAGCTGTCAGAACGTCCCTTGTGTGGATCCCTTGTCTTGTACAAAATTGCTAAAAGCGGCTTGATGCCATACTCACTCACTCACTCACTCACGCACTCACTCTTACAGACGATTCTCGATGTTCTCAGAATTGAGTATTGTAGTCATTTCTTCAGGGTTAAAATCTATGTTTAAAGTCTATGTTTGTATTTTGTCGGCATCGAAAGGAGGTATCCCAAGAACTGCCTTCGTCCCTTTAGATTAGAAGTGCCCATCAAGGAAATTATTGTCTTGACTAAATTATTGTGTGTTTTGTATCAGTCGGTCTTTTCCCTAACCAGGAAAAAGACTTGACCACCGATCGATGAAAGTTGTGCGCTCAGAAATACGACAAACCAAGCAGACTGCGAGGATGATCAGTCAAAGAGTCCGCCAAAAATACCCTTTGATTTTACTCACGTCTTTTGTTTAAAACATTCTTAGTATACCACCCATCCAAGTTTGGTTGGTTTGTTTTTCATTTTTTCATTTATTTATTGTAAACACCCGTCATATGTTTATACTAGTGTATATGTAGCCACTCACTTAGGCAACTGTTCTAAACTAGAGCTTGCTGAGAATATTCCATCTTTAGGCACATGAATGGGTGAATTGTAACACAAATTCGTAACTTCGTACAGAGTATTGCCATGAGTTCAGTAAATGATAAAAATCAGTGAAAATTGGCGAACTTTAGCAAAACCTTACACTAAGAGTTCACATGCACGATATTTGCTTTTTTCAGATTTCTATAAAAGATCCTATCTGCATAGTTTGCATATATATATATACGCGTATATGCACACACACGCACACAATAATTAATGAGCGTTTTCAGTGAGTCTAAACTCTTGATGGGTTGCTTACTTCAAAGAATCCCTCAGAAATAACGTTTGATGTTTTTTTGTTTAAAACAAGCCAAGACATAATGTGTTCACTCATAATGGGTTTCAGGTTATGTTAAAAATATCTTCTGCAATATGAAATATGAAAATCATGTTCAAATCATTACGTATGAGTTTACAACTCTAGTGCCCAGTTTGCGATTGGACAGAGCCCAGTAAAAGAACGACTTGGGTCCGAGGCTTAATTCGGTTTGTCCCGGAATGAATGACTTGGGCACGAATGCCTTGTAATGTTGTGTGATATACACTGTGATCTGCGCTAGAACAATATACATGATTGATTGTACAGTGCCCAGAGCGATCATTACCTCCAGTGCTGAAAACCTCCAGGAATGGTTTCCTTCAAGAACATGATTGTCTGAACGGCGCACGTAATCATCCTGTTGTTGGTGCTGAACCACGGGGTCCCTGTGATACACGAGGGGGTGATCAGCTGATTGACACACTTTACATCACGACTTTATGTAAGGAGTTCCCCCGTAGGGAAGGATTGCCAGGAGTGTGTATCCCTGATCAGGGCCTATAAAGCTTAAACTGGTTCTGATCATGGATGCCTAGTACGTTGTATTTTCAATGGTCTGGATGTGTAGCAAGCAGATTAATGGCAGTGTTGGATTGTTGGCACGCTTGGAGCCATATCATTTGCATTTGTAACGAGTCGGGATAGTTTGTGGTTATGTTTGTAAGACGTCTCCGCCGATTTCGACGGAAGTAATTGGCGGTGTGCTGACATCACTCTGGTCTGTTATTTCCTGAGAGCTTTCAATCTTCTGTTGATGCAGTGGAGTGATTATCCATGATCTAGGTTTATGAAGCTGAGGGTCAGGCCCGGTCGTGGATGTACCTATCCATGGTTAAAGTGGTTTGAAAATAGTATCGTTGACTGCTAGCGACAAGGTTCCCTTTTAGAACATCTTCTTGAGATATTTGATCAGAGTACGATTGTGGGCAAGGATTAAAGACAGAACATTTTAATGTTTGAATGCGCTTCTGTTGATTTGCTGAGAACTTGTCCTGTTGTTATCCTTCGTAACGCGTTTTGCAGGGGTATTAAAATGGCTCCGTCCATCCGTCCGTATATCCGTCCGTGCACATTTGTCTTTTCTCGTGCAGATCTTTTAAACCGTTCAATATGTCTTCACCAAACGTGGCACATAGATTGGTTTGGTGGTGTAGTGGTGCCTTTTTGAAATCCTGAATCAAGTACTTTTTGTGTTGCCATGGCAAGTTTGACTTCCACTAAATTTGTCTGTAGTACCCTTTTCCGGATCAGAACTTTATATCATTCAGTATTTCGTCACCAAACCTCTGGCATAGACATGTCTACTGGTGAACTAGTGCCTTTTGGTAGTTTTGGAATTCTGAATCAAATATCTTTTTTTATGTTCCCACGGCAACAAGTTTGACTTCGACTGTATTTGGTGGTAGTGCTCCTTCCCTGAGAAAAACCTAAAAACTACGGTATTTTTCGAGAGCACGGAAATTCCATTCTTCCCTCCATTTGGGGTACAAGGACAGTTTAGCCTTTCAAACGCTAAGAGGTTCATTGTTTAGTGTGTGCGCGCCAACGGTTGTGTGTTTGTGGGCCGCTAAGCACTGGTGCCGGAAAGGTAATTTTCAATCAGGCAGTACAAAACCAAGCTATCACAAAAAGCAATTTCATAGCGAGTGTTGTGCAAACATTATAATATAAAGACAAGACAACATACAATGTTATTTATAATATCTGGATGCTGTCGGTATTTACGCGGGTAAAGTCAGACCATACGGTCCGCTGTACGTTCTAAACTGCAGAGCAACCTCTGTATCTCCTTCGGTATCCATGACGACAAACCCCTTAGAATATTATCCAGTTTGTGTTTTAACCTTTTTTATATTAAAAAATTCAATACGCAAGGTTCCCGGGAGAGGTGTTCGGGCATTTCCTTGTGCCAGCATATATACTGAACAGCAAAAGAAACGCAACTTCTCCTCTTGCTGAGTTTTAAATGGAAGACATAAACATGATCGCTAACCTTTACGAGATTTCAGTTTTTCGAAAGCTGCGTTTCTTTTGCTGTTCAGTATGAATACGTTTCATTCAACAAAAGGCACTTATCTAAAACCTGAAGAGCGTGACAGTAATGCGTTACGTTTGGTGAAGGTTCGTTGGTCTTATATCATACTTGTTTTACCTCACCTGATCCTTTCCTGTGGGATCACTGGAATAGTTGAATATTCATCACACAGCTTCACCCGAGGAGCAGTGAGAGATATTGCATAGCTGGTGAGTGAGTGCGGATGTTTAAGAGGGAGCAATGTTCGGCAACATTCCAGCTATACGACCATCATTTATCAGCTTGATCCCAGCAAACACGTGCCTGGTGTCATCACCAGTCAATAATCAAATGAATGCGTTTGTGAGAAATTGTTTGCGATCGTTAGAGACTGTGTGTTTGTGAGAGATTGTCAGGGAAAGTAAGGGACTGTGTGTTTGTGAGAGATTTTCAGGGAGTGTTAGGGACTGTGTGTTTGTGAGAGATTATTAGGGATTGGTAGGGGCTGAGTGTTTGTGAGAAATTGTTAGGGGCTGCGCATTTGTGAGAGATTGTTAGGGGCTGTGTGTTTGTGAGAGATTGTCAGGGAAAGTTAGGGACTGTGCGTTTATGAGAGATTTGAAGGACTATGTGTTTGTGATAGACTTGAGAGACTGTTAGGGACTATGTGTTTGTGGGAGACTGTGAAGGATTGTTTGTTAGTGAGAAATTGTTAGGAACTATGTGTTTGCGGGAGACTGAGACGGATTGTTAGGAACTATGCGTTTGTGAGAAACTGTGAGAGACTCTGAGTAGCTATTTGTTTGTGGGAGACCGTGAGAGATTGTTAGGAACTATGTGTTTGTGAGAAACGGAGAGATTGGTAGGAACTATGTGTTTGCGGGAGACTGTGACGGATTGTTATGAACTATGCGTTTGTGGGAGGCTGTGAGAGACTGTGAGGAACTATGTGTTTATGAGAGATTGTGAGGAACTACGTGTATGTGAGAAACTGAGAGATTGTTAGGAACTATGTGTTTGTGGGAGACCGTTAGGGGTTGTTAGGAACTATGTGTTTGTTAAAGAGTGAGAGATATTGTTAAGAAGGCTTTGGAGGACTCGTCGTAAAACCCTGTGCTGTGTATCTGGAAGTCATGTGTTATACGGAGGCAAAGTCACTACTAGGAATCAGCGACTCGTCGTTACAAACCTTTGAAACACAGAATATGATTGTTAGAATACCAACAAAGATATATTACTGCAAGTAGTGAAACCTAGCAACGTTACGACCTTCACAAGAAAAAAATGGCGATTTACAAAAAGTTTTCATACAATTGGTCATAAAATCCCATGGAACATTGTCGTTGATTATCATTTACAGCCTCTCAAACACTTGAGTCCTGTCAGTCGTATCTCTTCCGTTGTTTCAAGCAGCTATTGTATGCCGACCCACAGACAGCTCAGCTGTCATATTTCTTCAGACAGGAAATAAATACTTTTCATGTATAATTCTGTGAATGGCGGGTGATCCCAGAAGGGCCCATGAAGAGTGAGTGAGTTAAGTTTTACGCCATACTCAGCAATATTACAGCTATATGGCGGCGGTCTGTAAATAATCAAGTCTGGACCGGACGATCTAGTGACCAAAAACATGAACATCGATCTGCGCGAGCACATGTGTCAACCAAGTCAGCGAGTCTGACCACCCGATCCCGTTAGTCGCCTCTTACGACAAGCATAGTCGCCTTTTATGGCAAGCATGGGTTGCTGAAGGCCTGTTCTACCCCGGGACCTTCACGGGTCGGCCCATGAAGATGCGGGTTAGAATTGGCCTATATTAAACTGTGCTTGTAGTAAGAGGCGACTAACGGAATCAGGTGGTCCAGCTGGCTGACCTGGTTGACACTAGTCATCGTATTCATGTTGCGTAGATGGATGTTGCATAGTTTTGTTGATCACTTGACTGTCGGACCAAGACAGGGGTTTTACAGATTGCCGCCATATAGCTGGAATATACAGCTTACAACAACAAACCATTCATCTAACGAAGGTCATCATATGTGTTAAGTGATCCTTTGTACGATTTTCACATTTATTTCCCCATTTGTGTAAGATGGAAACTGCATCTGAGGTTTGTTAAGTGCGGTCATTCTCTTGCCAAGTGAACTGTAACATGCAGATTATTGACTCGACCCCCAAACAATGCAGCCGAGTCAAGTATGCAAATGTTAGAGCTGTTAGAGTTACCTCCCTTATACTCAGCTCTACGGTTGTCACAATATCAGCACTTACGAATCATTATCCCTGATAAACTATGTTTGTTCTGAACTTTAACTTTATTAAACGTTGAGTGGGTGGAACCAAAATGCACATTACATAACATTTGTTAGCAACGACTGATATTTTTAGGCAATCCGAAGTGTGTCTGTGACGTCCTTGCCGAGTGAATGTGTGAGAGAATACAGTTTAGGCCGCTCTTAGTAATATTCATATAAATGAGTGAGAGAATATAGTCTTACACCGCTCTTAGCACCAAAATGGGCCTTCCTCTGATTGTCTCTGTCACACTGTTACCTGTTCTTTCTGCTTCACATCGTTGTACTGCTAGGATAAAGACACCTACTCTTTCTACGCCACTTCGCCTCGTGTTGATTGTGACCCGTGGAGACCCATGCTTGCCTCAAAAGACAACTATGCCTGACTAACGGGATAGGGTGGTTGAGGTCGCTGACCTGGTTGACATGCCATCGGTTCCCATTTGCGCAGATCGATTCTCATGCCGTTGATCACTGGATTGTCTGGTCCAGGTTTGATTGTTTACAGACCGCCGCCATATAGCTGGAATATTTAGGTCCAGCCTGAAGCTAAACTTGCTCACATGTAGAGTGCTGGACGTGTTTGAGCTGCGTGCAGTCCAAACTAATATCCGTGCCATTGTGTTAGCTTCCGCAGATGTCATGGTTCAAAGTCAAGGATGTTTATTGTACAAAATTCCTGCGGCCCATATACATTCGAATTATACGTAACATGGTGGAATAAGTAGTAATATGTGATTCAAGCAGCAAAATCTCCAAGCAGTAAATTACGTGCAAATAGTGAAATACTTCGGGTCTACAAAATTATATATCAGATTGCTACGTTTGATAAGAGCATTATTGATAAACCACGACAGTTTTATCGTTACATGCTGGTCAGTTGATAAAAGAAGTAGTTTAAAAGCTAAATTAAATGAAGGTGGCTTACATAGATAATATTCAGCTATATATATCCAGGCAGTAGTTAACTTTCCTTACTAAAGGGAGTACTATCTCAGTTAAAGGAGTGTTACTGATGCACATATAGTAATCTGTAAAACCATTGTAAGAGGGCAGGTGCCCCTTGTCTGGTTACCTACAGCCGTGGGTTTCGTACGCAAATCTATGAGAGACATACAAGTAAATTGTATGTACAAGACATACATCTAAATAACAGAGAAGGCACATTCTCTTTCATCGTTCACTATAAGGCAGGTTGTCCTGCTCTTGCGGAGATGTTGAATAGTTTAACATCTACATTCATTTCCCAGGATGTCCTGGCCGTTCCGGGGCGGTGGGGGTAGCCTAGTGGATAAAGCGTTCGCTCGTCACGCCGAAGTCCCGGGTTCGATTCCCCACATGGGCACAATGTGTGAAACCCATTTTCTGGTGTTCCCCGCCGTGATATCGCTGCAATATTGCTAAAGGCAACGTAAAACTAAACTCACTCACTCACTCACTCACTCTTGGCCGTTCTATGTGGTTGTCCTGCTCTTGCGGAAATGGTGAATAGTTTAACTTCTACATTCATTTCTCAGGATGTCCTGGCTGTTCTATGTGGTTGTCTTGTTCCTGCCTCAATAATTAATAACGTTAACTTCTATATACATTTTATCAGGATGGCCTGGCTCTTCCACGTGGTCGTCCTACTCCTGTGGAAATATTCAGTAGCCTTAACTTCTGTTTTCATCTTCCATTCGGCAGTTCCACGTGCTTGTCCAGCTCTTTCAGGAATAATGATTAGCCCTAACTTGTACTTTCATTTTCCAGGATGTCTCGGTTGGTCCTTGTGGTTCTACTGCTCCAACAAGTGATGTTCCTCCGCGGAGGGTCCGCCAAACTGTCCGCCTGCGCTGACAAAGAAACGGACATGAAGTGCTATTACTGTAGCTCGCACTACGACAAGCCGAAAATTTACGAGGAGTGCTGCATTGACGAGGAGCTAAGGAAGCACTGCTTCGAACATATATGGATAGAGCCAAAGAGGGACCGCCAGTGGTGAAGCTGATACAGGACAATCGTTCTTGAAAGGATTCAAATATGTTTTTGCTTTATGGACTGTGATCAAAATGGAAGTCACTTTATCAGGGGTTTGGGGGAAATAACTTGTTTGGTTCTCACCTATTGGGAAACGAAAAATTTCTTCTCTTCGTCAACACTCACCTCTCCGCAATCTCCGCTTTACCTGTCCCGGATTGACACGGGGATTACCGAAGGAACTTTGAACATACAAAACATACAAGGATACCCAGTAATAGAAAGCAAGCGTTAAAGTGTGTAATTGTGGTTGACTCCAAAAGATCTTCACATTCTGAACGATGCGTCACCCTCTAACCTTGACCCTTAACTCGGACACTTTGAGTCGTACAGCCTTTGATGATCGCAAATGTCTTGTAACTTCATTCGTGCACATTAAAATGTATTCCACCTCGCTACTGCTACATAATGACGTGGGAACATCCTATTGGAGGTCATGCCACAACGCCCTTTCGCTCGACCAATCAGATTGTCGCTAACGTGATAGGTTTGGTAATGGGAAGGCAATGTTCCAGCTAGTAGGCGATGGTGATAGTCAGTTTCCGAATGTGTTGTATATTTAATGGTGCAGCCTTGATCAAAAATGAGCTTCAGGGGCGGATCCAGGATTTTGGAAAGCAGGACGCACATACATCATGAAGTCCAAAGGCTAAGTATGGAAAGCTTCTCCAAAACACTTTTTCGAGGGAGGGAGAGGGGGGTGGTGCCCACTCTTCTGTGAATCCGTCCCTCGGCATCCCGAACGGCATTAAGGGGCCATACGACCGACTCATTAAAATAAACATTTCAAACAAAAAGAACCAATGACATTTCTGTCAAACAGTCTTAGCCATCAATTCTTGAATTACTTCTTGTTCAAGTATTAAATAGAGAAGACAGTCAAAGTATTTTTCAAACTGTCAGTTTTACCGGAAGTTACTATCCTATTAAGCCCTTGTCGTAAAGCTCGGTGAAGGCTACTTTCCGATCGTCTTACTAACGGTTGATCTCAAAAGGTTTGTGAAAGATCGTTTAGACATGGCCAGTAATAGGGTAAAGTTCCTGGATCTTTCTGTAGCGGTAGCGTTAATCTCTGTGTGAAATTGTTTGGAGTGTCTCTGTTGGATTTAGATATTTGCCTGTCATAGAGGTGAATCCGTCTGCAATTATCAAAATAAACATTAAATGTATCGATTAAAGAGATTATTATTTATTACACGTTCGTGGCTTGTTTGTGTGATTATTTGGCCTCGTCTCAGAAAGTGAATCATAAACCCTCTTGTTACAAGTCGTTGCTGGGACATTTACACACGTCGTATAGATAAAGACTACCGCAGATGGAATCAGTTTTACTACAGATTCACAAGGAGCAGTCGGGACATCTTGGAAAAGAAAGATAACAGTTAGGGCTACAATAATAGGGGGTGGTAGAATGATTCCAACAATAGCAGCGAGATTCCAGTAGTTATACTAGTTGCAGCAAATTACAATAGTAGTGAGTATGTCTTTATTCTGCTTTCAGCAATATTCCAGCAATATGACGGCGGGTAACAAAATAAGCAGATAGGAACATGGTTACAATAGTAAGAGATCTGAGCAAGGTTACACAATGGTAGCAATTGGGGGCATGGTTACAATAGTAACAGATAGAAGCATGATTACAATAGTAATAGATCTGAACATGACTACAACAGAAGCATATAGAAGCATAGTTACAATAGTAGGAGATAGGAGAAAGGTAACAGTAATAGCAATATACATGTATCCTCCCAAATCGCTTTAGCGAAAAGCATTTTAATGAATGGATGCTTGTGATGTATAATTTCTTACTTGATGAGATGGGAACAAAACACAACATCACTAACGCAAACACACTCATGCACCCACTCTGCCACTCATTCATTCACTCACGTACTACTCACACACACAGAGAAACCTAAAATGACGAACTTCCACAATCGGCCTGAGATAAAGGTGTTGAGTCAACGTGTGCAGGGAACCCAGATCGCAAATACGTTGACGTCAACCATGGGGAATCCTTGGATGGGTGACCGTGTACACAAGCTTGACCCCTGAGAGTTTCTGGTCCTTCAGTCCTGTCTAGCAACATTCACACGCGAAACATGGGGTCTATCCTCAAGCTCAGACTATGCAATTTGGATATCTTGACATGCATCAACAAGTCAGCAAGCCTGACCACCCGATCGCCTCTTACGACAAGCATGGGTTGCTGAAGCAAATTCTAGCCCGGACCTTCACGAGCTGTCCCGAGTTATACTTTCCGAGGTTTAACTACTTGGCGTTGTTTCATCTGAACCGTCAAGATGGAGGAACAGAAATCAGCAAAGAAGGCTCCATGAGTCCTTAATTAGATTTCTTAATTTAATTTCTTATTTACCAAACATCTGCAAAAATATCTACGAACGTATCTTACTTCATCTAAATCACGGACATCTGATACTTTCTGCCTAGTGTAAGAACTTTGCAGCCAATTTTGTACTGGGCCGTGTTAAGTCATTGGGCTGTATTGGTAATGTAGGCCGTGTTAAGCCACCGGGCTGTATTGGTAATATAGGTCGGGTTAAGCCACTGGGCTGCATTGGTAATGTAGGCCGTGTTAAGTCATTGGACTGTATTGGTAATGCAGGCCACTGGGCCGTGTTAAGTCACTGGGCTGTCTTGGTAATGTATGCCACTGGACTGTGTTAAGTCACTGGGCTGTATTGGTAGTGTAGGCCATGTTAAGCCACTGGGCTGTAGTGGTAATGTAGGTTGTGTTAAGTCACTGGGCTGTATTGGTAATGTAGGCCATGTTAAGCCACTGGGCTGTATTGGTAATGTAGGCCATGTTAAGCCACTGGGCTGTATTGGTAATGTAGGCCGTGTTAAGCCACTGGGCTGTATTGGTAATGTAGGCCGTGTTAAGTCATTGGGCTCTATTGGTAACAACATCGATGAAGCTTGTGGAGCGGAATGATCACTGTTATAAGTTAAGTATACTTCATGTTCACATAGGCAATTCTTGTGTAGGCTCAAACGTGTTGTAACGTCTGTTGCTGCTTGCAAAAGTTTAAGGTTAAGATTGTTTATGTTGCTGAATACGTAGTAAATCAAAGGTTTATTTTTTCACTTGGGTGTGTCTGTCATCTTTAAAGCTAATATCGTTATTGATGACGTTTCAATTATAATTGGTTTCTGTGCACCTTATTTCAGAAGCAGTTCAGATCCAGATTGATTTATCTTGGATGTGTACAAGGCCTTGGTTTAAACCGATACATCTGCCAGGCGGAAATGATAATGCTTCCTCGCTATTATCAATGACTGTATCATAACGGGCGTTCATCTTTAGGAGATTCCAGGATATATATTGTGTGGAGACCTGACTTTACAGTTGTGGTTTTGTTTTACTACTGAAGGCTATCCAGTTGGATTGCGTATGGAGGATGTCTGCAGACTTTCGCGTTTGTCGTATGCCGTCGTCTGCGATACGGTTTGACGTCATCTTGCATTGTAAATTTTGAAATTAACCAGCTCGCTCTGGAGGCGCGGTAGACAGCACCCTGAATTACGAGTATGTTGTACTTGGTAAATAATTTATGTTCGTTTGAGCAAAGCGATAAAGAACATAACAAGTGTCGATGTGTGTCTGGATAGATGGATGTGTCGGTACGTGGTTGGGTGGATGGATGAATGTGCCGGAGTGTGGATGGGTAAATGGATGTACCGGCGTGAGAATGGAATTAATTGTCTAGCGTCTGGATGGATAGAGAGAAAGATGTGTCTGCGTATGGATGGACGGATAGTAGCAAGTGTCGATGTGTGGATGAATAGAGGATGTGTCGATGTCTGCATAATTCGATAGATGGATGGAATATATGTGGATGAGTAGATAGATGATGCGGCGATGTGTGGGTGAATAGAGGAATGTGCCGGAGTGTGGATGAATAGATAGAGTTGTGTGTCTGTATTATTAATGGACTGACAGATGTAAGTGTGGAGTGTGGGTGAATAGATATAGGTACGTGTCAATGTATGGAGTGAGTGAGTGAGGTAATATTTAACGTCGTATGGGCAATCTTGTATCCATATCGTGAAGAGAACATTCGTGAAAAGAGACATTTATGTATGTGCAAAACCCTGTCGACGAAGGACAGTAAAACAACTAGAGTATCACAATAATGCTTAAAACTATCGTGAAAAGTTAAAACTAATGTCACGATTCAGACAATACAATAAAAACAGGCTATAGATCACCAACACCTGAAGGTAGATCACCATACTAGAGGCCATGGGGACTTACAGTGCTTCAGCTACCTGCATGGTCCCTAGTTGGATTTACATCATCCCTTCAGCCGCTGGAGAGTGTATGAAATGCTAGCCAAAATTAAAATAACATGAATACTACGATTAAAAACCTGGAAGACATAAATTTACATAAAATGTTTTGGGACTTACGTACCCTCTCAGGAGGACAATAATTTTACCATTCTTCAACCCCCTTTGAGGGTACAGCCACTAACAATTCTAGTTACTAATCTAAACTACCAGTCTCTAAAATACATCTGTCTACACAGTCATATTGCTCAAAATTCAACAATTACATCAATTTGCTTTAAAACACCAATGATTAAATGAGAACTTAAAGTGGTAAAAAGATCCTTGACAGTTTTGACAGTGAAATATTTATCCCTTGTGATGGAGAATTCAACACAGTCAAGCAGGATATGCTTGACAGCGACTCTCTCATCACAAAGGATACAAAACGGAGGATCCTCGGCTTTTAAAAGGTATGCATGAATATATCTGGTATGGCCAATACGACATCGTCGTAAATTAACCTCTTCAAATCTTGACTGACAGCCGAAGTAGGTGTAACCAATATACGGTTTTATTTCATGTAATTTATTTATACCTACTTGAATTGGATCTGCATCAGGATGTAGGTTCTAATGCTAGCTTTGTAATCAGAGTAGGGAATAAGAAGTGGTGTCACAGATTTGTTGAGTGCTGCCTTGGCAGCAAGATCGGCCATCGTGTTACCAGAAATGCCAACGTGGCTGGGTAACCAACAGAAGACGATGTCGAATTGGCCAGTAGCAAGATTATTATACAATTCAATAACTTCAATTAAAAGAGGATGTTTACAAGACAAATTTTTAATCGCCTGAAGACAAGAAAGAGAGTCTGTAAAGACTATATACTGTTTATGTTTAGGGTGTCTTTGAATATATTTAAGCGCTGTTAATATGGCATTTGCTTCTGCAGTAAATATGGAGCTTTTTTCTGGAATCCTAAGGTATTGTTCTGGATCCAATGACAGTGGCACAAGATACTGCACCACCGACCTGGGAACCATCTGTGAATAAGGATTTGTAATTGCTGTATTTAGTTTTTAATTGAATATATTCTTGTTTTTATCGTAAGTCGTTAGTTTCTGATTTTTAAATGAAGTTAATGTTAGGTCAACGTGTGGCCTAACAATCTGCCAAGGGGGAGATTAAAGAAGACGTAACGGAGCTATGTTTTCCAGATCAATGCCGGCCGAAGAAAGTAAGGGTTTAATTCTGTGCCCAAGAGGTGGTCAATGTATGGATTGATGGATAGATGGATGTCAAGTGTGTGTATGGGTGGATAGATGTATGTGTCGATGTGAATGGATAGATAGATATATGTGTCGAAGCGTATATGAATAGCTAGATTTGTTGGTGTGTGGGTTGATAGATGGATTTGTTGGTGTGTGGATGGATAGATGGATGTGTTGGTGTGTGGATGGATAGATGGATCTGTTGGTGTATGCATGATAGATGGATACAATGTATCGGGGTGCGAAAGGACACATAGATGAATATGTAGGCGTAGGGGTGGATAGATGGAATGTGTCAGTATGTGCCTGAATGACTATGTGTCGGTGTTTGAATGGATATGTTGGTGTGTAGATTGATAGAGGAACACGTCTGTGTGTTCATGGATTTAAATGGCTTGTGATGTCAAGCGCGGCAGACTTGATCGCTCCCCTTTAAATGAATTTCAAACGTTAGCAAGTTGTTACCAGTTGCCTAAACTCTTCAAACTGCTGGTTTAAGCCATAAATAATGGTACCCGTGCCCAGGCATCATTACCGAATAAGCGTTTTTTGGTTTATTCATATCATCCTCCATGAAAAGATATGACTTCGTTCTGTTTGTTACCAAGCAATGTTTAACAGTAAACGCAGTTTCTGAAAGGTAGAAATTTTATGTCGAAAATATTAAATTTCAAAGACGTCATCAACTAAAATATTTCATAACCATCTTTTTCATAACATTGTTTTACGAGCCTCAAAATATTATCTTCCAAATCAGAATACCACTCACTACTATTACGTTTGCTTCTACTTCCTATGCCCACTGCAATAATCAGCGAACATCAGCTTCCCTCATATCACGAACGAACATTTCAACTTCCGCCCAGAGACTACATGAACCAATCGGATGATTGCATAAGTACGGAAATCAGCTCACATGGGACAATCGGAACTATCCATTTGGTGCATTCTGTCTCGTTAATGGCAATATATCAACATTACTGTTCAGTGTGGAAAGCCTGATGATGTGGTGTGAGGACCCTACTGTCTTCATCAATCCAACAGATTGTCTAGGAAACTAATTATTATATTCACGGTTAATGCATTGTTCACCTTTCAGACAACTTCAATTCATTTCAAGTGTTTGAAGAGAAACACGGCTTTGATTTTCGACCGTGTAATCCATTTCCATCCGATTTGAAAGAAACAACAGCACATTCACACATCTGCTAGCTTGAGAAATACTCACAGCGGTTAAAGTGAAAACCGAAGTAGATTTCCTACTTCGTTTTAAAAAGTTCTAATTTTTCATATGTGTATATATTTTTCATCTCTCTCTGTCCGTTTTTCTGTTTAACGGCGCACTCTGCATTGTTCGAGTTTTATTACGGCGATCTGTAAGTTATCGAGTGTGGACCAAACAAACAATCCAGTGCCAGTGATCAGCAACAAGGGATTGACATCATGAACATCAATCAAACCATCGTCAATACAATAACGTACATCAAGCAAATCTGACCACCCAATCACATATTTCACCTCCAGCGACTAGCAGATATTCTATATCTATTTTCGATGTGCACATATTTTGAGACTCACCTGGACTTCATGCTAATACTTCACAAAATCCGGACAAGGGTCGTCAGTGACATTGACAAAAAATGACAAAGGTATGCAACTAATCGAACTTGGACCAGGCAATCCAGTGATCAACAGCATAAGCATCGCTCGTCGCTTCGAAGACCAGAGTTCGATTCCCTACCTGAGTAAAATGTGTAAAATGTTCATTTCTGGTGTCCCCGCTGTGGTATTGCTTAAATAATATAAAAGCAGTGTTCAACGGTATTCATTCACTCACCCAAACTTTCCCTCCACCATAAGCTGCCACTCCTTGACATACATGAAAAACTGTTCACAACACCCTTCTCTAAAAACTTCAAGGTTACAGCAAGATTCTATAACCTGTGCCCTGGTGGTATAAGATCTAGAAGGACATTTAGAGATTGTCTGTCACCAGTCCAGGCTTGTGGAGAGGATTGGCGACTGCAATTTCCTGTACTGTGAGAATGGTTGCATTGAAGCAACGGCGTTCGTCCTCTTCATTGTGGTGATTACATGTATCCGAAAGATTGAAATCCTTCCCTTGCAACGTAGCTCCCCGCCGGCGTTTAAATAATAGCTAACTGCTAACAGGCCCCGTAGTACGTCGTGAATCTTCGCATGGATTACAAGTACCTATCAAGAATGGAGCGATAGTTTCGCAATTATCTTTACTCATATTGTAGATGTGATTGTATTAATCGCTAAACAGCGCCCCAATCCCCCACACGTCCGTTATTCAACTGCCACACTTATTCAGCTTCCACTTCGCAAACTACACGCCACACATCTATTTACCCAGTCAAGTTTAAAACAATACCTACGATTAACCACTGTCCCTTACACCCCCACCCTCTGCAGTAGCCAAGTGGTTAAAGCGTTCGCCCGCCACGCCTGAGGCCTAGGTTCGATTCCCGACATGGGTACAATGTAAGAAACCTATTTCTGGGCTCAGAACTACTCACTCGCTCACACTCCATCCCTCACTCACTCACTCACTGAAGCATTTATTGACCCAAACATTTCTCATGCCGGTGGAGTAGGATAGCCAAGTGGGTAAAGCGTTGGTTCGTCACGCCGCAGACCTCGTTTCGATTCCCCACATGGTTACAGTGTGTGAGGCCCATTTCTGGTGTGCCCGCCGTGGTATTGCTGGAATATGGCTAAAGGCGGCGTAAAACCAGAGTCACTCACTCATCTGTTCACATTCATTCACATTAACTGCCGCCCGTAACTAATTATTAGTCTTTGGCATTCACGAACAACGAACACGTTGAAGTAAGAACAGGCGTATAGGCCCCTGACAAACTGTGTACTGTAAGGTTGTTTGCTTTCTTATTGAACCCCGCACTCAGCAATATTCCAGCTGTACGGCGGAGGTCTGTAAATAGTCGAGTGATCAACATCATGAGCTACGCATTTGGGATACGATGACGTGTTTCAACTAAGCAGAGCTTGACCACCTGATTTCGTTAGTCGCCTCTTACGACAATAATGGGCTAATGAAGACCAATTGTTACCCGGCTCTTCACGGGTAGCGTGTGCAGCATCAGATGTATGGATGACTTTATCCATGATCATCTATCCAGTCCCTTTCTTTTCATCGAGGACCCGTGAAGGTCCTGGGGTAGAATAGGCCTTCAGCAAACCCATGCTTGCCATAAAAGGTGACTATGCTTGTCGGAAGAGGCGACTAACGGGATCGGGTGGTCAGGCTCGCTGACTTGGTTGACACAACTGCGCAGATCGATGCTCATGTTGTTGATCACTGGATTGTCTGGTCCAGACTCGATTATTTACAGACCGCCGCCATATAGCTGGAATATTGCTGAGTGCAGCATAAAACTAAATTCAGTCAGTCAGCAGTCTTTTCATCGAGACTGTAGACATGTGTAACAGACAGTGGAATGAGTGAATGAGGTTTTACTTCGCCTTTAGCATTACGTCAATATTCCAGCAAATATCAAGGCAGTGGAACTCCAGGAGAGCATCAAGGGAACAGCAGGGGAACACCAGATCGAGTGAGTAAATGCTGATTTTAATCGCTGGTCTGATGCGTCTGTATTCCACGTGCATTAGGTTGTTGTGTTTGGACAGTTGAATCAAACACGGCGATGGCGTGTTTCAGCACCCTTACTTTTCGCTGTGTTTGACAACGTTTCATTTCACAAATATTGAATCAACTGCTTCACTGCAAGCTCTAACATATCTTTTAAAGAGCCATTAAGCACACAAAATGTTGCATTTACCTGAAAGTATAAAGGGCCACACAAGTTTATACATGACTCCCAAATCTTAGAGTGTTCCTATTGTTTTTAGTATCTAACCACGAACAGACAACCACATGACATTTGAACACGTTGTAGATTTATTAGACTGCGTGGTACAATCTATGATATTTTACGTGCGCCTCAAATCCTTACCATCCCGACGGATGAACTTAAAAATCGCTCACATGACGACGTGCATGCGTGTGTATTGGTGGCTGCTAGTACCGGCCCCGTCTTAGGATGGTTTTATAGTGCTAGCTCACTAAGATGCCAAGCTACAGTTAAGCACGAATACCCTACTCACAGACATTCTAATGCCGACCAGCTCTTCAGCGCTAGGCAGGGGCCAACAAATACCATATATTAATGTGGTATGACCGGATCGGGGATCGAACCCGCGACCTTCCGCTATCCGGGCCAACGCCCTAACCATTACACCACGGAGGCGTTACATGTGCCTTACCATTCCTAACACAATAAATAATTTTGATAATTCTGTTAACATTTTGGAGATAAATGTCTCTTTTCTGTGGGTGGTCGAAATTAGATAGTTTCGTTTTCGTTTCGTTTGTTGTTTTTTAAACTGGACACAAAGCAAAGACGTAAAATTTTAAATTTAAATTTTAAAGCACAGTCTAAAGTGACAACGTGTTGTCGCCCATGAATCGAATGCTTTCTAAAGTTATGCTGACCACATAAGTTACTGTATGTGTCTTGATGTTACAATTTGTACGTAAATCGATGCGTATGCTGTTTATCACTGGATTGTCTGGTCCAGACTAGATTATTTACAGACCGCCGCCAGAGAGCTGGAATATTGCTGAGTGCGGCGTAAAACTAAACCCACTCCCTCACTCATTCTTGGTGACTTATCTGACACGCAGTCGTATCGATCACAAAACACAGGAACTGGTAGAGGTGGATGGTTAAATCTTTAATCAGCACACATGCACTTTGTGCGGGTTATTACCCTTTAAGGTCATTTCAAAATCCTTGATACATATTTGTGCACGTAGATACGTACATAAACAAGAAAGCGTTATTTAGATATCATATTTACTCTGGATTTTAGAAAGGCATATGGAGAGATAGCCACAAGGCATGGTTACATTTGAGAATACCGTAAACGTTCTTGCATGATAGTATCTATGTAAATGTCTCATTAAAAGAGAGGTGACTTAGGAAAATATCACTGGAATAACATGGGAAGAGAATGTGTATACCCTCAAATCCAATGATGATGTTTTATTCGGGTATGGATGCCTCTCGTTCATTATGCATATACTTAGTGTAATAGCGACTGCTTGACTGGAGCGCAGGGTACAAACAAATATTTATGTAAAAACCCAATTTCTATAAAGTCTATTGTGTATACGTACGCTTGAAGTTTTGTAAATGCTCAATAATTTTGATCTTTAATGCGTTCATAAAAGAAATAGATCAGATAACTAAGGTATGTTAAGAGGTTCTATTTCGGCACGTAACCTTGACATATTGCAGTCTTTCTTTCATTCTACAGATCAAATAAATAACAAACGTAAAACAAATTTTATACTTCATAATATTTTGACTTTTAATGGAATATGGCAACATATCCAAAATGAGTTTAGTTGTGGTGGGTACAATTTGTTTGGTCAATTTGTTTGATGCCCAATTGAGATTACATAACTCAATGATCCCATCAACCTATCTGATGCTCTGCAGTACAGGCAATCTATACATATGCTGCTGCTATAACTTGAGCATACAAATAATAAAATAATAAATCAAGTCATACATTCTGTCTGATTATACAAGACGGGGCTTTGTTTTAATTTCTGCAATGTGGAATTAAGTTCGGGGTAAAATTCTGTTTTTCAAGAATACAGAAATAGACTAGTGATGCATTTAACCAGAAAATCCTAAAATGCAATACAGCTGTTGAAAACAAAGACATGATTTTTGCCAACTACAAAATGCATTGAAGACTTGTAATTCTGCTTAATGTTAGTGTTAATTTTTTGTTCAGATATAGCTACAAGATTGCTTCTCTCATTTTCTCTTAAAGCAGCCTCTCCATATCCTTTTCCTTGATGTTGGTCTGTAAATTGCATTGTCTTAATCAACACATAGAGAAAATATTCCAATCGGAAGAGGATTTAAAGTCTCCCTTCGTCACAAGACCCGCGGAAGTGTGGCATGCTCCTGTTCTTGCGTTGTGGTTAATGAAATAACAATCGGGGAGCTTCTTACATGCATTAAGACATGCTTCAAGACTCTTCCATCGACCAAGGGCATTAACTTTAGCTCTCAGTTTCTTCCCAACTGTCACTTCAATGGTAGAATCAATGCGACCTGAAGCAAATTACTCACGACATTTATGCCAGAAGCCTCCCACATCGTATGCAACAGCGATGTGGAAGTGATGAAATGTCTGCAATGGAAGTACCGTATATCTTCTAATAAACGCTTCAGCACTAATTTCTTTCAACTGAGTTCCAGTTCCTCTTTAGAGGTCTGACACTTTTGCGCTTATTCAGTCTAATTACTGTAATTGTTAGTGAGTTGTTTAAACCTGGAGGTTATTAGAAGAAATACGGCATGTTTCTCACATGTTTCAGACATTCAAAGTTTATTTAAAGTTTCTATTTATTGCTTGTGAATTAGTAATGGAAAATGCAATGACATGCACATCATCGGTTGGTTTTTGTGCCAAATCTATGTGCAAATCAAAAATTGTTCTGACAACATCATAGTGTGACGACGCAACCGATTGAACAAGGGTGGGAGAGTGAGCGAGTGAGTATGAGTGTATGGACATGGGATTACGTTGGACTGACTGATTATCACATAATGGGAAGACGTTCATTTGTAACTACTGTGTAAAAATATTTCGTTAGAAACAACCAACCTTGATAGTTCGAAGCACCAAAGAGTTCTACTTCACAAAGGGTAAGAACCCCTCGTCTTGAAATTCGAATGAACTGAGCTTCTGTGCTCTGAGCAAAGGACAGATTGACCACGTCTTCCGATGGACCTTTATGAAGGACAGACAAACTGGCATCTGTGTTGACGCACATTGCTGGGTAGTGAAGGAACCCCTCCACCGTTGTGTTGTCAAGTCTCCCTGAAAACGAAATTGCGATGATTGGGTGAGTTGTTGACATGGTAAGGAATCAATTCTGATTTGAATTTCTGTTTTCATTTGGTTTCGTTATGATAATTCGATCGTTCGAAATGTCTTTGCCTCTAAAAACAACATAGGTCCTTACTTTGAGCCAGATTTCTGTTGTATATCACAATTGAGTTTATTGTGTATATATGGTTGAGATCAACGATCCACCATTGCCTCTGAGCATTGACGCCCGTATGAGAACAACTGCCCTTTCCGAAGGAAGACATGTGGTTACCATCCACTGCACCCTTAGAGTCTGCGAGCGAGTTCAAGGTGGAGGACTGAATCGTAGGTTTTCCAAGCGCTATGTTTCTCCCTGTATCTTCAGGTACCACATCTGTATAACGTGAAACAAGTAAACAAAACTTTCTGGGATATAGTTTTCACAAAACTGGGTACCGCAGTCGTTTTCTGATCCGTCGCTGAGCTGAGTGTTTACGTTCAGATATATGCATAAACATGTTATAATTTACGACACCTCTCCTTGGTTTAAGGACATTTATGTACAGCGTAACACATCCATCAACAAGAAATATTTATAGTGCCTAGTTTCCATAGATCCACCAACAAGAAATATGCACAGTGCCTAGCTTTTATCCCTCAACGATATATATTTGGACGGCCTTTTTCCATAATGTGTCTAGCTTCATATGGTGAACACCAATTAAATGTGTGTAGTAGGGCACATCCAAATTCCATGAATTTGGATAGGCTAGCATCTAAAACGCGAATGCATATGTCTTTCCCAAAGACGGTCAATGATTCATACCTCCCCTCACCACCGCTTTCTTCTGCATTGCCAAAGATGATGCTTTGTTTACTAATCCCCTAAAATTGTCACCAACATTAGAAAAGTCACAACTAGGAGAGAGGAAATCGTACATTTAACTGAAACTTCTACACTTCATCTACACCTGAAAATTAGCAGAAGATGCACAGTCAGATCCTGATTTAAACACATGCAGGCTCACCCAAACCTCATACAATCGAGTTCTAACACGGTCAGTTGAATATTTCGTACAATAAAGATTCCCGTGACTAGGCAAACAAGGACTCTTACCCTTAACACATACTGTGTCGCCCCTATGTCTCCTCAGACACTTAGTGTCAGGTCCGCAGTTCACGAGGGAGCAAGCACCTGCTGAAACCTAAACATGACAGACAACTCAACACAGTTACGGGGGCACATTCGTTCTAGGTTCGTAATATAAATTCTGTCAACAATGGAAAGTACAACTATTAGATTATCACCAAAACAATGAGTTAAAGCTGACTGGCATATATATTGAAAAGTCGAAAACTGTTTTTAGACAATACAATGTACAAATATAGGCTAGGGACCATGGGAACTTTTAGTACTTTTGCTACCTATATGGACCCTAGCTAGATTTGTATCATCCCTTCAGCAGCTGGGGACTGTAGTAATTTAGCCATGAAGTAAAATCACAAAAGTACTACCCTTAAAAATCTGAAAAATCTTGAAATTCTCATTATACGTTTCGGGACTTACGTCCCTGAAGTCACCGTATTGTGAACGGACTTCACTGAAAGGGCAAAACAACCTACTGTGTACAATTTCCACATTTAAATTCTAAATTTTCGAAATGTCCACAGCGATTTTGTACCACATCTTCGATAAGTATTCTAGAAGTTGAGCAGATGAACAATTAGGACTATGATTTATGGATATACAATGTCTTTTATTCAGTGTGTGCGTCGTTTCGACATAGAAACTAATGTCGTTGTCAAACAATTTTTATCCATAAATCAGTGTCCTCATTCTCCAGAAATTTTGTACTTCCAGGTATTTGCCTCCATCATTTATGATTGAGTGAGTTTAGTTTTAAGCAACACTCAGAATGATCTGAAACATACAGTTTGAATGGGGCTTTGTCTTTGACACCGCACTTAGCAATAGTGCAACTACATGAGGGCGATCTGTAATTAATCGAATCTGGACCAGACAATCCAGTGACAGAATCCGCTTCGATCTATGCAACTGAATGCCTTGACATGCATCACTGACCATACGATCCAAGCAGGTGTTGATAAATATTAATTCCAAGTGGAATATACAAGTTCTTGTCATCCTCGGAAGACAGAAGACACTGTCCCATCCGGGATTCGAACCACATTATTAGAGTCAGGCACCTAATCGCCAGCACACAAAATCAGCTGCCTGATTGAACCGATGCTGGCTTTAACAGCATCCACTGTATTGTTATCACCTAAAAGATTCTTTCAATATTCTATTCAAATATAGTGTCGAAAAAACATATTTAGATTGTTTGGGTTTTGCTTGCTGGTCATATTGGATGTGCTGGATCGGGTGACATCGTTCAGTGACGATAGCAAGTCGCTGTCTGGGACAGGAATGAAGTAGTGGACAGTTTGTTGTCTGTGTACTGTGCCGAGAGGTTACGAAGCTTTTGGGGGATCTTCTTGAATTTCTGCCTATCGTTTTTGATAGAAGACTTTCGTGAACAAGGCGAACTTGACTTTAAACTTAGTCAGTCTCAATTCTCAAGAGTGGCACAAGAACATAAAATCAAGCACCACCAGACATCTTGTTTTGTCGTCTGTGCCATCTTTCTACGTCATTAGTGGCACTGTCGGCATGCTGGAACACTGAGAGGGACTTCGGAGTATACAGGCATTATGTCATCCATGCTGTCTTGAGGTACCGTACAATTGTTCTGTGTTGGCACTGGCTTTCAGAGATATGACGAATGGAACAATCTGGTCTGCAGTGCCATGAGTCGACGGAGGTAATATTGTAAAGGCGTTGTCTCTGGTTGTAGCACTAGTCACTATACCACCTACATGACTGCTGTAAACCATTGCTTTAACGGAATTAACAGATTATAACTATTAAAACATTAGTTGGGTGGAACTACTCCTGATTAGGGGGTAAGGCAGCATCTAACATGGGATGAACTGATCTAGTTTGGAATTGGAATGAGTGAGTGAGTTTTTTTTTCCGCGCTTTTAAAAATATTCCAGCAATGTCACATCGGGGTGGCTATGATTTTCATGGAAAATAAGTTTGAACTGGATAACTGACTGACTGCATTTTGTTTTGCTACGTTTTTAGCAACATTCCATAAACATCCCGACGGGGGACACCAGAAATGGGCTTCACGCATTGTGCCCATGTAGGGAATCCAACCCCGGTGTTCGGCATGACGAGTGAATGCTTTACCCACTAGGATACCACACTTCCCGGAATCCGGGTGAAACGACAAGGAACCCCTTGGACATAAGTAGTATTACATGTTATGTCATGTTCTGTTGCATTCGTAAGTATGAATAATGCTAGTGATTAAGTAAGTATGGCATCTGCATGTTCCTATTGTACGAGCAAATGCCTTCAACTTTCCCAAACGTATCAGTGGGATATGGTTCGAGGTGTCGTTAAAACTTTGAAAAGGAATTTTTGTTGGCAGGCAGAGGACATTATCTTTTTGACCTAAAAAGCATGAGAAAATACCAAAACCTTTTCCAGAGCCACAAAAAAATCTTTGATTAAATTGACGTCCACCTGACAGATCCGACTAAATAATTGGCATGTGTTTAAGTTTCCACCATAAACCCGTCCGAATCACAAATAGAATGATCAATTTGTACTGATTTTTACACTATTCATGCAGTTTCTACTTTACTGTGACATGTGTGCCCCAAAGGAAAACAAAACTATTTATAGGTTTTTTTGGGTTTTTTTATATTCATTCTTTTGGCGCTTCTGATGTACACTGACCCAAAAAAGAAACGCATAGCTGAAATCTCATTTTTAAAGTAGATTTTTTCGGAAAATATGGAATGGAATGACAATTAATGTAAATATTAAGTGTTTTTATAGTCAATACAACCAAAACAGACAAACAAACACAACCTCTGGTGATTATTCGCCACACCACAGCACCTTGAAAACGCTTTGTATAATCTGCACGTGGGAAAATCTGAAAGCATTATGCACGTGCAAATGCAGGATCTCAATCTTGATTATTATGGCTATAAAAGGGGACATGTCCTGTTGCGATTCATTCTTCGAATTTCTTTCTATGCGACGCGAAAAATGCCAAGGTTAAATGAAGAAAACAGAAATAGAGCCATTGGACGTCTGGAAGCTGGGGAAAGTCAGTCATCAGTTGCCAGACGTCTGAATGTGAGGCAGAGCACGATTTCCCGTCTCTGGCAACGATACACGCAACACAACTCGACCAGAGACCGTCCAAGGAGTGGGAGACCAAGGGTGACAACTCCAGCACAAGACCGCTACATCCGGGTGCTTCATCTGCGTAATCGGGCCGTCACTGCTACGTATACCGCTGATCACGTTCCTGGGCTGCGTAGAGTCTCTCCACAAACCATCAGGAATCGCCTAAGAGAGCATGGAATTCGACCTATGCGACCTCATGCAGGACCTGTTCTGCATCCCCATCACCGTCGTGCACGTCTTCAGTGGTGCAGGAACGTTCGGGCATGGAACCTCTTGAATTGGAGGAGGATCTGGTTCAGCGATGAGTCACGTTTTCTGCTGTACAGACATGATGGAAGGATGCGTGTTTACAGACGTCGAAATGAGAGATATGCTCGACAGTGCGTTCGTGAGGTCAACAGACACGGTGGTGGAGGTGTAATGATGTGGGGAGGCATATCTATGAACGGCAGGACACAGTTGGTGCATGTGCAAGGGAATCTCAATGCTGTACGCTACCGGGATGAAATTCTGAACCGTCATGTTGTTCCTACAATTGACGCTAGAAGGGAAATTTTCCAGCACGACAATGCAAGACCGCACACAGCACGCATTACCACGGATTTCCTTGCCAACAACAACATTACAGTTCTTCCATGGCCCTCAAAATCGCCGGATTTGAACCCAATTGAACATTTATGGGACCAATTGGGTAAACGGTTACGACGTCGACAGCCGCAGCCACAGACACGTCTACAGTTGGTGAATGCGTTGCGAGATGAGTGGAGAAGAATCCCACAAAGGCGGATACGACGTCTTATACAGTCAATGCCCAGGCGATGCAGAGCAGTGATTGATGCCCGTGGTGGTCACACCAGATACTGACTTTCTCACTATGCCATGGAAAATAGAGACGCTTAATACCACTGTGAATGATTGTATATGTCTTGAAACACATTTGTTAATACCCGTGTGAATTATCATTGCTCAAGTTCCATTACTTTTTGTGCAATTTAAGTTAATAAATCATCTCTCATAACATTGGATTTTCACCTATGCGTTTCTTTTTTGGGCCAGTGTATTAAGGTGCCGATCCCATATCTTGAAAATGAATGTTGATTTTTTCACCAATAATCGCCCCAAAACAAGGCAACATTTTGTTTCATGCGTGTTAGACTACTTTACTGAGTGTTGAACAACTTTTTTTATCTTTTTGTGCTCTCTGTTTTGGACTACTTTTTGTCTTCGTGTATGTTGGACTACTTTTTGTCTTTGTATATGTTGAATAACTTTTTGTCTTCGTGTGTGTTGGACTACTTTGTATTAGCCTTTGTCTTGCTATTGTGGAGATTCTAAGACTTTCGTGAACAAGGCGAACTTGACTTTAAACTTAGTCCTTTCCTTTTCATTCTTCTGAATTTGTATACACACACCAAAACAATCAGAACAGATAAAACATTTGGTCGATATGCTCGAAATCACACTTCCCTGTGATTGTTTGGTCGGATACGTTTTGAAGATCAGGCAAATGTCCTGCAGTTTCCGTTGCTGGAGCAAATCGATGACATAGGTGAAACACCAGGATGAATCGCTCCTGAGGAGAAATGTTCATTCTTCGCCTTCCTCTTTTGGGACAATCGTGGTATACTGATGTCATAATCGAGATATGGCGCTGTGGTGGACGTTGAAGTGGCATGCAACGGTAGACTGGGACTCTCTTTCTTCCAAACGTCCAGTGGCGATATGGCATTTTTGTCTAATAAAATGTTTCTAATGAATAGGTTAATGGCACTTTGGTTAAGCCTTCTGTAGCCGACCTGTCTACTCATGTTTTCGATACATTGCACGTAGCTTACTGCATGTACATTTCGTGTATTCTTATCTTTTTAGGACAAACGTTTTCCTAATTCGACTTAGTGAGACGGTAATAAACAAATCTCACCCACGTGCGAAGAAATCTGGCCCATGGGTTAGAATTTATTTAATTGTGCACACAACTCAAGTCTGTAGTTGTCAGTGAGGTTGTAAATGAATGAAAGTATGATTATAAGTAACATAATTAAAAAGTCAACTCATCGTAGCTTAATTCGGCCAATGAAGGGCGTTAATGAATAGTTCACCATTGGGAGAAAAAAGCTTCATTTGCTCGAAGTTTATGTTTCTTTATGTTGCAAATATATGCTTGAATAATACATGCAAGCATAATGAGACATTATTCAACTTCACTTCAACTGTAATAATATACTGCCCATTTTGTTCTTTCCTTGAAACTTTTTTTCCGGCTAGGCTGTAATACAACACAGGTGTAATGTTTAGTATCACCACGCTCATTTCAAAGTTTGTAGCGTTAACGTTATTATTTCCAATGGTTGTCGTCTTAGTTCTGCTTCACATTATAACACGGTTGTTTCGTTTACATAGAATTATAATGTGTGGTCGTACATATTATGCACGACGTCGTGTAAGTGAGTAAAGAAGCGTTAACTTACGTTAGCCGTGACATGCTACCACTTGTCTGTAGTATAGAAAAGAGCATTTTGTTCAGGTAATAATCACAAGTTAAAGAAATACAAAGGGAAATTGTATTGGAAAAGAATGTTATCTATGAACGATTTTAACATGTTTGGCACTGACTTAGGTCTGTAATTGGTGTAAGTGGGACTAACACCCCCACCGCCCACCCCCAAACTGCAGTGTATAGATGTTCAAGATAATGTTGTTTTCGCTACAGAATCGAATTCGTTTTATGCCAGATTTCACCATCATGATTTTACCCACGATATTGATGACATAGTAATATCAAGGAATTGTGTTCTGTTGTCATTTAAACAACTCAAAGTAGTGCTATGGTTAATTATTTGCCGTGACAAAAGGTGTAAGAAATCCCCTCAGGACCAGCAAAATATAACACTGACAAGTCTAAAATATTTAATATTTTTGTATTTAGCAGAAAGCAGGATACAAAGATGCACAACAGAGGTTTCATGGGAATGAGTCAAATCTAAAGTAATGGGTCACAAATATGATATCAACTCACCAAAGTCTCGGTTTGAGAGTGAGAAACAGTTATACTGAATGTAACACGGCGAACAGTCAGGTTATGTAGGTGTGGCGTTGACAGAGAGGCAAGCAGATTGATGTACTCCATTTAATCCGTGTGTGTCCGTGTCGTCAACACAATAGCCAGCCTTTATATACAGAGTCACTGATTCCTGAACATGCAATCACTTTGCGACCATCGCCATTAACATAGAACCTTCGCGTAGTCTCCTAAAGTCAAAACACGCACTCAAAGGGAGATCATTCTAACGCGCTACCTTAAAGGGGTGTCGCTAAAATACTAATGCACTGAACGTTTATGATACGAAATGTGTCCCACAATAACTATCACTCAAAACTCTAAACACTGTGACCCAAATAATAATTAACACTTAATCAATAATACAATTTACAGAAAAAATACACTCTCTTAACAGTAGGTACACCGTGCGGCCCTGATAACTCATCTGGTATTGTTTTGAAAGACTGTACAGTTTGCATATAGACCAGGGCGTGGAATAAAGGTCACAACAATGAGTCGTCTGCAAAATATTTACTTTTATCTGGAGACTTATAGCAACTATGTAAGAATTCTTCAGTACAATCCATCCACGCCTTTTGATGAGTAAACTATTTAATCTAGGCGTTAATAGCATCATTATCAAGCGGATTAAAGAGTTCATGGTTCATATAAATCAGTATGTCAGTGTCAATGGCTATCAATCCTCTTTTCTCTCAACCTCTTCTGGAGCTCCACAGAGCTGTCTTCTTTTCCCCTCACTCTTCATTTTGTATGCCAATGACTGTTACTTGTCATTGAAAGCAGTGTTTACAGGGGAATTCGCAGATGACCTCGCTGTTCCTGGCTTGACTTGTTATTCTGAACATAATTATCGTCAAGACATCGGAAAAATTCTATCTGGGTGTAATGAATATTCTTTTCTAAATGTAAAGAAAACCAAGGAAATGGTAGACCATTACAAATAACTCGATGTTATTTTACATTCAAAACGTTCGTATTCAAAACAGATCGATCAAATTTACAAAAAAGCCAACAGCAAGTTTATTTTTGCTGCTTATAAGCAACGTTTTCATTGACAAAACCGTAATGACCGTTTTTATCTAACTTTTATACAAAGAATGGTGATCTCCAATTTTTTAAGTTGGTATGAGGGTCTGTCTGCTCGCAGGAAAATAAATTTTTCAACATTGTTAATACTGCCAGCAAAATTACTGGAGACTCTTTCGAGTATATTCCCTGCATTTATGAGCGCCATATTGTCAAAAAGGCAACAAAATTAGAACTGACAGTACCCACATTTTATCTCACCATTCGGAACTACTTCCATCTAGACACCGTTTTCCATTATCTTCCTTTAAAACAGAGGCCAACTGTTCTTCCAGTATTCGTGTTATTAATGCAACACATGTGTTAGAATAGTCATCATGCATGCAATAACTACTAATTTAGCCTGGTTGTTTCGATGTGGTTAACTTTCGTCAATAACCATTGATCATCAGCATTCATTTTGTGTTTTTAGTTATTGGGCGTATTTTTATGAATTTGTATATGTTAATTTTGAGTCCGTTTTTTGATACAAGAATTTCTTCCGGGATAATAAAGTTATATCTTATCTTATCTTACATGTAATGCCGATCTTGGTTGGCACGTATATTACATCTTACCTGCCTTGATATCGATGTTCATGTTGGACTGTATAATTCAGACTCGAATATTTATAGACCGCAACCATATACCTTTAGTATTGCTGAAAGCGATGTTAAACAACAAACAACCCCAAAAGTACAATCGTTAAAATCTCAATACTGATAGATTTAAAGCCATCATTAAAGTTCAATATTTTCACCGAGGAAATACCCTATCGATCATTTATGATCTTACATGAAGACGAAAGAACTTACCTGTACTTGTTTTCCTTTCTTTGGATACATAACATACCCCTCCTTCGCAAATTTCACTCCATCCGTGTGAGAAAGATAGCACACTAGCTGTTCAATGTTATATGGAAAACTTATGCATGAGCCTTTTTGAACGCATTTCAGGTTGCATAGCTTGATTCCGATTCCGTGCAATACATACCGTTCTGCTGCATGTCCATGTTGAAGGAACATGAAAGTAAGGAGTAGCAGTTCCATCTTCGGAAGGTTACCAAGATTCCACACAAGGACACATCCAACGTGGATGATGCATATATAGCTTGGCTTGACGTAGGCGGTGTTTTTTGTGGGTTCAGTGAGGCGGGGGACCTTCTCAAATTTGCTTCGAAAATGAACAGGTGCATGTGCCGCTCATGCCCAGGCGGAAGTGCATAATACATATGATCTATTTGCTAACCTTCAGACGGTGATACTTTATGTGATGTCATGTTCTATTGTATTCTCATAAAGTCATTAATTGTTATTTATCTTACCCGTTTGTGCAAGTATCCCACATATATATCCCATTTATTTTGTATGCTAGTATCTACATATCCTTATATGATATAGCCGATATTTGAAACTTAATAATACCAAAATGATTATATTCAGCTTCATTAGTAGTATATGTCTGGCTTACTGAAGTAACAGATTAAAAGATCGAGGTTGACAAAATTGAAAGTTGGATTCCCACTTACGTTTAGTAATGTACTAATGGGCGACCTCTGTCCTTAAACCGAAACAAGGTTTGCTTCCACGTGAAGACATCGTGGAAGAGTCTAAATATAATGTTCAGCAATCGACTATACGAGTTGCAATATGATGCACATTTGTGCACCAGCATCAACTTTAGGCTGTCAGGTCAGCGGTTCTCCCTATGTGTGAAATACTGCAAGGCTAAATAGCACAGACAATACTGCAGGGTAGATACCTACTATTTGGATACAGTAGAGGGAAGGGGGAATTAAGGTGATGGATCAAATTCCTTCTGAAAATATACCGAAACAAAATGATAAATTTAACCATAAAATGCTTGAGAGGTAACCAGTTGCCAAACCAATATAACAAAGAAACTGTTAGCCTTCAAAGAAAAACACTAATCAAGGGTAGTTATTTATGTTTGCTTTTTAAATTATAATGATGCTCATTGTTTTAATTTATGGCATTTCAGATATAGATGCAAAATTGGTTGCCTCAGTTTCATTATGTCAGCCTCTCGCCACCTCTTTCCCAGATGATGGTCATGGATTGCCATCAACACAGAGAGTATAGATTCCAGTCGGAAGAAGGTTTAAAGTGTTTCTCCTTTACTAGACCCGCAGCAGTCTGGCATTCTCCGGATTTTGTGTTGTGGTTGATGAAATAACAACTGGGGACCTTCTTACATGCATTAAGACATGCTCCGTGACTCTTCCAACGACCAAGGGCATTAGCTTTAGCTATCAGTTTTTTTCCAGTTTTCACTTCAATGGTAGAATCCATGCGGCCTGAAACAAATTACTCACGACATACATGCCAGAAGCATCCAACGTCGTATCCAACAGCTGTTGTGGTATTGATGAAATGTTTGTAATGGAAGTATCGTCACATGTGTTAGACTGAGGAGCAGTCGAACTCAAAATCAGTTTAAAGTTTCTATTTATTTTTTTGTGAATTGGCATTAAGCAATTATTCAGCCAAACTCACATATGAAAATTGGTGTGACAATAAGATGGTTTGACTAAGCAAAGATTGAACAGGGATGGGTGAGTGCGTGAGTAAGCCAGTGTGTGATTATTGCGAGTGAGTGAAAGTGCGTGGACACCAGATAATGATTGTCATTTTGGTATGACGTCGAAATGGATTGAATGAGGACATACTTCAAGGTTTCATTTTGAACTTTGAAGTATGTCCTCATTCAATCCACTATCGTGACTTAAAATTGGTTCTAAATTCGTAAGATAGACATATAATATACTGAACATCATTGAAAACGCACCACCTGTAAATTTTGAAATAAGGCAATAGAATCTTTTGGAAATGGAAAATTAATTGTGGGAATTTTGATAATAACACACTAGATCGTAAATAACGCTCTACAGTAAAAAACGGATCGTTCGAACACATCATCGAACACATCACATGAAAACAACAAAATTCATGCACATCACACACGAAGGGCACAAATTGCATGCAGAAAGCATGCTGTTCAGGGGTATAAATGACCTTCGGCACAAAACCGTTCTCATTTTCGCAGTACTTTCGTAAGTAAAGTTTTTTCGCCATGCCAAGATTGTCACCAGAGGAACGAGAACAGGTCTTGGGTATGTTGCAGGTCGGCGCTTCAAGCAGAAACATTGCACGACGATTTGGGTGTCATCATTCGACCATTCTGAAACTTGCTAACAGATACCAACAAACAGGAACCAGCAGGGACCGGCAACGCCCAGGTCAGGCACGTGTTACCACCCCTCGTCAAGATCGAGACATTGTACGGCGCCATATTCGGGATCGAACCTTGCCCGCTGCCAGAACCGCCAACGCTGTCCAGGGTCGACGTGGTTTGATCAGCGCTTCCACCGTCCGACGCCGTCTCCGTGCGGCAGGGTTACGTTGTCGACGCCCTTACGTTGGACCCATCCTGACTGACAGGCATCGCCGTGAACGCCGACAATGGGCTGAACAGCATCGTGTGTGGTTGTTACGACGTTGGCATGGTGTGGTGTTCTCCGACGAGTCGCGTTTTCACTTGCGAAATGCTGACGGGCGTCTACGGGTATGGCGTCGACGGGGTGAACGTTATCATCAGGATTGTGTTGTGCAAACCGATCGGTGGGGTGGAGGCAGCATTATGGTATGGGGAGGGATAAGTTATCACCACAGAACCGCTCTGATTGTTTGTCGTGGCAGAGTGAATGCCGTTTACTACCGTGACAACATTCTTCAGAACAACGTCGTTCCCTTCTTTCACCAGCATCAAGATCTGCACACATTTCAACATGACAATGCACGAGCCCACACTGCACGTGTTTCGATACAGTATCTGGCTAACAACAACATTCCTCTACTTCATTGGCCTGCATTGTCACCAGATTTGTCACCCATCGAACACTTGTGGGATTACATCGGCCAACGCCTCGCACGTCGTCCGCAGATCAACAACCTTGGGGAACTCGACAATGCCTTGCAGCAAGAGTGGAATGCAGTGCCTCAGGACTTTATTCAGAGACTTATCCGTTCAATGAGGAGACGTTGCACAGCTTGTGTTGCTGCTAACGGGGGTCATACACGCTACTGACTTTCCATTTTGACCCCATCTTTATTTCATTGTCAGCTGCATTAAATCTTCACTGTTTTGCTTGATTGTTTTTTGCTTCTTTTCTTTATCAAACATTGGTCTACACAAATATGTAAAATTTACATAGATTGCTCACTTCTGCTCTTAGAAATCCACAATTTTAGGGGTGGTGCGTTTTCAATGATGTTCAGTACAAAAGACAGTAAAACACTAGATTATCACAGACTGAGTTAAAACAAGCTATAGACCGCCAACAGCCGAGGACAGATCACCATACCAAGGCCCATAGGCACTTACAGTGCCTTTGCTACCTGCATGGAACCTACTAACCGAAAACTAACCGAAAATTAAAATAACAAAAATGCTACAATTACAAATTTGGTAAGTTTAAATTTTTCTTTGTAAGTTTTGGGTCTTACATACCCTCTCAGGGGGGACAATACTTTTACGGTACTTTAACCCCCTTTGAAGGTAGAGCCCAAAATAATCGGTTACTAATCAAAACTATCACATCTACTTACAAGACATATTTATCAATTTTTATCATTTAAATCAATTTCGTTTAAAATCCAAGAATTAAATGATAATTAACAGTATGTAAAATACCCTTAGCAGTTTTAACATGGAAATATTTATCCCTCATAACATTTGAGTGACATGTCACCGAGCAACATATTAAGTAGTCTTGATTAAACGTCATTACAAATTCCTCTGGGTGTGAATGGGATGACAGATTGAACCAATTTATGAAAGGAATGTCTCTATGTAGGACTGTCCTGCGGTAGCACCCATCACTCGTGGACGCATTCTGCATAAATATGTGTTGGTGCCTGACACCACAGACCTTGCGGCTGCCATACGGCTGGCTGTGGCTGGCAAATACACTATCAAATGATAGACTACATCAGGCACGATAATGAAATGGCAGTGTTTCTCGAAATAGTTCGAAGAAAATCTGAGTAAGTGAACGTCGCTCCACAGGTTACACAGGGATCGTACTAATCTTTCTCAAACGGAATATATGGATGCGTGAATATTTACTTACTGTATGAACATATGGTGATTAGTGCAAGTTGAGACGGAGTCATTATCACATGCTGAGGATAGGTTCCTTTCTAACCGGTTTGTTCAAGAGTGTTGTCGTGATGTACACATACCAAAGAACATTGATTTCGTTAGAGAGGCAACCAACCTTGAACGTTTGTAACCGCACCAAAGACTTCGACTTCACAAAGGGCAACAAACCCTTGTCTTGTAATTCTGATGAACTGAGCACGTGTACTCTGAGGAAATGACACACTGACCACGTTTCCTGATGGACCTGCATGGAAGACAGACGAAGTGGCGTCTGTGTTGTCACATACAGGTGGGTAGTGAAGAAACCCTTCCACCGTTGTGTTGTCAAGTCCTTCTGAAAACTTAAACACTTCAGAGGTGAGAAAATGGTGCGAGATCACAGATCAATCAAATATAAACAACGTTGATGGAGGTGAAAGGATGAATTGGTGGTGGTTAGGAACCAATTCTTATTTGAAACGTCGTTTTTTTGTTGTTGTTTTCATGACTGATCGATCGCTCAAATGACCTCGGACTAAGTGAAGTGAATATCAAAAGAGATGCATACCTTTAGATATTACTCTGTTGTATATCACAACTGAAGTTATTGTGTATACATGGTTAAGATCAACGATCCACCATTGTAGAGGGCGGAAGTGCGTATGAGAACATCTTGCCGACATGGAGGACGCGCGATTACCATCTACTGCGCCCTTAGACCTTGAGAGCAAGTTTAAGGTGGAGGACTGAATTGTAGGTTGCCCCAATGCAACGTTTATCCATGCAGCTTCAGGCACCACATCAGTATAACCTGAAGAAAGTAAACAAGGGATATATATATATATATAGTAGGTAGTGTAAAATACATTTCATTCGCTAATTGGTACACTAGGAACCTATCCGAAGTTTACATATCTGTGGACAAAAAATGATTGTAAGTGTTAGCAAAATCAACTTAGTGCGTGAATGGGGCGCAATCCATGAATTAGCACTATTACTAACACCAGACATTGCTTGTTCACTGAGCCAAAACTGAAGAGATATGTGATTCAGTGATATAATGTAAGATGTTTCTTATACACACCTCCAACCCCTCATTAAAACTGACAACCATTTTAAATATTTAGTACTGTCATTTTATAACCATGACTTATGTGCGTGCAGACATGTTCAAGCAGTTGTGGATCTGGGACTGTGGGTGTGTTTAGCTTCCTGTGCGCTGTCATTCGTCACTACTCGTCTCTTTCGGAGGACTCGTACCCCATTATTGCCAGGAATCATGGCAAACCAATCAACCGGAACCGCTGAACTTTGAAACTTGGCTAAACTATACACAGCACAGTTTAAGCATAAACAACTTTCAACACTATACCATATTTGCAAAGGGAATGACCGTATTGCTGTTTTGCACACGGGATGTACTGTAGGATATTCTAAGAGCCATGTTTGGAAATTCAGAGTTATCTGTCCTTGATAATAGTACTAGACTATTTTCATTGCCATGCCCGTTTGCGCTTAGGCAGGATCCAGTCGTAAACATGGCCATGTAAGGGGTTAGAGACGCCATCCGGCTTGCCGGAATGACACGAGTACTTACGAATGGTGTGCTGTGTATTCGCAAAGTTATCCCTTTGACCAGAAATCGTATAGAGGTCAGACTATAAGCGTGTGTGAGTGAGTGAGTGAGTTTAGTTTTACGCCGCACTCAGCAATATTCCAGCTTTATGGCGGCGGTCTATAAATAATCGAGTCTGGATCAGACAATCCAGTGATCAAAAACATGAGCATCGATCTGCGCAATTGGGAACCGATGACATGTGTCAACTAAGTCAGTGAGCCTGACCACCCGTCGCCTCGTACGACAAGCTGAGCGCCTTTCACCGCAAGCATGGGTTGGTGAAGGCCTATTACGCCCTGGGACCTTCACGGGTGTAAACGTGTGTACATGGAAAGGCGGTTGATAATGTTTAGTGTGATGGTGCGCTCACAAGTGGTCAGCTTCCGTTATGTTGGGAGAGGAGAGGTACCTTTGTGCCGACTTGAGTGTTCACACAGCAAAATCTTTATTGAATTATATAGAATTAATATTACACTATCCATATGAGAGGAATTGAGCTGCGGATTATTAGCCTAAGGTCAAAAGCGAATCAGAGCCCATTTTGTTAAAGGAAATTGCTTCGTTATCAGGTAAAAACGACACGACTCACAAGTGATCAGCTGCCATTATGTAGAAGGAGAAGTGTCTGACCGAATAGAAAGGAAATAGTGATCAGATGAGGACTGGTGGTCACTGAATATCTCAAGTAGGGTGTCAAGTGGTGTGACATGTTACTGACCCCTTTTTGGTGGCTGTGACTTTCATGAAATAACGTTTGAACTGAATATAGTTTTACTCTGTTTTTAGCAATATTCCAGCAATATCACGTCGAGGGACACAAGGAATGGGCTTCACACACTGCACCCATGTGCACGCTTGCACGCAAGTTCAAATCAAATTCAAAAGTTTATTCTGATACATACAATTCCGTACATCATTCACTTTGTTTGACATAACAAACAATAAATGATAATGGCCTGTTACATCTCAAGTGTTCTAAAAATTAATGGCACCGTGAATGTTCCGCACAACAAAGACTCCTGTGACTCTTACCCTTAACACATACTGTGTCGCCCCTATGTCTGGTCACACATGTTGTTGCAGGTCCGCAGTTCACGAAGGAGCAAGCACCTGCTGAAACCTAAACAGTACTGACAACTCAACACAATTACACCTCAATTCACCACAACCATTTACAAAGATTTTGGTCACAAATATACGTCCTAGTTAACTCAATGTGAATGTCTGAACATTCAGGGTCATTGAATATCATAGCTCAACAGAACAGATACATCACTTTGATGTAACGGTACCAGTTGAGGCTAGGAAATCCAAAGTGAAACTACAGTAAGTCTCCATCGTCTCACATGAGGTGATGTACGTCTTGTTTTTGACTTTTATGGACCGTTTTAAATTGATATATTATTGTGATTCGTTGTTGATTAGTAATATATTTTTTCTAACATCAACTACTTTTAAATCATACCTGTGGAAATCTAGTTACTGTATTGTCCACCGATAACAGGTTTCGTACTCAGACTGTACGTAGTATTTATATGAAAATCCCGTCATGTGAGGTTTGAATTCACTCGCTAATTTATCATCAAGAATGTTATCATTACAAAGTAACTTCAAAACTTACAAGTCTATATTTAGTGATGGATCCAAGGTTCAGAGCCATACCAAACATAAGAAAAAAAGAGAGTTCAGATTTTACAGCAATACAAATATCTCTTTAAAATATATAATATTGACCCTAAGCAATTATTTATTTTCTTATTTTCACTATCAAAAGTGTCAAGCTTTTCTTCGATCAAAACTGATCCGGGCTTTCAAAAACTAAAATCTTACTGGTGTATCCTGTGTTTGTCTTTTCTTGAATGAGATGCGGTATCTTCTCAAATATGCTTGGAAAAGCCATAAGTATTCATTGTTTTTTGTAACTCATGTTCAGGCAGTAATGCAAAATATATATGACCTATTTGCTGACCTTTAGACGGTAATAATATTGTATGTCATGTCATGATTTATTGTTTTCTCGAATGTGACTAATGTTCGTGTGGACAGACTAATGCCAATGATAAAATAAGAAGGATTGTCATGAATTCCTCTGTCGTATTGACAGTGCACCAACGTCAGAAAGATGCCTATACCAGTCAAATATACTTACATTCAAATGTGAGATAATCCACTAAATTCTTCAGTTTACCCTTTTTAAAAAAATGAATTTCAACTTGCTTAAATTCATCAGTAGGCGGGTTATATCTACAGCTCTTCTAAATTATCAATGACAACAGCGGAATTCCTCCAATTCCGTTATCTTTCTGTAGTCGACAATGTGGATAAAGTTTTTGTCGCATATGATCCCATATAACCAACTAGTGCTAACATAAAAGAACTAATACAATCTGTTTCTACTCTTATAACTCTTACATATTAAAGACTTTTGGTTAGTCTTTAGCGGAAGACCAAATTTATATTACAAAACCTCTTGTTAATGAATACCGAGCGATTAATGTATTGCTTAAAAGCCGTCTTTTTCACTCTTCTCCGCCAACGAAACCACAGACAGGTTGCCAGAGCACTGCAGCGGACAGGAAGTGATGTAATGTGAGGAACGATTTTCTGTTAGCTGTATATAAAATGTGTAGAAAACTCATCATTTTGCTGGTTTCCTTAAGTCAGGGATTGGGTTATGGTGTCATCATGAACAGATTTCCACTGGATCCAACAGTTCGTGCTAAATGGGTTATGTTTATGTGTACGATGCGAACTTTGTGGAAGAATGGAACGATGCTTACCTGTGTTTCAGATTGTTCTGATCGTCCTTTTGGCCTTAAAAATAGATGGGAATAAACTCGGGTTCCCGTCATCGTCTAGAGAAACGGACGGTGCCAGTGAACCACAAGACCATGGAACCTCGTTCCGGATCTGTTCCCGAATTCCACGTGGATTTTGCTGGGAAGAGGCATTCGAGATCCAGCCGATATTTTATCATAGCCACATAAGTGAGTGAGTGAGTTAATATTTAACGTCACATCGGCAATATCTCAGCCGTGTCGTGACGAGAACATTCAACAATGAAAAAGGGCATATATACACTATAAAAACCATAGCCACATGACCGCCCAGGAATCACATTGTAAGTTCTGACATATTTAAGGGTCGATCTCGACCCTGGCGTGCTTATCGGTAGAAGAGTGGAAATCGAGTGACTCGATACCCACCTCGTTTAAAGGTGAAGAAAACCATAAAGTTAGACACGTGTATTGTTTTGTCAAAAAACATCCTCAAAATTCCTCTTTCTTTCAGATTTTTGGTTCTTCAGTTGAAAGCGCTTTTGAGATCGCAACATATTAATCAGTTCCCTACTTCAGAAAAAACGATAACCACACATGCAAATTACAGAAAATGCACACTTGCGAACTAGCAAGTTTTATTTGAACAGAAATATGGGTGTTATGCAACGGAAAACAATTTCATGGACCTGCCGAGTGGTATATGCTCTCGACTAAGTCAAATAAATCTCGAATACACAAATTGCACCATACCACTCTTTATAACAAAGCAGGTTCTGGAAAGGAAGACTAGAAAATAAATCATGTTACCAACGCCACCACATTAATCAACATGAGATTCCTTTCTTACAAATTCCAGTCAAATGAGGTAAAACATCCCAATAATATGGAAAAGGAGGGGTTCCAGAAGAGTGTCCAACTTTTTGCAGACAGAGAGTTTGACACATAGCACTTTGGTAACCGACCATCACCCTCAGATCCAGACGTTAGTGAGAGAAACCATGCCCGCAATCTCTGACTTAAATGATGTGGTGAAAGGTAGGTCACAAGGCTATGCATTTCTCGTTTCCTGAGTCTGGTGTACCAAATCATAATAGCAACAATGAACATTTTCTTACAAGCTACCATACGGTGCACTAAAGACTGAATATGGGCAAAGGACAATACACGCGATGTTTCTAACCATTACTGTTTGAAAATGCCTGGAGACCCAACGTTAAATGTTTTACCTCAAATGACGATTCTATACAAATACTTCATTATTTATAGGTGGCCCACTGACCAACGAACACAGAATTGCTTTGGTTATTGCTGACGCAAACTGTCTTCTTGTTGTGAGTCTCCGAAAAAAAAACAGAAGTAGCTAGCCAAGGAGAAAGACTGTGCAGCACTGAGCCCTTGGATCAAGAGTTTTGTGACTCACTCTTATTGGTGTGTCGTGTCAACCCCTCCTGAGCTGGTGCTAGTAAGTGACACTCCGTTATCAACCACGTTGAAAATATTCATGTAGGTCACAGTGCAAGGTTTATGGAATGTCAGTATCCCCGGGAAGAAAGTGAGGCTCCCAAAACGAAGTGGTTGAAATGTGGTGTGTATAAAAGAGTGAGTGAGTGAGTTCATTTCTACGACGCACTCAGCAATATTCCACCTATATGGCGACTATATCAAGTCTGGATCAGACAATCCAATGCTCAGGCTGTAAGCGTGTGTGTGTGAGTTTAGTTTTACGCCGCACTCGGCAATATTACAGCTATATGGCGACGGTCTGTAAATAATCGAGCCTGGATCAGACAATCCAGTGATCAAAAACATGAGCATCGATCTGCGCAATTGGGAACCGATGACATGTGTCACCCAATCCCGTTAGCCGCCTCTTACGACAAGCATAGTCGCTTTTTATGGCAAGCATGGGTTGGTGAAGGCCTATTATACCCCGGGACTTTCACGGGTCTGTGTATAGAAGACATATTGTTTGGTACTGATGTACGGACTAAACATGGACTAGACAACACAGTCCTGAGATGGTTTTCATCATACCTAGAAGATCGTCTACAGTCTAAACAGGACACTGTCGGACAGCCGTGTTCATGAATGTGGAGTGTCACAAGATTCAGTTTTAGGAACGATACTGTACACTATGTAATAATAATAAATAATAACAATACGCTATTTATATAGCGCCCTTCTACGTCACAAGGATATCTCAAAGCGCTTCCTGAGCTCCAGTTGAAATATATACGGCTGGCAGGTACAAATGGTGAAGAATGCCCAATGGAACTATCTGTGATGACAAATTTCTTTTGTCTTGAGACTGTGGAGATGATCATTGTTTCTGTTTTTTTCATCGTTACGTTTAAGCTTGTTAGCAGACATCCAGGATCTTTTGCTGGCGAGGCATCCTTCGAGGTTGGACTTGCCCTCTAGCTGACTCTGTTCTGAGGACTTGAACCTGTCAAACAGTTGGCTGTCGTCCGCATAGAAATGATGCAAACATAAGTTTTCCAAGCGGTTGAGTATACAGGCAGAAAAGAATGGGTCCAAGAACTGATCCCTGGGGAACTCCACAGGTTAATGTGCGACTGGATGAGGACGATGTTCCAATGTGAATAGACTGGATTCTGTCTGAAAGGTACGGCCTTAGCCACTCAAGAACTGTGTTGGTCAAACCAAATCCTTTCCGCAAACGTTCAAGAAGAATTGTCAATTGTGTCAAAAGCTGCAGATAAATCCAGAAGGACAAGCAAAGCAGAGTCACCTTGGTCGACTGTAGATCTGACTGAGTTCAAGACGTAACTTAAAGCAGTTTCTGTCCTGTGAGCCTGCCTGTCGGGAGACTGGTAACAATCAATCAAGTTATGCTGAGAAAGATGGTCTGAGAGTTGTCGTTTCACTACTTTTTTTTCCAGAACTTTAGACAAAAACATCAAATTCGAGAAAGGACGATATATTTTCAGGCACTGAGAGTCAAGCGTGGTTTTCTTGATGAGTGGTTTGACAACAGTTTGCTTGAACCAGGATGGCACACAGCCTGATGATAAACTTAGGTTGATGATCTTGGTAATTACTGGCAGAATGATATACAGTATTTTCCACAGGAATTTTGTGGGGATAGGATCAAGCTTGCATGAAGTTGGTTTTGAGGAAAGCATTATGTTCTTGACCTCAGATTCTGTTACCGAATGGAATGAACTGAGCTGGGTGTCTATGAGCTCCTCGAAAGCAAGAAGAATCAACATCACGTCTTAGTTTCCTGATCTTCTTACTGAAAAAGGTATTGAAATCCTCTGCCAATGTCTTTTCGTCACCGTGAGGAAGCAAAACGTGTTTAGATGTTCCAAGGATTTTGTGGAAAGCGTTGTCTGCACTCCTTGAGATTTCCTCATTTTTTTAATGAGCTCGAGCATTCCTAATTTTTTTGGCAACATTGTTGCGGGCACTTTTGTACAACTGTCTATGGATTTCCAAGCCGGAGATGCGCCATGGGCGCATGTGGACTTGATCGTTGTACCATGATGATGCTTCGTGATTACGAATTTGCTTCAGTCTAACAGGGGCGTGTTTATCTAAGACGGCCGTCAAAGTGGAGTTAAGGAAATCAGATAACTCTTTAACGTCATGTGTTAGAAAACAGATCTGAAATGTTCAGATCGTGACAGAATGTCAATTTTGGTCAGGTTGCGAGCTCTGATGAACTAAGTGATTGGAGTGGGTCTTTGGAAATCCAAAACGAAGGAGATCATGAAATGGTCAGACGTCTGCAGATCATTGACTTCTAGGTTTGTTACAAGATCATCGGATCCTGGGAGAACTCAGTCCAGCACATGGCTTGAACGATGTGTGGAACTGTTAACATGTTGTTTAAGGCTGTGGGATTCCAGTATGTTGAGCACTTGCTTAGTTAAGGAATTATGTTTCACATCGTAATGGACATTAACGTCCCCCATGATTACACAGGATCCAATAGTCGTATATTTCAACTGTTATATTTTTGCAAGATTGGGAATTAAATAGATGAACTTTAGGGGCAAATTATTTCTGATCTCGTACTGGACGGCGCTTTTATGCTGCTGACTCAATTTATGGACAGCTTTCAATCAAGTCCAGACAGTCGGCAGAAGGCTACTGGATAACGTCTCAATGATAAGTTCTGGATAACAAACAACGAACTGGTTTTAAACGATAGTAAAACAGAAGCCGTCATTATTGCTTCACGTCAAAGACAGCATAAGTGTCAGCCTCCCTCCATTTCCACTGGACAAGCCTCGGCCCTTTTCTCTTACTCTGTAAAACAATCTTGATGTTGTATTAGGACTGTGAAACCTCGTATCAACCATATGTGCAAAACATGTGACTTCCATCTCCGAGATATTGGTTCCATACGCAACACCTTTAGTATGAACTCTGGTTATATAATATATATAACTCGCACACAAAACTATTACCCATGGACGTGCCTTCTGCTGTTTTGGAGTTGATCAGTGTGATATTTTTGCACAAGTCGATAGAGTGAGTGAGTGAGTTAACATTTAACGTTACATCGGCAATATTTCATCCTTATCGTGAGGAGAACATTTAATACTGAAATGGAATATATTCATAAAAAAAACCAACTAGAATATAACAGTTCCAGTTTAAAACTACTGTCAAACTAATATCACTATTTGGACAAGACAATATAAAATACTGGCTATATATCACCAACAACTGAAAGTAAAGTCGATAGAGATTTTAGACAACATAATCGTGAAACACAATTTGATCACACTATATACATGGATATAAGTAATTTCTCTGTCCCAAAGTTGGAAGCGAGGATACAAAAGACAAAAAATGTTTGAAGCTTTTGAACTGATTCTAAAATTGAAGCTAGTTTTATCCTTTTGCATTCGTAGAAGTATTTTCAATGTCAGGCACTAGTTATGCTTCCTGATGAACACTGTACATTTTTGTCACGACGGAAACTGAAAAACAACGTGAAGAATACTTTTGTATATGCTGTCATTTTTAAGAGTATTTTTTAAGTATTATTTTCCATTATTCAATGTTCATCAATTCTTGGTATGACATTTGATGATACAACAAATGTATACGTACAAATTATATCTGACGGATAATATCATTTTCCTTTTAAACTAAGTAAACTGTACCCATTTAAATGGTCCCGAAATGACATTTTGCATGCGGAAGTGGTATTTGTTTGATAGATCGGATAGTTCTACCCCTATCTCGCATCCAAGATAGAAAATGCTATTTAGATATGTTTTCGTCGACTCAAAAGACAAAATGACTTACATGTTGTAATAAAACATGTATATGATTGATGGGCAAAACTACTTTCTGTTAGTAGCAAAAGATCTATTTGTTTGATGGCCAATAGGATTTTGCATGACATTTCTTACAGCATGACAGTTTATCTGATGTAGCAAGGTGGTTGTCGATAAAGTACTACTTACAACATTATTTTCACTTCGACCACAACCACACTTCCGAGGAAGAAATCGTTATGTTACAAGTTGTCATGCAAAATCCTACTGGCCATAAAACAAATACATATTTTACTACCACTTTAATCTGGTTTTGTAACTTGGTGAAAACAAACCTAAATAGCATTTATTCTCAGACTGGTAGATGATTTCGACAGGGCTCCCCCATTTTTATCATCAGTTAGAGAATCAATTAGATCATAGTTTGTTTTCATCAAGTTTAAAGTATCAGACAGGCCCCTATTACTTGAACTGCGTAGGGTCGCAGTGTTTGGTGGATGTAGTGATTTGCTGTAAAGTTGTGTTGAACTGCTGGTAAAACGTTTGGTAGATATGCTTCAAAGACAACGTGCCTGGTCCGTTGCTGTAACAAATCGGTGACGTGGGTGAAAAACCAGGATACGTTGCTCCTGAACAAGAGTGTTCGTCTTCCACTTTTGGGAGAATCTTGAATTGAACTGGAGGACGTTGAAGAGTCATGCAAGGGCACAGTGGAACTCCTCTCCTTCCAAGCGGATACACGTGAAGAGCCTATCCCTCGTGGTGGGTGCTGGGTAACGCTAAGTCTGTCCGTGGGTGGGTGGGTAGCATTGGTTAGAGAATGCTTTTCCATTCGTGATGACATCCCAACAAGCTGGTTGATTTCAAAATGAAGAAATGAAGCGACGACTTCTTTGTGAATTTGATCACCCCCCTATCACAAATGGACTCGTTTCCTCTGTACTGAAGCTTCTGATTTTCTGATTAAACGGAACCCATTTGTAATATCAAAAGCTATCCTTCAGATATGTGTTGAGATTAAAAACAAGTCAATGCTCAGGCTGTAAGCGTGTGTGTGTGAGTTTAGTTTTACGCCGCACTCGGCAATATTACAGCTATATGGCGACGGTCTGTAAATAATCGAGCAGAAGGCTACTGGATAACGTCTCAATGATAAGTTCTGGATAACAAACAACGAACTGGTTTTAAACGATAGTAAAACAGAAGCCGTCATTATTGCTTCACGTCAAAGACAGCATAAGTGTCAGCCTCCCTCCATTTCCACTGGACAAGCCTCGGCCCTTTTCTCTTACTCTGTAAAACAATCTTGATGTTGTATTAGGACTGTGAAACCTCGTATCAACCATATGTGCAAAACATGTGACTTCCATCTCCGAGATATTGGTTCCATACGCAACACCTTTAGTATGAACTCTGGTTATATAATATATATAACTCGCACACAAAACTATTACCCATGGACGTGCCTTCTGCTGTTTTGGAGTTGATCAGTGTGATATTTTTGCACAAGTCGATAGAGTGAGTGAGTGAGTTAACATTTAACGTTACATCGGCAATATTTCATCCTTATCGTGAGGAGAACATTTAATACTGAAATGGAATATATTCATAAAAAAAACCAACTAGAATATAACAGTTCCAGTTTAAAACTACTGTCAAACTAATATCACTATTTGGACAAGACAATATAAAATACTGGCTATATATCACCAACAACTGAAAGTAAAGTCGATAGAGATTTTAGACAACATAATCGTGAAACACAATTTGATCACACTATATACATGGATATAAGTAATTTCTCTGTCCCAAAGTTGGAAGCGAGGATACAAAAGACAAAAAATGTTTGAAGCTTTTGAACTGATTCTAAAATTGAAGCTAGTTTTATCCTTTTGCATTCGTAGAAGTATTTTCAATGTCAGGCACTAGTTATGCTTCCTGATGAACACTGTACATTTTTGTCACGACGGAAACTGAAAAACAACGTGAAGAATACTTTTGTATATGCTGTCATTTTTAAGAGTATTTTTTAAGTATTATTTTCCATTATTCAATGTTCATCAATTCTTGGTATGACATTTGATGATACAACAAATGTATACGTACAAATTATATCTGACGGATAATATCATTTTCCTTTTAAACTAAGTAAACTGTACCCATTTAAATGGTCCCGAAATGACATTTTGCATGCGGAAGTGGTATTTGTTTGATAGATCGGATAGTTCTACCCCTATCTCGCATCCAAGATAGAAAATGCTATTTAGATATGTTTTCGTCGACTCAAAAGACAAAATGACTTACATGTTGTAATAAAACATGTATATGATTGATGGGCAAAACTACTTTCTGTTAGTAGCAAAAGATCTATTTGTTTGATGGCCAATAGGATTTTGCATGACATTTCTTACAGCATGACAGTTTATCTGATGTAGCAAGGTGGTTGTCGATAAAGTACTACTTACAACATTATTTTCACTTCGACCACAACCACACTTCCGAGGAAGAAATCGTTATGTTACAAGTTGTCATGCAAAATCCTACTGGCCATAAAACAAATACATATTTTACTACCACTTTAATCTGGTTTTGTAACTTGGTGAAAACAAACCTAAATAGCATTTATTCTCAGACTGGTAGATGATTTCGACAGGGCTCCCCCATTTTTATCATCAGTTAGAGAATCAATTAGATCATAGTTTGTTTTCATCAAGTTTAAAGTATCAGACAGGCCCCTATTACTTGAACTGCGTAGGGTCGCAGTGTTTGGTGGATGTAGTGATTTGCTGTAAAGTTGTGTTGAACTGCTGGTAAAACGTTTGGTAGATATGCTTCAAAGACAACGTGCCTGGTCCGTTGCTGTAACAAATCGGTGACGTGGGTGAAAAACCAGGATACGTTGCTCCTGAACAAGAGTGTTCGTCTTCCACTTTTGGGAGAATCTTGAATTGAACTGGAGGACGTTGAAGAGTCATGCAAGGGCACAGTGGAACTCCTCTCCTTCCAAGCGGATACACGTGAAGAGCCTATCCCTCGTGGTGGGTGCTGGGTAACGCTAAGTCTGTCCGTGGGTGGGTGGGTAGCATTGGTTAGAGAATGCTTTTCCATTCGTGATGACATCCCAACAAGCTGGTTGATTTCAAAATGAAGAAATGAAGCGACGACTTCTTTGTGAATTTGATCACCCCCCTATCACAAATGGACTCGTTTCCTCTGTACTGAAGCTTCTGATTTTCTGATTAAACGGAACCCATTTGTAATATCAAAAGCTATCCTTCAGATATGTGTTGAGATTAAAAACAAGTCACCCGGCACCGTAGTGGTTTACCTCTGGTAGAACGTGCCGACCTTGAAGATCAGGCCGTTACAGCGGTGGCCAATTTCTAAATGGTATTGTGTAATCATAGCTTACGGTCATGGCAGCCGTGCCAGTCTGCACTTATCAGAGGGGTACACAAAGCCCCCAGTCCAGACTACCAGTTGTCCGACTTTCAACTTTGTGTAAGTCGCGGTGGCTGAGCGGGTTAGGAGGCTGACTTTGTGTGCTGTCGATTAGGTGCTTGACTCTGAGGTTGTGGGTTCGAATCCCGGATGCGACTCAACTCGAAAATGTACTAGAATTTGCACTTTACTAATGAAGTGTTACTCATGACGTAATTCCAGTTTGTCACCGTTGTGGGGACAAAAATGATGGTTCAGATTGTCAAAATGAATTCAAACTGCAATGACCCACACTCCAGGTCCTGCTCTGTGTATCAAAGGGAATCGCAAATCGTGAATATATACTGTGAAAAGAATATTTCATACCTTGATGAAAAAAAACTGTCCAATACTCAGTATTCAACTCCTAAAAAAACCACATATTCAGCTGCAGTGACTCGCTCTGCAGCTTTGTCCTATACTGTATGTCAGACTGACTTGACTTAAGAGCTTGTCGTAAGAGGCGAATAACGGGATCGGGTGGTCAGGCTCACTGACTTGGTTGACCCATGCATCGGTTCCCAATTGCGCAGACCGATGCTCATGTTGTTGATCACTGGTTTGTCTGGTCCAGACTCGATTATTTACAGACCGCCGCCATATAGCTGGAATATTGTTGACTGCGGCGTAAAACTAAACTCACTCACTCACTTGACTTAAGACAGTACACTGATTATCATTCCATGTCCCCTCCAGGAGATAAAGGTACTGGAGGCACTTCTATTTTACTGCGACGGGTTATTACACATAGCCCTGTCTCGCTTTACACCAATACTAAAGGTACAATCTTTGAGGAAGTCAATTTCAATGACGATTCAGCCACATCCAGCTACAGGAACATATTCTTCCCTGGATTAATCACGATTAAACGCGATCGGGTTGTCAGGTACACTGAGGTAGTTGACACACGTCATTGGTTCCCTACTGCGCAGATTAATGCTTATGCTGCTGATCACTGGATTGTCTGGTCAAGGCCGCCGCAATATAGGTGGAATATTGCTGGGTGTGGCGTAAAACTAAACTCACTCACTGATTCAGTTCAGTATAATATGGATGATGATTTGTGTGATCACTTCCCCACCATTCTCAAAACAATCAGCCCTGATAGCGATCCACCTTTATCATAAGTAACTCTGCCAGATCTGATTGGACATTACATAAGACCACATGTAGTGATCTCTTAAAACGTGACGTTTTGACCGATAGCGAATACTGGATACAGTTGTTTGCAGGTTTCATGGTTCAAAGAATAAAAGGTAAAAGCTTAAAATCTATAATTCACAATTTATCAACTGACAGAACTGACATTGCGAAAGAACTTGGTGAAGCACTCGCCGAACATTCTCCTTCGTCAGATTATGTCCCCAAGTTTAAAAAAATATCAGAAATAAGAGGTTAAGAAAAGAAAAGATTACTAATCGGATACTTAAAGATTATAACGAATTAGTTTCCCTACATGAGCTACATTCTTCCATTGAGCAAGCTCATGATACAGCAGCAGGAGCTGACAATATTCACTATTAACTCTTGAAGCATTTGCCTGAATCATTGGCCTGATTTTGGATCAAATATGAATTCTGGGAATTCCCACCTTCGACATGATGCCTTTCCTAGTACCACTGATCATCTGGTACGTTTAGAATCCGTTGTTAAACGTGCAATAGTAAACACGCAGTGTCTTTGTTCTTTGATTTCGAGAAAGCATACATACTACTATACTATGAGGATGACTTCCGATTGCGCGACTGAAGTTTTCAGTTGCAACAACCAGCTTTGACAGTTCGGGTAAATTTGTACTTGTTAGAGCCTTTGGGGACCCTAAAATGAGTTCGACACAACCGGGAATTCGACACATCTAGTTCGACACATGAGGGTAAAATAATGATAAATATAAGGAAATCGGCAGGGACCGAGATGTCAGTTCGACACATCCGAGAATTCGTCTCAACCGAGTTCGAGACATTGGGGTTCGACTGTACCTGGAAACATGGCATTTTGAAGGCTTTACGTGAATTTGGTTTGGGGGTCGTTTACCTCTTTTTATATCACAGTTTTAAATGACAGGTCCGAGTAGATTCTCCTCTGTCTAACCATTATAATCAGGACCAAGGTGTCCCACAAGGCAGTGTTTTGTCTGTTACACTGTTTAGTGTGCTCAAACATGAGTCTCATTAAACTATTCATACATTGACCTACGTTTCGAATCTAGTTAAAAGAATTAGTGTCAACATTCTGGACTGGTTATCACACTGATTTGCGCAATAGGGCGGAACCCAGTACACAGGAAATGAGATTGTTCCGTAATCACTGGTTTGACTTGTTACTAAATGATTCGTGGATGATTTTCATATTTCTTGTGAAAATATGCATAATATTGAAGGGCACCTGCAGTTGGCTTTAAATTATCTACGTCAAAAACTAACTGTCTACACTTTTGTGCTGCATAGGGACCCTGAACTATTTTTGAACGGCTTTCCTATCACAATTGTCAAGGAGGCCAAATTCTTTCAAATATTTATCTACTCACATTTAACTTTATACCGCATATTAAATACTTCATAAAAACGTGCCTGAAGGCGCTGGATTTATTAAAAATTGTTCTCTCCTATCGTTATATAGATCACTGGTTCCCTCAAAGCTTGATTATGGTTCCATCGTGTATGATGGAACCAGCAAAAGCAGCTAAACTATTAGACTCTTTCCAGCACCAAGGTCTAAGACTTAGTGTTGGGTTCTTTTGAGCCTCTCCCGTTGACACCATGTACGTTGAAGCAGGATAACCATCTCTTACATAGCGCCATATTGAATTATCCTTCCAAAATGTCACAAAATGTATATTCTAACGAGTCAAGCCCTGCCTTTAACTGTGTTTTAATCTTCTCTATGAGGATCTGCACAACGAAGAGTCTTCTCTGTTCCGCCTCTGGGACTAAAAATCAACCTTTCCTTTCTGCTGCCGGCATGGAGCAAGAAAATATATTTCCTTCCCGTCACCTTCTTGGCAGCTGGTTAGGTCACAAGCTGACCTAGCATTAACCATTTTTATAGAGTCAGAAACCAATGATTTACAATATACACAAGAAGTTAAGAAATAAATATAGTACATGTTAATCCTTAATTTTAGATGGATCCAAGGATGATGGTTAGTTGTTTGTGCCAGTGTATTTGGAACCAAAACACTCCTGATGCACTTATACAATGGTTATGATATTTGGACGTCAAGGACATTTCCTTCTTAATGGTGTGACGCTACAGTAGCACCAATACCCAAACCTGGACGTGATCATACGGACCCGACCAATTATCCACCGATTTCATTAACTAGCTGTGTTTGCAAAACCATGGAAGGCATGATAAATAATCAACTTCATTGGTACATGGAAACAAATAACCGTATAACAGATATACAATTTGGTTTCCGTTAATATACAAGTACTGTTGATCACTTAGTGCGTTTGGAAACAATTGTTAAAACGCTCTAATTGATAAACATGCTGTGTCTTCAAAAAGCATATGACACACCCTGGAAAGTTGGCATTTTAAAAGATTTTGGATGGCTTTGAATTGCGAAGCCGTTTACCAATGATAGACAATTTGAAGTTCTCTTGGGTTCTACCCTGTCTGATGAGTACAGTCAGGATCAGGGTGCTCCACAAGGCAGTATTTTGTCTGTTAACATTTGAAGGGAAGATGTAAATGCAGCTAGGGTTCATGCAGGAAGCAAATGTACTGCAAGTCCCCATGGTCCCCAGTATGGTGATCTACCTTCAGTTGTTGGTGATGGATAGCCTGTATTTTCTATTGCATTGTCCAAATAGTGATATTAGTTTTAAAATTCCACACTAATTTTAATTGTAACTGTGATTATGTAGTTGTTTTACAGTCCTTTGACGAAAGGTTTTTATAATGTATACATATTTCATTTCAATATCAAATATATTCTTGTCACGATATTGCTTAAATATTGCAGATGTGACGTTAAATATTAACTCACTCACTCACTCAGAAAGAAAAAACTTACTTGATTTACTTTCGTTGAATAAATAGCATAGGGCAACTTCTCAAATTTGGTGTCATCCTTGAGAGAAAGATAGCACACTAGCTCTTCAATGTTATATGCAAATTTCATGCATGAGCCTCTTTGCTTGCATTTAAGGTTGCATAGCTTGATTCCCATTTCATACACCACTTCCTGTTCCACTGCTTGTCCATGTTGAAGGAACATGTATGTGAGGAAAAGTAGTTCCATATTCGGAAGATCCCGAGGTACTAAACGCAGACGTTGCCAACTTGTATTATAGTCTCCAAATGTATCAAGGCTGTGTAATCCAGATACAACAAGATGCTGAAGACGACTCCAAGGTTCAAGACACAGACACAACCAATGTGCACGATGTATATATTGTTTTAGTTGGTTCAGTGAGATGCAGTATCTTCTCAAATTTGCTTGGAATACTCAGAAGTAAAATTTGTATGTGCCACTCATGTACAGGTATTATGCATGATACATACGATCTATTTGCTAACCTATAGACGCTAGTGATACTGTATGTCATGTCATGTTTTGTTACATTCTCAAATGTAAATAACGTTCATCTTGACAGACTAATGCCAGTGATTAAATAAGAAGGACGGCATTGTCATAAATTCTGCTGTCGTATGAACAGTGCTCCAGCGTCAGAAAATACTTATACCAGTTTAATAATCTCCATGATTCAAATACCGGCATCATGCATCTTACCTGTAGTGCAAGTATCTGATGCATATATCATATTTGTTTCGTATGTTTGTATCTAATTTTGTTTATGTTCTGGTTTGCCAGTGTTTTGAACACCAGGTAAGACGACCAAAAGCCTCGAAAAAACTTTTGTAACTTTTGTAGAAACATTTGTGTAGGCATACGGAAGCTGCCCGTATATCGATGCCGTTAGTAAGTGCAGTTGTGGTAAAAAAAAAACTCTGTATCACTGACTTACCTCAAGTATGTGATATTATTGGATATGAAAAGGGTAGGTCTCCTTCTGTTTTGTTGTGTTAAGACTTACACTTGGCTGTATGTATTGTTATGGCAGTAAATCTCGTATTTGAAATTTAGCCATAACAAGATAGTAATATTTAACTTTATTCGCAGTATCTATCTGGCTTACTGAGACATTGAAGTTGGTAAATGTCACAGGGTTCACAAACCCTTCCAATCTTATGAAATACCTTAGAATACAAGACAAGTATGGACAAAAATAATGACGAGTTTGTTAATAGTTACATCAACCACAAGAGTCAAGAAACTAACAAGGATACAACAGACTGCACGCTGACTTATGAACTTTTCCTTGGCACTAGAGAAAATCACTCTGCACATAACCGCCGACACCAGAGCACAAGATGGTTAATTATCGCTTTGCACACACATAGCTCTCACTAGGGCAATTAATAAAGCTCAAAGGTGGATCTGTGGACAACATGCTACAGTGAGAAATAATCATTAGGTGATTGTTACAAGTTATGCCCAATAAAACGGGGCAAGTACTCGTAATGTAAAGGATCCTATCACAAACTACGTTAGTGAACAGAAATGGCCACGATACAAGTAAATTTCTTCACTAACTCACTATGTACCGTAATAAAGGAAGGCAAGATGGGTACACTGAAAGGAAATGGAAGTTAAGTAGCATAAAACACAAGATGACTCCAAGAACTAAGAGAACAATCTGACTCAAATGTCTTCCAAGGTGTGGACCAGTGTGGATACCTTGAGCTACTAGCTATGTATGTATGTATGTATGTATGTATGTATGTATGTATGTATGTATGTATGTATGTATGTATGTATGTATGCATGCGTGTGTGTGTGTGTGTGTGTGTGTATATGTGTGTGTGTGTGTGTGTGCGTGTGTATGTATGTATGTATTTATGTATGTATGTATGCCTAATCAGATTATGAATTACTCACTTTGTAACATGACAAAATGGTAAAAAGTAGAGAGAGCCAGCCCATTTTGGGGATACACCACGCTGAAGAGCAGAATTGAGGTGGCGGATCAAATTCTTACTTTAAACATTCTGAAACAAAATTATAATAAATCTAACCAGGAAAAGTCTTGAAAAGTAACCACTCGCTACACAACTGTTGAAAACACCCACAATTTATCAGAGGCTGGTCATAAAATGGCATTGTATGCAATCAACACAGAGCGTAAGGATTCCAATCGGAGGATCACGTAAAGTCGTCCATTTTCACAAGACCTGCAAAAGTCTAGTATACTCCCATTTTTGAGATGTGGTTGATTAATTAATTGTTTGGGAGCTTTTCACATGCACCAAGACATGTTTCATGACTCTTCCAAAGACGAAGAGCGTAAGAGCTCTTAACTTCATACCAGTTGTCACTTAAGTGGTACGTCACTGGTAGTATTGAGGAAAACAAAGTTAAAAGCATGAGTAAAATATTTCCACAGAAACAAATGCAGAAAGGAAATGGTAATAATTTAACAAGAAAAGGCTTGAAAAGTAACCAATTACAATACAACCGTTGAAAAACAAAGAAATTGTTAGCCACCATAAAAACACAAGTCAAGGTTCGATATTTATGTTTATTGTTTAAAAGTATATTCTTATTGTGTAAATTTATGGGCTTTCACATATAGCTGCAAAATTGGTTTTCCTCATCTTTTCCTCTCCCAGCGGTTGGTCAATAAATAGTATTGTATGATTCAACACAGAGAGTAAATATTCCAGTCGGAAGAACTTTCAAAGTCTTTGTTATTCACTAGACCCGCAGCAGTCTGGCAATCTCCGGTTTTTGTGTTGTGGTTGATGAAATAACAGCTGGGGAGCTTTATACATTCACTTAGACATACTTCGTGACTCTTCCATCGACCAAAGGAAGTAGCTTTAGCTCTCGATTTCTTGCCAGTTTTCACTTCAGTGGTAGAATCAATGTGACCTGAAACAAATTACTCATGATATACCTCCCAGAAGTCTCCCAAATCCTATGCAACAGCTGTTCTGGCACTAGAAGTTTTTGCAAATGGGTTAGACTCAAGGGGGACATTCAAAGTCAATTTAAAACTTCTATACATTGTGAACTGTGAATTTGTGAATCGACGGCCGTGAGTGAGTGAATCTGAGCATGGACGTGATGACTCATTATCACGCGTTGAGGATAGGTTCCTTTGTAACTGACTCTGTCATGAATAGTGTCGTCTTGTATTCATATCCAAGAACCTAAATGTCGTTACAGAAAGAACCAAACCTTGATCATTATGAACCGCACCATAGACTTCAACTTCACAAAGTGTAAGCAATCCCCGTCTTGAAATTCGGATGAATTGAGCTTTTGTGCCCTGAGCGAAGGACACATTGACCATATTTCCTGACGGACCGGCATGGAAGACAGACGAACTGGCGTTTGTGTTGTCACACGTGGCTGGGTAGTGGAGAAATCCCTCCACCGTTGTGTTGTCAAGTCTGTCTGCAAACGAAACTGTTTAGATGATAACGAATAATGGTGCGAGGTCACAAATCAGTCAAACATAAGCAACGTTGATAGCGGTAATTGGATGAATTGGTGGTGGTGGTGGTGGTTAGGAAACAATTCTTGTTTGAAACTTTGTGTTTATTTTTGTTACTGATTATTGATCGTTCGAATTACCTTTGACTAAGTGAAGTAAATATCAACATTGATGCTTACCTTTACACACCGCTCTGATGTATATCACAATTGAGTTTATTGTATATACATGGTTGACATCAACGACCCACAATTGTGGAGTACGGAAGTGCGTATGAGAACAACTGCCATCAATGATAGTGCGTTGTTGAAATGCTTAGAAACCGGTTCTTTTTAAAACTTTTCATTTGGTTTCGTTACGATTGACCGTTCAAATGACCTTTGACTAATTGAAAGGGCTTACCATCAACAGACCCATTTACCTGGAGCATTTGACTCTAAAACAACATAGGTGCTTACTTTGACCCAGATTTCTGTTGTATATCACAATTGAGTTTATTGTGTATACGTGGTTGAGATCAACTATCCACCATTGCCACTGAGCATTGACAGTCGTATGAGAACAACTGCCCTTACTGTAGATAGGATTGTGGTTACCATCCACTGCACACTTAGCGTTTCCGAGATGATTCAAGGTGGAGGACTGTATTGTAGGTTTTCCTAGTGCTATGTTTCTCCCTGTATCTTCAGGCACCACATCTGTGTAATGTGAAACAAGTAAACCAGTATTGTCGGGATAGAGGTTTCACGAATTTAGGTGATTCAGTCATTATGTACAACCGCGAGTCCTTGCTGAGCTGAATGCTTATAAATATGTTCAGATACATGTGCAAACATTCGGAGTTTATTTGACTCTTCTCACTGGTTTACGGACATTTCTGTGCAGCACCACAAATCAATCAGCAAGAAATATTTGGAGTGGCGTGTTTCCATATATCCATCAACAATCAGTACACTGCCTTCTTTTCATCATGTGTCTTGCCTCACAAGACGAACATCAAGAATCGTAAATATGTGGTTGCAGAGGGATACATACAAAATCTTGCTTTCAAGTTTGAGATGAATACTAGTAATATTTATCCAATAAAATACCCACCGTTATTAGAAAAGTCTCAACAAAGAGACAGGAAATAATATATTTAACCGGAACTTGTCGTTCATCTTCACCTGCATATTAATACACGATTCACAGTCAGATTCTGAGTATACACAGTCAGGGACAACCAATCCTCATACAAACGAGGTCCATCTCAAGAGATCTAAATTCGTACGTTGAATGATTCGTACAACAAAGATTCCCGTTACTTGGTCATAGGAGGACTCTTACCCTCAACAAACACTGTGTCGCCCCTATGTCTTTTCACACATCGAGTGTCACGTCCGCAGTTCAGGAGGGAACAAGCACCGGCTGAAACCTAAACATGACAGACAAATCAGCACAGTTAGGATGATTAAATGCTGAGATGACTTTAGTGAAGACTACATTTTGGATTTCATTCATCAATCGAAGTGCGGTGATGACTTTAGTGCATTTATGGGCAAACTGGACAAACAAAAGTGTAATTCTGTATGTTGTTGGTAGTAGATACTGGTGGCAATCCTTATTGTTTAAGCGATACATAGTTCTAGTTTTCACCATTGCTTTAGTGTTCAGCCAAGTTACGCCCAATGGTGTCGAGACCTCTACCCTCTACTTTTTATGTTCCTTTGGCATGATGTAAGATTTGACGCCACGGATTCATTCTAAGGACACTGAAACTTTTCGATTCAAATTCATGTCCTAGTTCATACATTATAACAGAATAAGAATAACAGAAGTTTATTGTATTTTGAGGCTAAAAGGAACAGAGTACAGCTTAAGATGTAGTTTAAGATGTTAAATATAGTAGGCACAAGAAATAAAGGAACCCCTTGACTTTGTGAAGCATGTATTTTTATGCATTCAGCACAACTGTACAGTAAGTATGTCAGATATACTCAATAACTAGTGTGTCCACCATGAGCAGTCATACACGCACTACACCTTGTACCTAAGGCATCAAGATTTATTGCTGGGTCGCCGAGACGCACTAGACTCCCTAACACATCCCACAGGAGATGGATCTGGTGACTTCGCCGATCAAGGTCAAGTGGTAACACATTCTTGTTGCAGAAAGTTCATGACAAGAAGAGCTCATGCGTGCATTATCGTATTGAAACACAAGACAAGCCATTGGAACCATGCGTGGCGGTAAGATCTCGTCCATATTCTGCTAATCCCTCGAATTACGCTGTACAAGAATCAAATCAGTCTTCCTGCTGAAGGAACTTCCTCCCAGACCATGATAGAGCCACCTCCATAAGAACCGTGTTCTGAGTGGGTCTCACATAATGGTCTCCTTGGCGTCGCCACATCAGTGAATCGCAAACAAATGCGGGATTCATTACCAATTTTTGCATGTCGCCATTGTCGGCTCTCCTACCTCTGATGTCGTTGAGGCCACTGATAGCCAAGACGTCTGTGGTTAGCTGTCATCGCAACGCCTTTGAATGGACGTCTTGACAAGACCTCTGCCACTGAGCCTGTTCGTACAGTAGTGTTCAAATTTTTTGTCTCCCTTGGCTCTGAAGAATTTGGTCTTCAAATCCGGGACTGTGACAAATCGATTCCTCAGGGCCCTAGTTCTCAGGAAGTTGTCTTGACTGGGATGGTTTTAGGGTGTCTTCTCTGACCGATTTTCATTTTAACGCCCGCTTTTGGATTTCTTGAAGAACCGGGCAATCCTGATATTGTCCACCTTCTATCATGCCAATGGCCTGTCATTTCTATGCGTTTATTATTACGTATTGTCGAGGTGGCATTTTCACAAGAGACAGTGACACGTTTACTGTCAGTTTTACAGCCAAGAATACCCGTGTGGTGCGTGATATGAGAATGTCGTCAAATGTCACAGGTTCTACTTTGGACCACGCCCTCCAAGCAAAGCAAAGACTCCCGCACCTCTGCCGTGCCGAGTTTCCGCCAGGATCCAAACCCAGACCTCCAGATCCAGGCACCCAGTCGCCAGCACACACAGTGGCTGGGCGGGCTAGGGGGTCGAACCTGTGCGCCGGCGAACAGGCGCTCGACTCCGAGGTTGCGAGCCCGGACGTGGATAAAACTATCAAAAACACAAGAACCTACATCCCACCAAGAGAGCGCCATCTCAAACACAACTCTATAATGTTGATGTCAATACTTTATACAAATTAGGTGGTAAGGTGGAACAATAGATTACTGCCTGTCGTTGATAACAAGGTAATAAAATGCGCAGAAAATTGATGGCTGTAATAATACATATATACGTAATGGTCTCGAATATGTGCGTACTACAGACATATGGTATATATAATCGTCCATTTAGCATTCACTGTCATGAAAGAATAACAGTCAAGTGTGCTTGAATGTAGTGATTTTTTTTCCATCACAATAGTTCAGTATTTCAAATCATCATTTATGGAGGATCGTTTTAGTGTTCAAATAAGTTTCCATTAAATAATGTTCATACAGATTGATAGATTATCTTTTTTAAAAAAAGAAATTCCCAAGTGTATTGTAAATAATAAGAACAATTTAAGTTGCAAGAATTGAAAAACATATCTCAGATTGAAAGTGTCTGTACCTTTAAAGATTATGAAGTAGCGCGAGATAACGGTTCCCTGAAAAGGGGTGGAAGTTCCAGTTCTTTAACGGAGTTTTCATTCTAGATGAATGTAATAGTAGTACACGTAATTTCAATGTTTGGGTAACTTTCCCAATAATAGCTAACACTTAAAGGAATAAAGATTAATTAAGCTGCGATCCTCGCAGGTAGCACAAAATTCTCTAGGGTGACAAATAATGCTAAATCTGCCTGTACAATTTCACTTTCTAAGTCTTTTATACATTCATTTAACATTCGGGCCAACTTATTTTGCTTGTGCTAAACAAGATAACCTTTGGCAACAGACAATATGCTCTGAACTCATTCTAACAGTTAACTGACGGCGTTCTCAATAAGTGAGCAGACTAGAGAGGGTTTTACAACTGACCGTCTAATGAAATCACAAAACAACCTGTGTTATACAATAAAAATATCTATAATTAAAAAAGTCTACAGAAATCTCAACAGCAATCTTGTACATCCAGATATTTACCCCGAGGCTTTCAGATACACTCACGATCGTTTATAATAATCGAGTCTGGACTGGACAATCCATGGTTGATAGCAGTACAACATAAGAGTCGATATACATCTGAATCCTAAAGTATGTGTGACTGAGCTATTGTGTTTAACACTGCTCTCAGAAATATCCCTGCTTGTCAGCATCAACTACATGGAAGTCAGCAAGCCTGTCGCCTTTTACGACACGCACCGGTTGCGGAAGACCAGTTCTAACCTGTATCAATACGGGTTCTATTATTCATGCTCTCACATCACGAAGAAAGACCTTACATCTTTTCCTTTCTTTGGATATGCTAGAGTGCCGTCTTTCTAACAAGGATGGTGCGAAACTGGCTAAGGAGGGATATGTTACTTATCCAAAGAAAGGAAAGGAAGTATGTTCTTTCTTAGATCATAAGCGATCGTCAGAGTACCTGAAAGCCTCGAGGTAAAATTCTGGAAGTATATAACTGCTGTAGAGATTTCTAAAGATTGTTTTCAATTATCCAATTAAATGAACGAACGTTCATCCTCCATTTGAAGACCTTCAATCAATCAATGTTGATATGGTAATATTGAATGTTTCGTGAGTGCATTACCATGTACACTTACAACCATAACCATTTGGAATGTAGTCGATTTTGAAAAATGATTGGTGTATGGCATGTGTGATGCAAGGTGAGTCTCAAAATTAATATTCTAAGAGCTTTCTCGACCTTCTTGAAAACCGTCAAAATCAAGATTGGGACCCCATGCACGTATATGGGGCTACTGCTTTGAGCACGTGCATATCGTGCGTTGTGTTTAGGGTGGTAATAGAGGGAAATGGTGGTGCGTTCATAAGATGTCTGTACTTGAAACGTTTGTTAACGTCTACATTTGCTTCCAATTGAAATTGATCTTCGGTTGCATTCTCAGGTGTGAATAATGTTCATTTTGACAGAGTAATGCTTGTGATAAGAAATATTATGTTATAACACATATGATGGGCATTTCAATTGAATTTCACCCTTTGAAAGAAAGCGTATTTTCAGATCATATTTCATATTTTAGTCCAGTTCTAATTTAGTATCTTCAAGTTTCTGTCATGCTCGCGGTGCCAAAAAAGGTGTGAAGTCTAGTCATAGTCACCGAGCAAAATGTAATTTTGATTTGTGGATGAAGTATTTGTTTCTAATTTTACTAGTTTATTATTTTTCTAATTTTACCAGTAATAATTTGTATAAGTAGAGGTAAGTATTTTGATTTAGCAATTGCATGTGGGGACATATAATTAAATAAAGTCGGTGTCTATCACCAATGATACAATGTGACAAACTGTTTATGCTAGTTTAACGGTAATGGCAAAGTGAGTATGGGTGTAAGCAATATTCCAGCACTATCACGACAGGGGATACTAAAACTGGGATCCGAACCCCGATCTTCAGCATAACAGGCGGGCGCTTAAACCATACCCTAAACCTCCACCCGCCAACGGCAAGAGCTACTCAAGCCAAAGTTTTATATCGCACAAACCATTCATCATAGTCAAATGTAGATACGTTTCAGTTCTGTCATGTTTCTGTGTGACAATGACTGTGTTCCAACGTTGACAGGTCATCACGTTTCACAAAATATTCTAGTTTTAGAAAAATATTTACGTTACAGAATAGCAAAAACAACAAACCTTCTGTACAACAGACTCAACTATATGCATTTCGATCAAAGTGTTGATATTGTGTACTCATGATGTGTTTACCTTGGACAGTCAACAGACGTTTTGTCGAACAAATAAAATGTCTTATACGTTTTCTGGAATTTTACGAGTATCGTCTCTTTTCTTTGCTGTTAAATCCAACACACAAAACTGTGATACATACAGTGCTGACAGCCCTAGCAAACACATATTTCTCCTCATGTCCAGGGTAAAAAAACAACTGATAAACACTACTTGAGTGAGGTGCCTTGCTTGACCTAAAACATGCATTGCAGGCATGTGATATATCATAAGGAAAGTTGTCTTGTATTTGACTAGAATGTATTCTTTCGAAACCAATGCTGCCTACAAGCAAGTCAACTGTCATGAATTACCTCTTGCAAGATGTGCTGCGAAAGGTTTTCATCAAGAACTCACAATTCAAGCCAAAGACATTTGAGATCCTATCACGATATCGGATCATCAAACATGATCTCATATCAAGACTAAAGAACTAACTTTTTTCCCTATCTTTGGATTTCGTTCGCCAGTTCAGCATCATATTTGTGAGAAAGTCAGTTCTGTAGTCTTTCAGTGCAATATGCTTAGCTCATGCATGAGCCTTCATGAATGCAATGAAGGACGCATAACTTGATACCGATTCCATACACTGCATCCTGTTCCACTGCTTGTCCATGTTGGATGAACATGTATATGAGGAAAAGAAGTTTTTCCAAGGTTCACGACAACGACGCTACCAACTTGGATGATGCAGATGTCGTTTGACTCATCGGAGGTATTTTTCTGTGCATTCATGAAGATGTGGTATCCACCCTATCAATTTGGTTTGGAAAACCCATAAGTAATAATTCTTTATGCACCCCAAGTCTAGAAAGTATGCAAAATATCTACGATCTATTTGGGAACCTATATGTCTTTAATAGTGATAGTGTATGTCATGTCCTATTCCGTTGTATTCTCAACTGTGAAGAATGTTTATGCTGACTGAGTATTGCTAGTGCCAAAGTAAAAAGGATGGCATTGTCATAAAGTCGAAGAATGCTTCAACATCAGAAAATACTTACACCAGTTAAATAATCTCCATGATTCAAATTCCGCCATCTTTTATCTTCCCTTCGCTCAAGTATCTTATGTATATTTCCCATTTATTTGGTATGGTTATATCTATATATCTGAAATCTTTAGAGACGTTTATTCTATGCTTCCCGAATACCGACGATGCTTAAACGTTCAATAATAGTTAAAGTTTGCTTTCTGTGACATACCAACGCCATTTCATATTAAAGAGACAAATAGAAAAAGCTTCATGTCACATGTTTCGTATGTATATCTAGACAAAGAGAGTAAGAGTAATTCTATTGCACGCGGAAGGTTTCAGTCCTTCAAAAGGGTCAGTTTTGCCTTTAACACAGGGATATGGGTGGGGGTCAGAAACTTTGAAAAGGCATTTGTGTACACATCCCCTTTCTGAGTACTCATTAAGTCGCAGATTTAAACAAAGGACCAACATTTTAAGAAACCTTATAAGTTCCTTGATTTAAGTAAAGTCTGTTCCATAGATCAGACTATATTATGACCATGTGTTTATGAATCGCCATCAAATAGTCATGATGCTAAGTGTTCGTAAGACTGAGCGTCAAATTTTCAAATGTCCTTCACGTGTCCACCAAAAACTATTCCGAATCACAATCGCGGTGCAAATAGGTTCGAGGAAGCATGTCAGTTTATATTGATTTCTACATAAGAGATTTTATTGCCTGTTTTTGTGACAGGTATGCCATTATAAGGCATAAATATATATATATCCTTTTAAGCTCCTGATGCATCTAAATGTCGTCAAAATGTTCATATTTTGTCCATTAATCATCTAAAAACATTACAAATTCTTACAGACCAAAGAAAGAAGATATTCTTTGGTATTTGGATATATCCACTGTTATGGAGACGTATCTTGCATATGAAACTTAGCGCTAGCAACATTATTATATTTAGCATCATTGGTAGTGTGTGTTCGGCTTACTGGGGTATAGGTTTTAATATTGAGGTTGACATACAAAGTTGAAAGATGAAGTAAAAGATTTCCTCTCCAGTTTAGAACTCCAGTGAAGGGCAACCTTCAGCCTTTACCCTACTTGAATGGAAACAAAGGTTGCTTACTCATGGTCGTGAATAAAGTGAGTTGATATGTCACGTCACACTGGCAGAATCTCAACCATATCATGAGGGTTAAAAATTATACAATTAAAGTGAAAGCATGTGGAAGATTATAAGCTTTCGACGATGGACAGTGCAAATACTAGAGAATCACAGCTTCGAACATATAACTAGCGAGCAAAGCTAAAACATTCCAGTTAAAGAAGACAATACAGTATAAAACACGGCTGAAGATAGCCAACACCTCAAGGTAGATCACCATCGTAAATAGAAGTCGTGGAAGGATCCAAATACAATCTCCGAAATTGATGGTGGTTACTGTCAAGCAGCTGCCAACTTCTCCAAATGTATCGAAGCTGAGTAATCCACATACAACAAGATGCAGACGACGACTCCAAGGTTCAAGACACAGACACAACCAATGTGTATGATGTATATACTGCTGTAGTTGGTTCAGTGAGATGCAGTATCTTCTCAAATTTGCTTGGAATACTCAGAAGTAAAAATTTGTGTGTGCCACTCATGTACAGGTATTATACATGATACATATGATCTATTTCCTAACCTATAGACGCTAGTGATACTGTATGTCATGTCATGTATTATGACATTCTCAAATGTAAATAACGTTCATCTTGACAGACTAATGTCAGTGATTAAGTAAGAAGGACAGTTTTGTCATAAATTCTGCTGTAGTATGAACAGTGCTTCAGCATCAGAACTTATACTAGTTTAATATTCTATAGGTAAGTCCCAAAACTTTAACACTTTGATTTTTGCTTACCCGATTTTAAACGTAGCATATTTGTTTGGGTTTTTTTTAAATTTGGCTTTTTTAAATTTGGCTAAACGTTCCTACAATCTCCAGCAGCTGAAGGGAGGGTGTAAATCCAGCTAGGGTCCATGCAGGTAGCACAGGTACTATAAGTTCCCATGGTCCCTAGTCTGGTGATCTACCTTCTGTTGTTGACTATCTATAGCCTGTTTTTACATTGTATTGTCTAAATAGCGATATTAGTTTTAACTTTCCATACTAGTTTTAATTCAAATTGTGATATTCTAGTTGTTTTACTGTCCTTCGTTGCCAGACTTTTACAATATGCATATACTTCATTTACATATTAAATGTAATATGGCTGAGATATTGCCGATGTGACGTTAAATATAAACTCACTCACTCACTAGGTTGAATACTAAAACAGTGGTGAAAACTAAAACAATGCATCGCTTAAACGAAAAGGATGGCCGAGAGTTGTTGGAGATCTATAGCCTGTTTTCATACTGTATTATCCAAATAATGATATTAGGTTTAACTTTCCACACTAGTTTTAAATGTAACTGTGATATTCTACTTGTTTTACTGTCCATTCATGACACGCTTGTGTAACGTATACATGTTTCATTTCAGTATCAAACATGTTCTTGTCACGGTATGGCTGAAATATTGACGATGTGACGTTAAATATTAACTCAGTGACTAGTTTAACAATCTCAATGATTCAGATACCTGTAGTGCAAGTATCTGATGCATATATCACATTTGTTTCTTATGCTTGTATCTAACTTGGTTTTTGTTCTGGTTTACCAGTGTTTTGAACACTAGGTGAGAAGACACAAAGCCTCGACAAAACCCTTGTAACTTTTGAAAAAACATTTGTGAAGGCATGCGGAAACTTCCCGTATATCGATGCCATTATAAAGTTCAATTATGATCAAAAATCCCTTTCACTGATTTACCCTTAGTCTGTGATATTGTTGGATATGAAAAGGACAAGTATCAGTCTCCTTCTGCGTTGTTGTGTTATGACTTACACTTGGCTGTATGTATTGCTATGGCAATATATCTTGTATTTCAAAGTTTGCAACAATATGATAATATTTAGCTTCATTAGCAGTATGTATCTGGCTTACAGAGGCGTTGATTTAAATATTGAAGCTGGCAAATGTCACAAACTCCTCCAATGTGAGCACAAAGTGACAAATGGGGACTAAAGTAATAACGAGTTTATTAATAGTTACGTCAACCACCAGAGTCAAGAAACTAACAAGGATACAACAGACTGCACGCTGACTAATGAACTGCTCGCTGGCACTCGAGGCAATCACACAGCCATATAACCGCCGACACCATACCACAAGATGGTTAAATCTTGCTTTGCACACACAGACCTGTCACTAAGGCAATTAATAAAAGCTCAGAGGTGGACCCGTGGACAATATGCTAGAGTGTGAGAAATAATGATGAAGTGATTGTTAAAAGTCATGCCCAATAAAAAGGGGCAAGAACACGGTAAGTGAAGGACCCTATCATAAACTACGTTAGTGAGCAGAAATGGAAGAAGGAGGGAAGGAAGAGCTTTATTCGGTATTTATGGCCACATGACCACGAGTACAATTAAATGAGCATAATATAGCACATGGACAGGTGAACAAGTTTATACGGGTAGACATAGTTTCAGGTAAATTGCAACATTTTTTAGTAGTTTTACGTTCTTTGTTGCAAGCAACTGAGTAAACTTTGATCTGGTTGGGGATATAATATAAAAATCAGGAATGTACATAGAACGTTGTTGTGAGTAAGATGGACATACGAGCAAGAAATGATACTCATCTTGTATTAAATTACAGTTACATTTATCACATTTAATGGAATCAGAGTTTATCCTATTATAGCGACGGTGTTGAATTTTAAGTTTATGACTCATGCATCTGAATTTAAATAAAACACGTAAAAGATCTTTTTCGTAACAAAACTCTGATATATATTTTTCAGGTTCAAGTACAGATTTATATGATGAGTAATGATTTAAGAATGACGAAGAAGTGATTTTTGCATACCAATTCTGGAAATCGATATCTTTACATCTCTGTTTAAAAACATTAATAAAGCTTGTTACCTCGCCACAATCTTGCGATAACCACACGAAAGAAAATCCAGAATGAAATAAAAGTAAACGTACATGGGATACCAAATTGTGACCACCACTGTCGTCATATCTCTTTAGCAGTTCATAGCATGCCTTTGGGATGCGATAACTTTCCATATTCAGGAGTCTACACCAGTATTTTATACAACGGGTGAAATACTGCACACAAAGGTGGCTTCTACCCGTTTCACCGAGTACAATATTTGACGATACATTTTTGCTAACACGAAGGTATCTTTTGAAATAATAGCTGTGCATTTTTTCAATGTTTGCACGATAAGTAAAGCCCCATATTTCTGCACCATAAAGTAAAATTGGTGCAATTTTGCTATCGAATATAGTGGATGCCACAGACAGAGATATACTTTGATATGTATTGAATAGAGAAAAAATAGGAAATGAAGCCTTCCTTGCTTGTAAAGCTAATGTTTCACATGCTTTAGACCAGTACAATTTCGATGTAAAGACAATGCCAAGATATTTATAATGAGGTAAAACATTCATGCTTGTACCGTCATAAAACCATTTTTCGTTATTACGAAGGTAACCACCATTCCTGAAAACAATAATGCTGGCTTTATCCAAGTTAACCTCTAGACCCCATTTGATACAGAATGAATTTAACGTATCCAGTTTTCTTTGTAGACCTATTACTGTGTCGTCGATAAGAGTGACGTCGTCTGCAAATAACAGTAAAAGTATATCATCCATTCCATTTTTCACGAATATTCCTCGTAGGCCACATGTATTCATTGAAAATGAATAGAACAGGACTTAGAATGCATCCTTGCCGTAGTCCCGATGATGTCGAAAATACGTCTGAGCGCACACTACCTATTTTCACACAAGCAGATACCTTATCATACATACTTTTTAAAATTCGTATTATTTTCCCATGTATACCTTTGGCGATAAGAGCATATAGAAGCTTGTCTCTGTCTACATAATCAAAAGCCTTCCGAAAGTCTATGAAAGCTGCGTAAAACCGATGTTTCGGTTTTCTTAAATACTTTTGGCATAATGCTTGCAGAACAAACATATTATCAACTGTTGAGTAATCAGGTCTAAATCCAGCTTGACATTCATGTAATATTTCGTTCAGATCTAGCCAGATACGGATTCTGGTTTCGAGGATAGAAGTGAATATTTCTCCTAATACATTTAACAGAGATATTCCACGATAGTTATTTGGTTCCTGAGTACTTCCATTTTTATAGAGTGGAATGATCAAGCCAATATTCCAGCTATCAGGGACAATGCCGTAATCTAGAACAGCATTAAACAATATTTCTAGGTAGGGAAGTAAACATTGGGCATGTTTAAAGAATTCGGGTGGTGTACCATCAATGCCTGGGGATTTACCAGATTTTAACGCTTTGATCGCGTTATCTATTTCTGTTCCTGTAATTGGTTCAGATAGAAAGTCAGCATTGTTACATTCCGCACAGTAATCATGCTGTGTCAAAAAATCTTCAACATTCTCATTGAACTCAACATTTGTTTCCCGACATGCCGGGTTTAACAGACTCTTAAAATATGTCACCCACGTGTCTGTTGTAATTGTGTTACTTTCATTACAAGTGTTCAGTAGAGATTTTGGTTGCATATTCTTTGCTTTCGGGATCTGATCATCACGACATTTAAAGTGACTACCTACACAGTGTAGAAACTCAACAAGTTTCTCGGTGGCACCATTGATATCAGAATGGACTAGATCAAGGAACTCATCTAATATAGAACGTGCTGTATTAGACGCTACAGACTCCTTGAAGGTGTCTAAACCACCATTATTCCACCTGAACTTTACGAGTTTTACACCCTCTACATGACGATCACTGACCACTTGCGGATTTTCGCTACAATACTCGACGCATACCTGTATAATGCACGATATAGGAAGGTGGTCAGAGTCTGACCGCGAGTGGACAAACATATCCTGAATTAAGTAGAAACAATTGGTAGACGCCAATATAAAATCAACAAGGCTTGAGCCATTGTGTGTAATACATGTAATAGACCCAGCTTCGTCGCCTTTTTTCCTACCGTTAACTACAAGTATACCCCGTACCTTGCATACTTCTAGAAGAGCCAGACCATACATATTTACTGTAGTGTCTTGTGTTGTTCTAGTCTCCCTGAAGTTGTCGGCACGATACAAATCTGATAATGGTAAGAAGTTCAAATCACTATTATCTTCCAACAAATAATCATCTCTTGTGCCCACCCTCGAATTGAAGTCGCTTAGAAGTATTATAGGAATATCATCACCATAATCTGCTCTAATAGCAGCTAATTTCTTATCAAGCTCATCAATGCCATTAGAATCTGGGTCAACATAAAGTGGGGATCCTTCTGGGAGTACATAAAGGAATCTTACGATGAAATTACTCTTAAAGTGGAAAAAGACGCTATTTTCCCAGCTAGGATATATCCTTTGGAGAACCTTCGCAAACACCTTTCTAACATAAACAGCCACACCTCCAGAGTAACGACCATACTTCCGTAACCGTTTTGCAGGTGCTACATGACACATAAATTCTGTGAATAGACTATAAAGCGTAGTGGAATTGCTTTGCATCGTTTCTAAAAGACCAAATATATCAAACTGTGCACAAAAGTCCATAAATGAATTATCTTGTATGTGCGACTGCAGACCATGGATGTTCCATGCACATATGTTCAAGTTGATTAAGGAATCATTTCCCGAGCCTTGGGGTGTAGATCTTGTGTCCAGCTCAGTATGTAGGTCACGGCCGAGTCCCTACTCTGAAACAGACGCCTCCTGGGTGTCCCTACCGCCGCTCCCCCGGGACCCAGGAGGCGTCCCTCCATGGGCCCCGTTAGAACTGCGCGGCGTTGACTCCCGTCGGGCGTTGGTAAATCGTGTACTGATCTTTCTGATTTTCTCATAATCATACACATAGACATCGTCATCAATGACTAGTTTATCATACGAGAGAAAAGATTTCTTATCGTGGTTACGAGCCTCAAAAATGAAAGGAATTAAAGCTGCTCTTGTCTTTCTAACTCTCTCTGTATAATCATCAGCTACACGTAATTGTTCATTGCCTTTAAGTTTCTGCCTGGCAAGATCAGTTACGTTTACCTTATTCCTGTAGGATAGGAACTTTACGATGATAGGTTTACGGCTTCCTCGGCTTTTAAGCCGGTGAGCTCTCTCGATGTCGATATTGTCGGCGTTGTCCATACCGAGGTTGTCGTGTAGGAAATTTCTCACAAGACGTTCAGTCTCTGCCCACTTCTCCCCAAAGGTGCCCGCTATTCCGTGAATGATAAGGTAATGTCGTCTACTGTTGGCTTCACATTTATCCACTGCATCTTCGAGCATGGACACTCTCTCTTTTAATTCTGCGTTTTCCGCCCTTATTTTCGTGAATTCGTCTGTAATTTCCTTTCTCATCGTGTCTAACTTATTGTTCAGTTTACTTATGTCAGACCTGATGAGATGAAGGACACTATTGCTTTCTTCATCACAGATGTCAGATTCACCATGGTCAGGGTTGCTCTCACCACCGAACTCTAGTGTAGACTGTCTTGTCTTAGCCCGGGCACCCCCGCTCGCTCCGCCGCGCCCCCTTGGGCCAGGGTTCGACTCCACATCGGAACATATTTCCAAAAGGCGGCGGACGAAAAGAACTGATGTTGTGTTTAAAACGTCCATCAAATTAGTCTCGACACTGAAAGTGTTCATTGTCCATACACACAGATCATATTTCGGGCTGTGGGGATCACATAAGTATTTCCCTCTTACGTGGATAATCAAGTTCAGAACAAGTAATAGCTTCAGTTGTCTATTTTAAAATGTTCCTTGAATGTAAAGTTTTTTCAATACATGTCGTGATTCACTTCGACTGAGACTGAGACAAAAACAGCCAATGCGTCCACGCCAGCAGTCTGGTGAGTCTCCCATGCTGCACGTGAAACTGACAGCTTCACGCTTGACTTGTGAGTGACAGGTATCGACAGCGCATTGTCTTCAGATCACGGTGAATAACTTTCAGTATATCCCAATAAATTCAACTTCAATCTGACAAATATTACTTGATATATACTCACACTAGTATAGGAAAACTAATCATCTCTCAAATTTCGGATAATGTTATGTTTTTTTATCCGTTCTGTCACCCTTTGTCAGCACGATGTAAACACGTCTGATCACACCTGACGAATGCTCAACGTTAGTGAGCAGAAATGGGCAGTGAAATGGGCAGTAAAGTGGGGGAAAAGAGACAACAAACAAAAAGTTGTTATGGTTAAGAATTTACCGTGACAACAATGTAAGAAATCCCGTGTGAACCAGCAAAACAGAACAAAGACAAGTTTAAAATATTCAGATATTATTATTATGCAACGAGAGCAAGGTATACAAAGTCACAATTCAATATAACAATGCAGATTTCAGGTACAATTCAAGAGAGACAAAATCTAAGTCAGTGGGTCACATAATACAATATAGCAAACTCACCAAAGTCTTGGTGTGAGAGAATCAACTATGGCAGAATGTCAACACCACGATCGGTGCGACAGCTGATAATGTAGGTCTGGCGTTGACGGGTGGGTGTGGCAGTAACTCCAGCAAATCCAAAACCAAACTAAAATCCTAAAAGTGTTGACCGTCTATTAAAACGAAGTGTGACCCATTATAATTAAAATTCAGAACTCGAAACACTGTGACACAATAATAATTATTACTGAATTAATAACAACACGTCACAATTTTATTCTGGACACACAAAAGTCCAGAAACTCTCAGCACTGTGGTCACTCTCTCACAAGGGATTTGACAAAATTAAACAGGCAGCTATTATGTATATGTGCTAAGGATGAAAAAATGAAAAAAAAACATTGTCGAAAACTCATACTTTAAACTCGCTCGCCCAAACTTTAAATTCGCTAACAGTGGCCAGTGGGCAGGCCCATGGGCGAGAATGTTTAATTTCGTCCAGAATACATGTTTTGGAGGTTGTAAATGAATGAAAAAAATGTTAATAAGTAGCATGACACAAATTTCAGCTTATTGTGACTTGACTCTGATAACTGACAGTGATTGTAAAAAATCTCGCCCATTGGTAAAAAACATATTGGCCCATGGACGAGAATATTTATTTTCACTGAAAGTTTTGTTTCATGCTTTGCAGTTTTTAGATAAATGAACGTATATTTATTAATGTCATGACACGAAATTAAACTTATTTGGACTTAATTCGGCTAATTTAGAGTGATTTTTTAAAAAGTTTCACCAGTGGGCGAAAACCATTTGGCCCATGGGCGGGAATATTTGCTTTCACTCAAAATACATCTTTTCCTGTGTTTTGGAGGTTGTAAATGAATGAGAATATATTAATGAGTATCATGGCACAAACTCCAATTCATTTTGACTTAATTCTGCTAAATGAGGCCGATTTTCAAAACAATCTCGCCCATGGGCGAAAAACATTTGGCCCATGAGCGAGAATATTTACTTTCTCTCCAAATACATCTTTTCTAATGTTTTGGAGGTTGTAAATAAATGAGAATATATTTATGGGTATCATTGTACAAAATTCAACTCAGTTTGACTTAATTTCGCTAATTTGTAACAAGTACAAGAATCTGGAGTGAGTGAGTGAGTTAATATTTACGTCACATCGGCAATATCTCAGCCATATCGTGACAAGAACATTTAAATGAAATATATGCATGTGGTAAAATCTGTCAACGAAGGACATTAAAATAACTAGAATATCACAATTTCAATTAAAACTAGCATGGAAAGTTAAAACTAATATCACTATTTAGACAATACAATATAAAAACAGACTATAGATCGCCAACAACAGAAGGTAGATCACCACACTAGGGACCATGGGGACTTACAGTACCTTTGCTACCTACATGGACCTTAGTTGGATTTACACCATCCCTTCAGCTGCTGGCGATTGTACGAAAAGTTAGCCGAAATTAAAAGAACATGAATACTACGATTAAAATCCTGGTAGACTTAAACTTACTTTGAATGTTTGTGGACTTATGTACCCTCTCAGGAGGACAATAATTTTACAATACGTCGACCTCCTTTGAGGGTACAGCCACCAACAATTCAAGTTACTAATTCAAACTACCAATCATTAAAATACATCTATTTACAGAAAAATACTATTCAAAATCCAACCAAAAAATCAATTTCTTTTGAAAAACCTATAATTAAATGAGAATTAACGCTGGTAAAAAGATCCTTCATTGTTTTAACTGTAAATTACTTATCCCTTGTGATGGAGAATTCCACACAGTCAAGCAGAATATGCTTGACTGTAACTCTCTCATCACAAGGGATACAAAATGGAGGATCCTCACCTTTTAACAGGTATGCTTGAGTATATCTAGTGTGGCCAATACGACATCGTCGTAAAATAACCTCTTCAAATCTGGACTGACAACCCAAGTGGGTAGAACCAATGTAAGGTTATATCTCATGTAAATTATTGATACCTATTTGGGTGTCCCACTTCTTTTGCATCAGATCACGGATATAAGTTCTAATGTTCGCTTTGTAATCTGAGTATGGAATAAGAAGTGGTGTCACAGATTTGTTGAGTGCTGCCTTGGCAGCAAGATCGGCCATTGTGTTCCCTGAAATACCTACATGGCTGGGTAACCAACAGAAGACGATGTCGTATTGGCCAGTAGCAAGATTATTATACAATTCAATAGTGTCAATTAAAAGTGGATGTTTACATGATAAATCTTTAATCGCCTGAAGACAAGAAAGAGAATCTGAATAGGTTATATATTGTTTACGTTTAGGGTGTCTTTGAATATATTTAAGAGCTGTAGATATGGCGTTAGCTTCAGATGTAAAAATGGAACTATTGTCTGGTAATCTAGAAGATATTGTTCTGGATCCAATGACAGTGGCACAAGCCACTGCGCCACCGTCCTTGGATCCATCTGTAAATAAGGATTTATAATCGCTATATTTATGTTTCAATTGATTATATTCTTGTTTATACTGTAATTCATTCGTTTCTGACTTTTTAAATGTCGTTAATGTTAGGTCAACGTGTGGCCTAACTATCTGCCAAGGAGGAGAAGAAAGAAGACGGGAGGGAGCTATCTTTTCCAGCTGAATGCCGGCTGAAGAAAGAAAGAGTTTAATTCTGTGCCCTAGAGGTGGAACAAGAGAAGACTTTTTGTTATATAGATCCTCATGAAGAGGGTTAAAGACACAATTAAATGCAGGATTAGATTTGTTAGAGTATAGTTTTGTAGCATATATTGTAAAGATAATTTTATACGTCGCTGAAAGAGAGATGGCTCATCTGCCTCAACGTAGAGACTATCAATAGGTGAAGTTCTGAAAGATCCAAGACAAAGTCTTAAACTTTGGTGGTGGACAGGATCAAGAAGTTTAAGGTTACTTTTACAGGCTCCACGTATACCATGGAGCTATAATCAAGCTTTGAACGGACCAATGATCTGTAGAGGTGAAGGAGGGTAGATTGGTCCCCTCCCCATTTTGAGTGGGAAACAACTTTTATTAAATCCAGCGCCTTCAAGCATTTATTTTTTATATATTTGATATGCGGAAGAAAAGTTAAACGGGAGTCGAAAATTATACCCAAGAACTTGGCCTTGACCACTTTAATGAGAGTGCCATTTAGAAACAGTTCTGGGTCCTTATGTGACTTATATTTTCTACAGAAGTGTAGACAATTAGTTTTTGACTGAGAAAATTTGAATCCATTTTCGAGACACCATTTATTTATTTTGTTTAAACATAACTGTATTTGTCGTTCAATAGTGTGCTTATTTTTCCCACGACAAGAAATCTTAAAATCATCCACGAAAAGTGATCCATCTATTGAATCATTTAAAACCGTGGATAAACTGTTGATCTTAATACTAAACAGTGTGACAGACAAAATACTGCCTTGTGGGACACCCTGATCCTGATTATAATGGTCAGATAAGGTTGAACCCACTCGGACTTGAAATTGTCTATCGTTTAAAAAATTTGATATAAATTGAGGCAAACGGACCCTTAATCCAAAATCATGTAAGTCTCTTAACATACCATATTTCCACGTCGTATCGTATGCTTTTTCCAGATCGAAAAAGATCGACACTGCATGTTGTTTATTAATGATGGCATTTTTAACAAAAGATTCTAAACGTACTAAATGATCAATGGTACTTCTGTTTTTACGGAAACCACATTGTATATCAGTGATCAGATTATTGGTTTCCAAGTACCAAACTAATCGGTTATTGATCATGCGTTCCATGGTTTTGCAAACACAGCTAGTGAGTGAAATTGGTGGATAATTGGAAGGGTCGGTGTGGTCACGTCCGGGTTTAGGAATTGGAACAATTATAGCATCACGCCATGAAGAAGGAAATTCACCAGATGTTCAAATACTATCAAAAATATTTAAGAGGGTCTCTAAACACGATTCCGGTAAGTGCTTCAGAAGTTGATAATGTATGTTATCAGCTCCTGTAGCAGTATATTGAGCCTGGTCAAGAGCAGTATGAAGCTCATGAATCGAAAAAGTTTCGTTGTAATCTTCCCCATTATCTGAACTGAAATTAATAACCTGCTTTTCTTGCATATTTTGGTAATTTTTTTTAAATTGGGGTACATAATTTGATGAGGAAGAATGTTTTGCCAGTGTCTCACCAAGTTTATTCGTAATGTCTGATATATTAGTCAATAAATGGTTCCCATCTTGGAGATGGTGAATACTAGATTTAGAACCCTTTCCCTTGATTTTCTTAATCATATTCCACACCTTTGATATCGGTGTGCGTGAATTAATTTTTGATACATAGGTTCGCCAAGAGTGGCGTTTACTTTGCTTGAAAGTACGCCTTGCTTCAGCATTTAAAATTTTGAATTTGTCTAAATTGTGGACCATAGGATGGCCACGGAAATAATGCTCTGCTCTCTTCCGTGCTTTTCTAGCCTGTTTGCATTCATCATTAAACCATGGTTTTCGCACATGTGGAACTGCAGAGGACTTTGGTATACACTCGTCAGCAATATTATTCAATTCATCTGAAAAAGATTGTATGGCATCAGGAATATCATTAAAAATTTCAGGTTTTACTTTGTCTGCACAGAGTGTTTCATATAAAGGCCAATTAGCTTTTTTAAAATTCCATCTTAATGATGGTGTAACATCAGATGGCATCACAGGGTTTAATATTGTTGGGAAATGGTCACTTTCACAGAGATCGTCGTGGACTGACCATTCAAATTCACTTAATAGTTTGGAATCAGTAATAGACAAATCAAGAGCTGAATATGTACCTGTGCCAGGATGGAAATACGTATTTGAGCCGTCATTATAAATGCATAAATCATTATTTGAAATAAATTCCTCTAGTAATTTACCTTTGGTGTTTGTATTAGTGGCACCCCATTGCGGACTGTGGTCATTTAAATCGCCCATGATTATACAGGGTTTAGGTAGCTGATCATAAAGATCTTGCAGATCAGTTAGTTGGGCAGCCGATGAAGGTGGAATATATAAAAAGCATAAAGTAAAAGCCACTTGTAATGTAAGTCGAACTGCAACAACTTGAAGATTTGTTTTTAGTGGAACCGAGCTATGGATAATATTGTTCCTCACCAGGATTGATGAACCACCAGAAGCCCTATCACACGGAGGAGAAAAAGAGTGGTATGCATTGAAGTGACGGAGCTCAAAATTATTTGTCTGTTTCAGATGAGTTTCTTGGATGCAGAACGCTGACGGTTTAAAATCTTGGTTTAATAAGTGTAGATCATTTAAATTATTCCGGAGTCCTCTACAATTCCACTGAATTATAGCAGAAGACATTATTTCCTAGGTGGATGTACAGGAGATCTGCCCCTCACTTTCCTTGTGGGTGACAAGCTATGAGTACGACCTTGGATCATGGATCCAAACTTGTTATAATGACCTGATCATTAGACCCCTTCGGAGGCCTGTTACGTTGATTTTTCTTGCTCGAGTCTGGACCAGACAATCCAGTGATCAACAACATGAGCATCGATCTGCGCAATGGGGAACCGATGACATGTGTCAACCAAGTCAGCTAGTCTGACCACCCGATCCCGTTAGTCGCCTCTTACGACAAGCATAGTCAACTTTTATGGCAAGCATGGGTTGCTGAAGGCCTATTCTACCCCGGGACCTTCACGGGTCGTTTTGGTTTAGAGGCCTGCACAGAAGCAGAAACAACAGCAGCATAACTCGGGCCCGACTGTTCTTGTACCAGAACGATCTGTTTTGCTTCAAAGAACGAAACGTTTTGCTCATGCTTCACCAGTTGATTGTAACTTCCAGGAAGGGCATTCCTTGGATGAAGAAGGATGGCAACCAGAGCAGTTTACACATACCGGTGTGTTATCACAAAGGGTACTATCTTTGCATGCTCCAGCGCATCGTCGGCATGCAGCTGGATTGTGGCATGGTTTGGATCCGTGCCCATACTTTTGGCAATTATAGCACCTCAAGGGGTTGGCGATAAAAGTATCAACCCTTAAGTTGCAGTATCCTGCTTTCTGAGATTTTGGAGGCATCGAGAGACAAAATGTAAACAAGTAAGTATTTGTCTTGAAGACATCATTATTCTTTTTGACTGTAAAGCGTTTAATGTGAGTAACACCTTGTGATTGTAGTTCAGTAACTATGTCAAGTTCACTCATGTCTGAAAGGCAACGTCCAGTATCACCGACGATGCCTTTGCTGGTATTTAATGTCCTATGAGGGGACACCTCTACAGGAACATTTGCTAGAGACTTAGTTTTAAGCAGAATTTTGAATTGTAGTTCTTTCCTGAATTCGATTACAAAGGAACCAGATCTCAACTTTTTAATGTCTTTCACCTCCCCAACCAAACCTTCAATGCCTTTTGACACAGCAAAGGGATTTAACTTGAGAGGCCCCCCTTCAGGGACGCACATCACAACGAAACGAGGCCAATTATCAGGGTTACTGCAAGTTGTATGCAACTCATCATCTGAAGATAACGAATCATCAGATTCGTGTGATCGTTTTTTAAGTGGGGGTGCCATGGTAGAAAAATATATGATTCACCCTCCTAGCTCCCCACCCACCATGGAGTGTCAACACGAACGATGCATCATGCCTGTGGATCTCCTGCAGACGGCACCAAGGATACTAGGAGGGTATACTCAAGCAGAAAATATCGTGAAAAGATATATCCCACCAGATTGGCCCATGAGCCACCGCCTTCTGGGCATAAGACTCTGGGCAAAGTTCACAACATCAGATTTCAAAATCAATAAACATATTAGATGAGCAATTAAGCCAAGACCAACAGTAAAACAAGTTCAAATCAAATTTGTGCAATGACATATATAGAAACTCCATGCACAAGGCTTGGCATGACCAGCAGATTGAATGAACCGGGCCCATTCAACCTCCCGTCTAGGTGAAGTCAGGGCCGGAGTTGTGTATTAGGCAACAGGAACACGGTTGCAGGCCCCTATTGCCCTTAACCACCAGCATCCCTTCCTCCACCGACACAGGGCCGCAACCCACGGCAAACGGGTTGGTGGACCAAATATCCCCCGTGTCCACAACGGGGGTGTCGGCGAGCTCTTGGCGTTACCCAGCACCCACCACGAGGAGGTGGCTCGCCACGGGTGCCCCTGTGAACCAGCAAAACAGAACGAAGACAAGTTTAAAATATTCAGATATTATTATTATGCAACGAGAGCAAGGTACACAAAGTCACAACTCAATATAACAATGCAGATTTCAGGTACAGAGAGACAAAATCTAAGTCAGTGGATCACAAAATACAATATAGCAAACTCACCAAAGTCTTGGTGTGAGAGAATCAACTATGGCAGAATGTTAACACCACGATCGGTGCGACAGCATATAATGTAGGTCTGGCGTTGACGGATAAGCGTTTTAAGTAACTCCAGCAAATATGAATGAGTGTGAGTGTCGCCCTCAACACGGCAACCAGCCTATATATATAATATATATAATTAATATATATATTTACTAAGTCATTCCCGAAGGTTCGGGCACAAACGGACATTGTCGACACTGTAGAATGCCCTAGAATAAGCTTCCTTGAAGTAAACACATCGAAAACTAGGAGCAGATAAATTCCGGAAAACCAGAATCCTAAAAGTGTTGACCATCTATTAAAACGAAATGTGACCCATCATAATTAATATTCAGAACTCGAAACATTGTGACCCAATAATAATGATTACCGAATTAATAACATAATATACAGAAATGCACACTCGTAACAAAGGTGAAAGCTGGATTACTGGATTAACAGTATGGGATCATAATGTATTGAAGGGTAACCTTTACCCTTTTTGAACCGGAACAAGGTTTTCGTATAAGCATCCTGTAAGTCGTGTAAGCATCTGAATGTAACGTTGATGGTGACTACTGTTCAGGAATCAACTATACGAGTTGCAATATGAAGCATATATATGAACCTTTCTGAGCCAGCCTCAACTTAGACTCTGTGTGTGAATAGACAGGTTATATATCAGATTATCGATTCCCCACTGTGTACAATTACTAAAGGCTAAACAGTAAAGTGAACCAACCTGTTTGGGGGATGCACTACGGTAAAGAGTAGAATTAAGGGCGGAGGATCAAAATCTTACTTCAAACACTCTGAAACAAAATTAAAATAAATTTGTCCAGAAATGTCTTGAAAAGTAACTGCTTGCAATAAAACTGTTGAAAAACCAACATTCTATCAGAGGTTGGTCAATAAATAGTATTGTATGCAGTCAACACAAAGAGTAAAGATTCCAATGGGAGGGTCACTTAAAGTTTTCACAAGACCTGCAAAAGTCAGGTATCGTCCCGTTTTTGCGATGGGGTTGATTAAAAAGTTATTGGGGAGCTTTTTACATGCTCTAATACTATTCCAAGGATCAAGAGCGTTGGCTCTCAGCTTCGTATCAGTTGCCACTTAAGTGGTATGTCATTGGTAGTATTGAGGAGAACAAAGTTAAAACCGTAAGTAAAATATTTCCACTGAAAAAAACGCAGAAAGGAAATGTTGATAATTTAACAAGAAAAGGCTTGAAAAGTAACCAATTGCAGTACAACTTTTGAAAAACGAAGAAATGGTCAGTCACCATAAAAACACATGTCACTGTTCGTTATTTATGTTTATTGTTTAAAAGTAAATTCATTCTCATTGTGTAAATTTATGGGCTTTCACATATAGCTGCAAAATTGGTTTTCCTCATCTTTTCCTCTCCCAGCGGATGGTCAATAAACAGTGTTATATGACTCAACACAGAGAGTAAATATTCCAGTCGGAAGACTTTTTAAAGCCTTTCTTATTCACTAGACGCGCAACAGTCTGGCAATCTCCGGTTTTTGTGTTGTGGTTGATGAAATGACAACTGGGGAGCTTTATACATTCACTTAGACATACTTCGTGACTCTTCCATCGACCAAGGGAAGTAGCGGTGGCTCTCAGTTTCTTGCCAGTTTTCACTTCAGTGGTAGAATCAATGTGACCTGAAACAAATTACTCACGATATACCTGCCAGAAGTCTCCCAAATCGTTCGCAACAACTGTTCTGGTACTAGAAGTATTCGCATATGGGTTAGACTCAGGAGGACATTCACCGTCCATTTAAAGCTTCTGTTCATTTTGAACTGTGAATCAGTGAATGAGTGAGTGAATGAGTGACGCCATTCAAAGACTGCGATGTGTGAGTGAGCATGGACATGATGATTCATTATCACGCGTTGAGGATGGGTTCCTTTGTAACTGATTCTGTCATGAATAGTGTCGTCTTGAACCTAAATGTCGTTACAGAAACAGAAACAACCAACCTTGATCATTATTAACCGCACCATAGACTTCAACTTCACAAAGTGTAAGAAATCCCCGTCTTGAAATTCGGATGAATTGAGCCTTTGTGCCCTGAGGAAAGGACACATTGACCATATTTCCTGACGGACCGGCATGGAAGACAGACGAACTGGCGTTTGTATTGTCACACATAGCTGGGTAGTGAAGAAATCCCTCTACCGTTGTGTTGTCAAGTCTGTCTGCAAACGAAAGTGTTCACATGATAACGAATAACGGTGCCAGGTCACAAATCAGACAAACATAAGGAATGGTGATAGCGGTGATTAGATGAATTTGGTGGTGGTGGTGGTGGTTAGGAGCCAATTCTTATTTTGTGTAAACTTTGTTTTCGTTACTGATTATTCATCGTTCGAATTACTTTTTACCAATGGAAGTGAATATCGACAGTGATGCTTACCTTTATCACAACTGACTTCATTGTATATACATGGTTTAGATCAATTATCCACCACTGTGGAGGACAGAAGTGCGCATGAGAATAACTGCCCCTTATGACAGTGAGTTATTGACATGGTTAGAAACCGATTTGTTTTAATCTTTTTATTTGGTTCCTTTACGATTGATCGTTCCAATTACATTTGACTAATTGATAGGGCTTAGCATCAAGAGACCCATTTACCTGGAGCATTTGACTCTAAAAGAACATAGGTACTTACTTTGAAACAGATTTCTGTTGTATATCGCAACTGACTTTATTGTGTATACGTGGTTGAGATCAACGATCCACCATTGCCACTGAGGATTGTTGTTCGTATGAGAACAACTCCCCTTACTGTAGATAGGAATGTGGTTACCATCCACTGCACACTTAGCGCTTCCCCAATAGTTCAAGATGGAGGACTGAATTGTAGGTTTTCCTAGTGCTATGTTTCTCCCTGTATCTTCAGGCACCACATCTGTGTAATGTGAAACAAGTAAACCAGTATTGCCGGGATGGACGTTTCACGAATGCAGTCATTATTTAGAGCAGTGAGCCCATGCTTACCTGAATGCTTATGTTCAGGTATAAGCATAAACATTTGTTACGATTTTATGACACTTCTAATTGGTTAACGGGCATTTCTCTGCAGCACCACAGATGCATCAGCAAGAAATATATGGAGTGCCTTGTTTTTATAGATACATCAACAATGAATATAGTGCCTTGTCTTCATAATGTGTCTTGCCTCACAAGGTGAACACCGAGTATCGTAAATATGTGTATCCAAGGAGGGACACATACAAAATCTGTCATGAATTCGGACAGGCTTGCGTTCAAGTTTGAGATGGATGCTGGTAATACCTATCCAACAGAATAACCACTATCATTAGAAAACTCTCAATAAGGAGACAGGAAATAATATGTTTAACTGGAACTTGTTCATCTTTCCCCGGATATTAATACACGATGCACAGTCAGATTCTGAGTATACACATTCAGGGACAACCAATCCTCATACAAACGAGGTCCATCTCAAGAGGTCTAAAACGATACGTTGAATGATCCTGTGACTTGGTCATAGGAGGACTCTTACCCTTGGTCATAGGAGGACTCTTACCCTTGGCCAAAGGAGGACTCTTACCCTTAACGCATACTGTGTCGCCCCTATGTCTTTTCAGACATCGAGTATCACGTCCGCAGTTCACGAAGGAACAAGCATCGGCTGAAACCTAAGCATGACAGACAAATCAACACAGTTAGGATGATTAAATGCTGAGATGACCTTAGTGAAGACTACATTTAGGAGTTCATTCATCATTCGAAATGCGGTGATGACTTTAGTGCATTTATGGACAAACTGGTTTTATTGCAATGTTTTCTCACTGAATATATTCATAGAAGTGTAATTCTGTATGTTTTTGCTGATAGTTACTGGCGGCCATCCTTTTTGTTTAAGCGATGCATTGTTTTAGTTTTCACCATTGTTTTAGTATTCAGACTAATGAGTGAGTGAGTTTATATTTAACGTCACATCGGCAATATCCCAGCCATATCGTGACAAGAACATTTAATATTTAAATTAAATATTTGCATTTTGTAAAAGTCTGGCAACGAAGGACAGTGAAACAACTAGAATATCACAATTTGAATTAAACCTAGCACAGAGAGTTAAAACTAATATCACTATTTAGACAATACAATATAAAAACAGGCTATAGATCGTCACAACAGAAGGTAGATCACCAGACTAGGGACCATGGGACTTACAGTACCTTTGCTATCTATATGAACCCCAGTTGGATTACACAATCCGTTCAGCTGCTGGCGATTACAGGAACGTTTAGCCAAAATTAAAACAACAAGAATACTACGTTCAAAAAGCCCGGTAAGTTCACATAGACTTGTAAGTTTATGGACATACGTACCCTCTCAGGAGGACAATACTTTTACAACCCCCTTTGCGGGTACAGCCAATAACAATTCTAGTTACTAATCTAAACTACCAATCACTAAAGTACATGTATCTACAGAACATATTACTCAAAATTCAACAATGAAATCAATTTCCTAAATAAAACCAATAATTAAATGAGCACTGACTGTGTTAAGAAGATCCTTAACGGTTTGTACCGTAAAATACCTATCCCATATGATGAAGAATTCAACACTGTCAAGCAGGAAATGCTTGACAGTGACTCTCTCATCACAAGGGATACAAAATGGAGGATCCTCACCTTGTAACAGATAATTATGGGTATATCTTGTATGGCCAATACATCGTCGCAAAATGACCTCTTCAAATCTGGACTGACAACCCAAGTTGGTGTAACCAAACTAGGGTTTTATTTCATGCAGTTTATTTATACCTGTTTGGGTGTCCCACTTCTTCTGCATCAGATAGCGAGTGTAAGCTCTTATGCTAGCTTTCCAATCAGAATAAGGAATAAGAAGTTGTGTCACAGATTTGTTGAGGGCTGTCCTGGCAGCAAGATCGATCATTGTGGCATTGAGGCGAGCCACCTCCTCGTGGTGGACACGGGGGGATATTTGGTCCACCAACCCGTTTGCTGTGGGTTGCGGCCCTGTGTCGGAATCCTGGTGGTTGAGGGCAACAGGGGCCTGCAACCGTGTTCCTGTTGCCTAATACACCACTTCGGCCCTGACTTCACCTAAACGGGTGGTTGAATGGCCCGGTTCAATCAATATTCCACGCAGTCAAGCAAGACATGCTTGACCGTGATTCTTTCATCACAAGGGATACAAAATGGAGGATACTCACCTTTCAAAAAGTATTTATGCGTATATCTGGTGTGACTTATACGACATCGTCTCATAATGATCTCTTCAAATCTGGACTGACAGCCCAAGTAGGTGTAACCAATATAGGGTTTTATCTCATGTAATTTATTTATACCTTCTTGGGTGTCCCACTTCTTTTGCATCAGATCACGTATATAAGTTCTAATGTTCGCTTTGTAATCTGAGTATGGAATAAGAAGTGGTGTCACAGATTTGTTGAGTGCTGTCTTGGCAGCAAGATCGATCATTGTATTCCCAGAAATGCCAACGTGGCTGGGTAACCAACAAAAAACAATGTCTCATTGGCCAGTAGCAAGATCATTATATAATTCAATAATTTCTATTAAAAGTGGATGTTTACAAGATACGTTTTTAATTGCCTGGAGGCAAGAAAGAGAGTCAGAAAAGATTATATACTGTTTATATTTAGGTTGTCTTTGACTATATTTAAGACCTGTTAGTATGGCGTTTGCGTCTGCTGTAAACATAGAGCTATCATTAGGTATTCTAGAGGATATTGTTCTGGATCCACTGACAGTGGCACAAGCTACTGCGCCACCATCCTTGGCCCGATCTGTAAATAAGGATTTGTATGTATTATATATATGCTTTAATTGAATGAATTCTTGTTTATACTGTAATTCATTAATGTCTGATTTTTTAGAAGTTTGTCAGTGTTAGGTCAACTTGTGGCCTCACCAATTGCCAAGGGGGAGAAAGAAAAAGACGGGAAGGATAAATATTCTTCAGCTCAATGCCAGCAGCAAAAATGAATTGTTGGATTCTTATCCAAAGAGGTGGAACAAGTGAAGGTTTGTTTTTATACAAATCCATTTAAAGAGGATTAAACGCAGTTATGAGCAGGATTGGATTCATTAGAATATAACTTTGTGATATATTGTAAAGACAATTTGATACGGCGAAGTTTTAAAGATGGTTCATCGGCCTGAACGTAGAGACTGTCAATGGGAGATGTTCTAAAAGATCCAAGACATAGCCTCACACCTTGGTGATGTACAGAATCTAATAGCTTTAGGTTGCTTTTGCAGGCTCCGCCATAATGGAACCGTAATCAAGTTTCGATGGAACCAGAAATGTATATAAGTGAAGGAGGGTAGTTTGGTCCCCTCCCCACTTTGAATTAGAAACAACATTTGACAAATCGAGTGCCTTCAGGCATGTAGCTTTGAGGTACTTAATATGGGGCAGAAAGGTTAGGTGCGAGTCAAAGATGAGGCCAAGAAATTTAGCCTCCTTCACAATTTTGATAGGTGTGCCATTTAGTTTTGGAAAATGTAAACCTGTTTTCCAGACAATATTTATATATTTTGTTTAGACAAATTTGTAACTCTCTCTCAATAATTCGCTTATTTTTACCAGAGCAAGAAATATTAAAATCATCCACAAATAATCATCCATCAATTGAATCACTTAAAACCTTTGAAAGACTATTTCTTGTTCATATACAGGCCAATTTGCCTTAGTGGAATTCCAGTGGCTGGAGACCCGTGAAGGTCCCGGGGTAGAATAGGCCTTCAGCAACCCATGCTTGCCATAAAAGGCGACTCAGCTTGTCGTAAGAGGCGACTAACGGGATCGGGTGGTCAGGCTCGTTGACTTGGTTGACACATGTCATCGATTCCCAATTGCGCAGATCGATGCTCATGTTGTTGATCACTGGATTGTCTGGTCCAGACTCGATTATTTACAGACCGCCGCCATATAGCTGTAATATTGCTGAGTGCGGCGTAAAGCTAAACTCACTCACTCACTCCAGTGGCTGGATGCAAGTAAGTGTTGGAATCATCATTAAAAACACATAAATTATTATCGGAAATAAAATCTTCAATAACCTTCCCTTTATTGTTTGTATTTGTACTACCCCATAGAGGGTTCTGCCCTTTTAAGTCGCCCATGATGATGCAGGGCTTTGGGAGCTGATCATACAAACTTTGAAGGTCAGTTCGACGAACAACTGATGAAGGGGGCACATATAAAGAGCACAACGTAAGAGCAATGTGCAAGGTCAGCCGGATAGCAGCAGCTTGAAGATTAGTATGGCACTATGAATCATGTCCTGTCTGACCAGGATACTAGATCCTCCAGTAGTTTTGTCCCCATGGGGAGAAAATGAATGATAACAACTATATTGTCTTGAGTTAAAAACATCAGTATGTTTAAGATACGTCTCCTGGAGACACAATGCTGAAGGTTTAAAGTCCTGTAACAAAAGAAGAATCTCATTATAATTCTTCCTAAGTCCTCTGCAATTCCATTGTATTATTGTATCCGTCATTTAGGATGTGTTATCGGTGATAGCCCACGACCCGTTTTCTTAATAGAATGGCTCCGAGAGCGGGTTGTTAGAGGAGATGACACCTCTATGTCATCTAAAAGATCAAATCTGTTTAAAAGTGACACAGCCACTTGTATTTTGCTTCTTAAAGTAATTTATATTTACATTCTTCTTTTTGATAACCGGTGTAGGTGTTGTTTGAGTTTCAGAGGATTGTGATGTTTTTCATGAGGCAGAAACAGACGGAAGATCCTAAATACTCATAGTTGTCTGAGCTGTCAGCCAGCTCAGGTCTGTTTGGCAGTCAATAGATTTAGTGGAAGGTCTCATCACCTCTGCATATGTTGACTTACCTCTCAATACAGTGTTACCAGAGGGTGTAGCTGAAGTTGCCAACTTCCTTGCTTCTGAAAAGCGTATGTTCTTTTCAGTTTTAATCCGTTGGACACACATTTCAAACCGCTATCTCGGACACTCTTTAGAAGACGACATGTGAGAGCCAGAACAATTTACACATTTGATTTCAGACGAACATGTGCTGCTGTCGTGATCTTTATCAGCACAGCGTGAACAAGAAGCATGATTCGTACAAGTGTTCTGCCCATGGCCAAACTTCTGACAGTGAAAACATCTCAGTGGACTTGGAACATACATGACAATTTTCATAGAGAAGCATTCTACTTTAATTGATTATGGTAAATTGGGTACATCAAGCGTAATCAAGTAAGTATTTGTGGGTACATATATTCCATCCTTTTTAAAGCTGAATCGCCTAGCCTCGACCACTCCTTGCATACGCAGCTGACTAACAATGTCATCGGTTGACTGATCAGCAAGACTCTTATCTCTGTCTCGGATGATTCATTTGCTAAAATTTAAAGATTTGTGAGCATAACATGTTACAGAGATATTTAGAATTGAACCAGATCGAGGTTTTGCAACATTCTTGACAGTCCCAGCAATTCTTTGAATTGCTTTCTCTAGCAGAAAGGGAGAACAACTTTTTCTCACTTGATTCAGCGACATTGAATCGAGGCCATGTGTTACGTTCAGAGTAACAGAGTCTGGTAATGATATCCTCATCATCATCAGTATCATCAATGTGATAACGTTTTTCCTTTTTTTGGGTTTTGATTTGCCATGTTAATAGATTTGTGTTTTATCCTCCTGGCTCCCCACCCACCATGGAGTGTCAACAAGGACGACGCCTAATGCCTGTGGGCCTCCAATAGGCGGCACCAAGGATACCAAGAAGATATACTCAAGCAGTAGCATTATAGATATGCACCACAAGATTGGCCCATGAGCCACCGCCCTCTGGGCATAAGACTCTAGGCAAAGTTCATGTAAACAAAATTATAGTTAAATAATATTATTTAAACCAAGGGCGCCAAGAATTTAAACAATTCCAAATCACATTTTGTGCAAATTTAAAAATAAAATCCATGCACAGGGCTTAGCATGACCAGCCGATTGGTTGAACCGGGCCCATTCAACCTCCCGTCTAGGCGAAGTCAGGGCCAAAGTGGTGTACTGAGCAAGAGGACCATGGCTGCAAGCCCCTATTGCCCTCAACCACCAGGATCCCCTGCTCCACCGACACAGGGCCGCAACCCACGGCAAACGGGTTGGTGGACCACATATCCTCCCGGGTCCACAACGGGGGTGTCGACGAGCTCTTAGCGTTACCCAGCACCCAACACGAGGAGGTGGCCATCCACGGGTGCCTAAATCTCTTAAAATACCATGTTTCCATGTTGTGTCATAGGCCTCTTCCGGGTCGAAAAAGAATGATACAGCATGCTGGTTATTTACAATGGAATTCTTAACGAATGATTCTAGGCGAACCAAATGATCAATAGTGCTTCTATTTTTTTAGAAATAAGATGATTGGATTCTAGAAACCATACTAATGTATTATTGACCATGCGTTCGATGGTTTTACGAACACAGCTTGTTAAAGAAATTGGTCTATAGTTAGATGGATCTGTATTGTCTCGGCCAGGCTTAGGTATTGGTACAACAATGGCGTGACGACACGAAGGAGGAAAGTGTCCTGTAGTCCAAATATGATAAAAAATTTCAAAAGTGTCTCAAGACAGTCATTGGGTAAATGTTTCAGGAGCTGGTAGTGGATATTATCTGCTTCAGTTGCCGTATCATGAGCTTGCGCCAAGGCAGTATTCAGCTCATGCAGTGAAAATGCTTCATTATAGTCTTCACCATTTTCGGAATGAAAGTCGAGTTTCAATGTTTCTTGTTGAGTTTTATATCTCTGAAATTTCGGAAGATATTTTGATGAAGAAGAATGAGTAGCTAAAGTTTCATACCAATTTTATCTGTTAACATATTATGTCCATCTTTAAGAATAGAATTTCTACCTTTGCCCTTGATTCTGTGTATCATGTTACACACCTTTGTCATTGGTGTACATGAATTATTTTTTGACACAAAGGTCTTCCAAGACTGACGTTTATTTTTACATTATGTAAATTATGAACTGTAGGATGTCGTCGAAAGTACTTCTCTGTCTTTTTCCTACTCTTCTTTGCCTGTTTACAATCATCAGAAAGCCATGGTTACGGCAATGAGGTTTAGCAGAGGACTTTGGAACAGTTTTATAAGCGGTATCATTCAGTGTATCCGAGAACAACTGAATAGGATCAGGAACATTTACAATAATGTCAGGTTTCAATGTTTCTGTACAAAGTGTTTGAAATAAAGGCCAGTTAGCCTTATTAAAATTCCACCTTGTTGCAGGTAGGTCATCAGTCGGATCTAAAGCTGAGAGAAGTGTCAGAAAATGGTCATCATGGACCAACCATTCAAACCCGTTATAAATATTTGGACCTGAGAGTGATAAGTCAAGTTCAGAACATGTTCCAGTTCCACGATGTAAATATGTGGATGATCCATAATAAAATATTCATATATTATTGTTAGAAATAAAGTCTTCAAGGATTTTGCTTTTATTAGTACTTCCCCACAAAGGGTTATGACCGTTAAGATAATTATAGAGGTTTTGGAAAGTTTGTCAAATAGAATTGTACCGACGCAATTCAAATCGATTTGTACTTTTCAGGTACGTCTCTTGTAGACTAAAAGCTGATTGTGTAAAATCTTGTGAGAATAAATGTAAGTCGTAAAATTGTTCCTGGGGCCTCTGCAATTCCATTGTATTAATTTCATAACACTGCTTAGGGCGCTTCAGCTGGAGATTGTGAGCGCATGGCAGCGCTACTCCTACACCCTATTTGTGAAGGAGTGATTTGTGTACAGGAGAAGACACTGTAGCAGAATAAGTATTAACCGTTGTTGGTTTGGACTGAACCTGAATCAGTTTCTTTGCTTCGAAGTATGAGATATTATTATTGCACGTTTTTGAGATTTTATTCTCATACTCAAATTTTGCTCACCACTGCAATTGGCACACATTATGTCATTAGTACATTCAGTGCCTTCATGATTTCCACTACAGCGTGAGCATACTGATTTACCTGTGCAAGATCTTGCACCATGACATTTGTAACACCGGAGTGGATTTGGTACATATACCTCCACTCCAATATTACAATACCCAGCCTTTATGAATTTTGAAGAGTTGTCAGACCAAACGTGAAAAGATAGGTATTTGTTTTGACTAAAGTTAATTCTTGTTTTCTGCTGAAACTGATCTTTCAGTTCTGCCACAATCTCATTTCCTGTCATATCGTACAAACAACGTGCCCTGTCTCTAACAATACCTCTACAGGTGTTGAGAGTTTTGTGAACAGAAACAACAACCTGGCTGTTTACAAACTGCTTTACTCCCAGCAAATTGACAGATTGTTGCCTTCGTAAACATTCAATTAAAAGAGAACCATTTCGTAAACGCGTGACAGTTTTTTACCTCTCCACAGATACCTTGGATGTCCTTGGAGAAGGCAAAATGATTGATCGTTAAAGGATTTCCATCAGAGCTTTCAATATCCAAAACACTTGGCCAGGAATCAATTTTGAAAGAAGATATCTCTTCATCGGATGAAGAAGACATTTGACGCCGTTTGCTCGTTTTAGATGAACCAGAATGAGCGTTTTTAGCCATGGTGTATTAATTTCATTCAGCAACCCTTTCCCCAACCCACCATGGAGTGTCAACGAGGAAGGTACCACAGTGGAAACTAGACTGCAACACCAGGTTTACAGGGAAGTTTTACTCCAGAAAATACAGACTTGAAAAGCCATGGTATCTTAAAGAATAAGTGTCAAACTGGTTCGGCCCATAACACTGTTCTTAAGAACACGGAATTCAGAGGTCTGTATAACCAGATTGACCCATGAGCCACCGCCTTCAGGCATATGACTCTAGGTAAGTAAATGTATCAATACTTTGTATACTAGATTTTTAAATGACCAATACCAAAAAATGTAAGTGCAGAATGTAAGCAATTTCTATGCACAGGACATGGGATTGACCCATTCAACCTCCAGTCTAGGTCAAGTCAGGGCCAAAGTGATGTGATGAGCAACAGGAACACGGTCACAGGCCACCGTTACCCTCAACCATCAGGATCCCTTCCTCCACCGACACAGGGCCGCAACCCACGGCAAACGGGTTGGTGGACCAAATATGCCCCCGGATCCACACGGGGGTTTGGCGAGCACTTAGCTTTACCCAGCACCCACCACGAGGTGGTGGCTCACCAATCGTCGAATCATAAAGTATGTTTGACTGGGCTTTTGTCTTTGGCACTTCGGGGCGGTGGGGTAGACTAGTGGTGAAAGCGTTCTCTCGTCACGCCAAAGACCTGGGTTCGATTCCCCACATGGGTACAATGTGTGAAGCCCATTTTCTGGTGTCCCCCCGATATGGCTGAGATATTGCTGATGTGACGTTAGATATTAACTCACTCACTCACACTCTGGTGTCGTGATACTGCTGGAATATTGCTAAAAGGCGGCGTAAAACTAAACTCAGTCACTTACTCTTTGACACTGCCCTCAGCAATATCCCAGCTTGACACCAACTACATGGAAGTCAGCAAACCTGACCATCCGATCCCGCTATTCATGTTCTCACAACAGAGAAAAAAGAACTTACTTCCTTTCCTCTCTTTGGATAAGTAACATATCCCTCCTTAACCAGTTTCGCATCATCCTTGAGAGAAAGACGGCACTCTAGTCTTTCAATGTTATATGCAAAACTCATGCATGAGCCTTTTTCACTGCATCTAAGGCTGCATAGCTTGACTCCGATTCCATACACCACTTCCTGTTCCACTGCTTGTCCATGTTGAAGGAACATGTATGTAAGGAGTAGTAGTTCCATCTTCGGAAGATCCCAGGGTTCTAAAGGCAGACGCTGCCAACGTGTAATAAAGTCTCCAAATGTCTCAAAGCTCATTGGGTGATCCAGATTCAGCAAGATAGGGTTTTTTTAATGTAGATTCAACGAGATACTTTACCTTCGTAATATGCATCAAAACTTGCTTTGAAAATCAATAAATAAAAATATTCAAAGTGTACCTCAAGTCCATGCAGTGATGTATAATATAGATAGATAAGATCTGTAATATTCGACACAAGTTGCATTCTCAGGTGTCAATAATGTTCATTTTGACAGAATAATGCTTGTGATAAGATATAATTATGTTATAACTCATATATTGGGTATTTTAAGTGAATTTCATCCTTTGAAAGAAAGCGGATTTTCAGATCATATTTCATATTTTAGTCCAATTCTAATTTGGTACCTAAGTTGGCACTTCAAGTTTCTGTCATGCTCTCTGTGGAACAAAAAGTGTGAAGTCTAGTCATCTTCACCGAGTAAAATGTAACATTAATTTGTGTCTGAAATATTACTTACACACATATATTCCATTTCAGTCTTTTGTTTCCGTCACGATATAGCTGAAATATTGCCGATGTGACGTTAAATATTAACTCACTCACTCTCTGAAATATTAAGTTCTAATTTTACTACTTTACTATTTTCTAATTTTACTAGTAATAATTTTATTAGTCCTTTTTATAAGTAGAGGTAAGTATTTGGATTTAGCAATTGCATGTTGGGACATATAACTAAATAAAGTCGGTGTCTATCACCAATGATACAATGTGACAAACTAGTTATGCTAGTTTAACGGTAATGGCAAAGTGAGTATGGGTGTAAGCAATATCACGGCAGGGGATATCAAAATTGGGATCCGAACCCCGATCTCCAGTCTGACAGGCGGGCGCTTAAACCATACGCTAAACCTCCACCCGCCAACGGCAAGAGCTACTCAAGCCAAAGTTTTATATCGCACAAACCATTGATCATACTCAAATGTAGGTACGTTTCAGTTCTGTCATGTTTCTGTATGACAATGACTGTGTTCCAACGTTGATAGGTCAACCCTTTTCACGAAATAATCTATTTTTAGAGAAATATTTACGTTACACAACAGCAAAAACAACAAACCCTGTGTTCAACAGACTCAACTCATTTCGATATTGTGTACTCATGATCTGCTTACCTTGGGCAGTCAACAGAAGTCGAACAAAGATGATATAGTACACATTTCCTCGAATTTCACGAGTATCGTTTTTTTTTTCTTTTCTTTTTTTTCTCAGTTAAATCCATTATCAACAGACAAAGCTGTGATGCATGCAGTGCTGAGAACCTTAGCCAACACATATTTCTTTTCATGTCCAAGGTTTGATAAAAAAAATTCGATAAACACTACTTTGAGTGAATTTTCAATGCCTTGGCATAAAACATGCATTACGCGCAAAGTGCACCTATATACATTTTCGACTTTATGAGGCAATCAATAGACGTGTGTTAAATGTTATATTTCATAAGGAAATTTATCTTGCATTTCACGAGAATTTATTCTTTCCCATTGTTTTTTATCTGTTTCAATAGCCAAAACGGCAGTGCCTGCAAACAAAACAACTGTCATCAATTACCTCCTGCAAGATGTGCAGCAAAAGGTTTTCATCACGAATTCACAATTCAAGCCAAAGATCCTATCACGATATCGGATCATCAAACATGATATCATATCAAGAAGAAAGAACTCACTTCTCTCCCTTTCTTTGGATAAAAGACATGCGATTCTTCGCCAAGTCAGCATCATACTTGTCTGAAAGTCGGTACTCTACTCTTTCAATGCGATATGCGTAGCTCATGCATGAACCTTTTTGAATGCAGTGAAGGATGCATAACTTGATTCCAACTCTATACACTTCCGATACTCATGTCTGTGAGGATAAGAAGGTCCATCTTTTTCCAAGGTTCAAGATAACGACGCTACTAACATGGATGATGCAGATTGATTGTGCATTCATGAAGATGTATCTTATCAATTTGTTTAGGAAAACCCATAAGTAATGATTCTTTTTACACCTCAAGTCCAGAAAGAAATGCAAAATATCTACGATCTATTTGGGAACCTATATGCCTTTAATAGTGATAGTGTATGCTGTGTCCTATTCCGTTGTATTCTCAGCTGTGAAGAATGTTCATGCGGACTGAGTATTGCTAGTGCCAAAGTAAAAAGGATGACATTGTCATAAAGTCGAAGAATGCTTCAACATCAGAAAATACTTACACCAGTTAAAATTATCTCCATGATTCAAATGCCGCAATCTTTTATCTTCCCTTCGCTCAAGTATCTTATGTATATTTCCTATTTATTCGAAATGGTTATATCTATATATCTGAAATCTTTAGAGAAGTTCATTGATATCGATGATGCTATAACGTTCAATAATGGCCAAAGTTCGCTTTCTCTGATTTTCCAACAGCATTTCATATTAAAGAGACAATAGAAAAAGCCTCACATGTTCCGTATGTATATCTAGACAAAGATAGTAAGAGTGATTCTATTGCACGCGGAAGGTTTCAGTCCTTCAAAAAAGGTCAGTTTTGCCTTAAACACAGGGATATGGTGGGAAAAAGTATTTGTGTACACATTCGATTTCTGACCTGGTACCCCTGTACCCATTAAGTTTAAGTCACCAATGTAAACAAAGGACCAACAATTACTTTGTTTTGTAAAGAAACCATATAAGTTCTTTGATTTAAGTTAACTCGATTCTATGGATTCCACTACAGTATGAGCGTGTGTTTATGAATCACCATCAAAGTCATGATGCTAAGTGTTCGCAAAAATCTTCAACTGTCCTTCACGTGTCCACCATAAACCCTTCCAAATCACAATCGCAGTGCAAACAGGTGCGCGGAAGCATGTCATTTTATGTTGATTTCTACATGAGAGATTTTGTTGCCTACTTTATGGTGACAGGTATGCCATTATGTCATAACTCCTGATGCATTAATGTCTCCATCTATATTTCGTTGTCAAAATGTTATCATCTAAAAACACTACAAACTCTTAGAGACCAAAGTGAGAAGACTGGCTATATCCATTGTCATGGAGACGTATCTTGCATATGAAACTTCGTGTAAGAGCTATAGGTTGCATAGTTTTATAATATTGAGGGTTTACACAATCTGTTTAGCAACAACCACGCGTGAGCCACGCGTGAGGCACGCGTAAGAATTTTTTTTAATTTCAAAGGCATAAAGAAGAAAATCCACGTCTATGGACAACGAGTTCGCCAACGCAACAACAGCCTTTATTGCTAAGTCTCTGTTGACTGAAGTGCACAAAATGGGGTCAAAGTCAATACTTTATATGTTACTGTTGGCAGCCATTACTACTAGCCACTGCCTGGACAGACATTAGATAAGTCGACGAGTCGACTGTCTTCATCCCATTGTCGTAAACGTTGACTGAGTTCATCCCATAGGCGGTTTATCAGGTGTGTAGTTTGATCCAAACGGTCCATCACTGAGTAGTGAACTATCATGAAGTATCATGAACTATCACGAACTGCACGTGCATTGACCTTTCTGACCCAACACTGCCGATGTTACAGGTAATTGGCTCCCTCCCTCTGCAAGTAATTTGCGTTCTGCTGTTTGTTTTGTTGACAGTTACATACACAGATTCTTTCATACAAATACATAAATCGGTGATTTACTGTGTGGTTAGTTTGTCTGACAAAACATCCATTTGCAAAGTTTGAGATCGGTTGGATCATTGGATGAAGAGTTATTTACAAAAAAAGGGGGTCCACATGCATTTCATGCCAAACAATAGATCCGGTGAACGGGTAGGCCATGGCAAAACACTGGTTTTAGAATTGGCAAGGTAGCAGACCGTGACGTTGTGAATCTCATACTGGAACAGTTCCCTCTGTCGCTCAATAACCGGAAGCATGTGACGTGCAAGGGTTTCATCGATGTACCGATTCTCTGTCAAATTCCCCTTAACCACCACTAAATCAGATCTGTTTGTGCTGGATATCGCATCCCTATCTATGACACATTCTCTGCTGAGTCAGTCGACCTGGCAAATACAAACGAGGGGCAAAACGTTCATTTCTTCGACGGTAAACATGCTCTCTTCCGTCCGTCTCGCCAGTGATGATGAAAGCGTGATTCATCACTGAACCAGACTCCAGTTTGTAAGGTTCTTGTTCCTGACTCTAAGACTCTAAGTGATTGCGACGATGAAAGTCTCTCAAAACAGGGTCGACAACTGGCCTTCTTGGTCGATTCATAACAGTCTCCAAACATTTCTAAACAAGTGGGAACGTTAAAACTGCCGCGGTTTAACGTTGAAACTGCCGCGGTTTAACGTTGAAACTGCCGCGGTTTAACGTTGAAACTGCCGCGGTTTAACGTTGAAACTGCCGCGGTTTAACGTTGAAACTGCCGCGGTTTAACGTTAAAACTGCCGCGGTTTAACGTTGAAACTGATTACGATCATACAAACGTTTTGGAAAGAAATAGTACACCTGTATATTTTTGCAGCTACATATGTCCAGTATTCTCAAAATCACCTACTCGTTTCCTTTTTCAACCTGCAAAACAGGGAGGATGTACCCAATAAACCGCCACTAGCTGATGAATGTTGGATGGTAATGATAAAGTGCTGGTAAAGACGGCAACCTCCCCAAACCCCTAGAGCCCATAACCCTTACAAAGCCTGTGCATCCAAAGAGTATTCGATGATCGAATGATAACAATTTTATGTGAGATATATTCTTGTGTAAGCATTATTGAAGTTATTAATATACTTACAAAGACATTGTTTGAGAATAAATCACCAATGTCATGATTATTGACTGATACTAGAAATCATACCACTAACGTCCAAGCATTGATTGTCAAACACTTTAAGTCTAATGTATAACATGGGTCTGATAGATTTGATATCTAAAAGACAAAAAAAATGAATAAAACTAATTTTTTTTTTAAATATTCAAAAACTTTGAAAGTTACATTGCAGTCAGAATATATATCGGATGCTTGTACAGCAGGTATCTATCTACTCCAAGGTAATGAAATTTGAATAATGGAGATATATTCCTTCAATACTAGTATTTGATGGGCACTTTTTTTGAAAGCAGAATCTAAAATAAAAGACACTTTGTATCATATCATATGGTAGATTGAAATATAGCAAGTTTCAATTTGTTAATAAGCCAGGGCCTAGAATTTCAATGATCTCTTAGCTCTAAGTTCATGTTAATGAATGACATTTATATTTTATGACTGTCTCAGTACTAGCAGGGCCTCGAAAATCTACTCAGAGATATATTTCTTGAGGATGCAATGAAATACATATACCCACCACTTCTAAATACCACTATGGCTTTAACATACGACATATACTTTGTGAGTGAGTGAGTTAAAATCTATCGTCACATCAGCAATATTTCAGACATATCATGACGAGAACAATTAATTTAATACATAATAGTTAATAGTAAATTGTAAATCATAGCCTTTTGTTTCAAGGGTAGGAGATCGATTACCCGGTCAGTGTACAGGGTCTTGCAATCTAAGTAAAGTTAGGCTCAGTGTGATTGGTTACAGAAGGCCGCTTCAACAAACCTTTTCAACTGGCCAAACAGAACACGGCTATACTGAGTCTAACAAAACCTAGTAGGAAGTCGCGTCATCTAACCTTTGAGCTATCTATGGCTGTCAAATTAAATAGGAGACGGCCGAATGGAGTTAACCAGTCAGACAACGGCTACTGTTTAAGGTTGAGTGGGACAATATTCCCTGACATTGATATCTCGAGGTACATTCGAAGTGGACAAATATGGAATATATGAGATGCATTCGAGCTGCATTCTTAGCATCCTTACTGTATTCCAAGTATTCTTACTGCATTCCATCTGCATTTTAAGCATTCTGAATACATTCGAGGAAGGCTAGAAAAGACAAGTCACTTCCAATTCAGAATGTCTCGAATGTACGTCGAATGAGTGGGAACGTATCTGAATATCATTTGAATAAGTTTCAAAAGTATAGGAATATTTCGACTGAAGTTGGAAAATGTATACCTCGAATACACATGGAATACAGTCAGAACATCCAGAATGCTCTTCAAATGACCCTGACGTCATCAGAACGGGGCAGATTCTTCTTGATTCCTGTCAATTCGAAATAAGTGTGAAGTAACCATAACATACATATATATTTTATCTAAAGTATATACGCATAGCGCTTTCTGGTGACATGGTTACCATAAACTTATAGTCCATTGGACTGCTTATCTGTTGCCTCTTACCTATTTCATACGATGGGCCAGCCCAGACACCTAGAAATCAACGGGGTGATTATGAGGAGCAATAACAAAACTAGGAGTTTCAGAGAATGTCAGTTATGGGTCAAAACAATATTCCCGGTATTTTAAAACTGATATTATTACCATTTTATGGATCCCCTCATATTCTAGTACTTTAGCTGAACTTTGCACCGTAACATATGCAGAACGGAAGTGTGCTAGAACCTATTTCCAGCGACTCTTTTTCAATATATGTTGATATCAAATCTATCAGACCCATGTTAAACATTAAACGTAAAGTGTTTCACAATCGATACTTCGACGGGTTTTTTTGGGTGTATGTGTTTATTTACCATGTAAAACAATTGAATCTTCTTGTCCCCGAAATGGCTGAAATATTGCCGATGTGACAATATATTTTAACTCACTCACTCATTGCGTGCAATGTAAGTTCTGCGAACTTTGCTTTCTAGTGAATACGAGTATCAATGCCAAATCGAGAAGTGACGAAGACGTGTATTCAATCATAGCTCTAATCATAACAGTCAAAATACAAATTCTGTTTCAAGATGAAGTAGTGAGTTTAGTTTTACGCCATGCAGCTGTAAAGTGGTGGTATGTAAGTAAGCGTGTCTGGACCAGAGAATCCAATGATCAACAACATGAGCATCTTTCTAGACAATTTGGATATGATAACGCGTGTCATACAAGTCAGCGAGCCTGACCTCCCGATCCAGTTAGTCGCCTCTTACGACAAGCATGGGTTACTGAAGACCAGTTCTAACCTGGGTCTTTATGGGTTCTCTCGACAACGAATTTCAGCACCCTACATGTCACTGATATGTGCAACATATTGCAAATGCTCTCAAATCGTTACTTGGCGGAATGCAGTCGCCGAACCACTGTCGCAGACTGACAGTGTACATTAGTTAGAGCGCAGAATATATACAACATAGGTATAGCACGTATCGCACAGTAGAGACAACGAAAGCAATACATTCAGTCTGAGCAACATCTATAGAAATAACTTCAGAACGATAACGACGTCATTAACTTCAATCTGAACGATAAGAACATCAAAGACTTCAGTCTGAGCAAGACGACAAGAATAACTTCAGTCTGAGAGACAGCAACAATAATGACTTCAGTCTGAAACGAAACGACGGCAATGGCTTCAGTCTGAACGACAGCGTCAGTAATGACTTCAGTATCAATGAACCGTGGCAGCAACCAAGGATACGACAAACGCGAGGGCCGAGAAGACACATCCATCTGTAACATGAGAAGACATACCCGCATGAATATCACACAGACACGTGGTAATATTGTGGAAATAAAGCTAAACACCGCCTAATCTTCCCCTCACTCACCTATCACACAGACAATAAATACATTACATTTCAAAAGGTAAAACAGAAGAGTCTATTACACACTGTACACAGTGGTTACACGTTTTAGACAATTTAGGGACCTTACTCCTGGAAACCATGATCATAGTGGCTGCAAAGTAGTGACAGTAGATGCTTTTCGAACATGACACAGTCCACATGCATTTGGCTGAGAACACCTATTTCGTATTTGCAAGGTGAATTATGTACCATTCAAAAAAATGCAACGGATATTCCAGTATGCGAGCATACCGCTAGCCCATGCCAATACATGGAAACATTTCCAAATGAATGGAATAAATTGTGACATTCTCCTTTAATGTCTCTTCATCATCTGTTTCCTCCATGGCTTCATCATTTGCAGACCCGTGAAGGTCCCGGGGTAGAATAGGCCTTCAGCAACCCATGCTTGCCATAAAAGGCGACTCAGCTTGTCGTAAGAGGCGACTAACGGGATCGGGTGGTCAGGCTGGCTGACTTGGTTGACGCATGTCATCGGTTCCCAATTGCGCAGATCGATGCTCATGTTGTTGATCACTGGATTGTCTGGTCCAGACTCGATTATTTACAGACCGCCGCCATATAGCTGTAATATCGCTGAGTGCGGCGTAAAACTAAACTCACTCACTCACTCATCATTTGCATTCCATCAATCTTGTAAATTCAGTATACTACTTTTCCATGGTATATATCCATGTTGTTCAGGCTTTCTCAATACTGTGTGCTTTTTATTTATATTTTTTAATTTTTTTTTATTTTTATTTTTTACATTTCTAGTGATGTTATGCTCGTATGGGTAAAGGTATCACTCAGCTTTACGTTTGATGTGACTTATGAAGATTCGGGGTTAGAACTGATCTTCAGCAAACCTATGCCAGTCGTAAGAGGCGACTAATTTACAGGGTCAGATGGTTAGGCTCGCTGACATGGTCAACACAATGTCATGTCATCAGATCCCAGTTGTGCGGATCTATGATCATGTTGTTGATCAAAGGGTTGTCTAGTTGAGGCTATTATATACAAGCCGCCGTTAGTTATCAGGAATATTACTGAGTGCGGCGTGATTACAGACTCACTTATTCGCTAAGTTTGAAGCTCAACGAACCTGCAGTAGAAGCAACAGCAGGAACCATGGGTGTCGGTGCTCTGTCCAGACTGCAGGTCTGATTTCCATGGTTACTTGTCCTTGGCATCTCTGTAAGTGGAATGCCGTGAATGTATTCATATAGTTCAACATTTTACTTGATCTTACGTAACACAACTTTGGTACCATGAAACAAGCAGATGTGGAATTTTCATATTCTGGAAATACATTTTATGCTTGATGTGAAGAATTGGCACGAATATCTTTCCAAAACCGGAATGAATGAATGAATGAATGAATGAATGAATGAATGTACACAATCTCCGCTCTGTACATAATTTAGTTCCGGCTAGTGGTGGATTTCACAGCAACTCCCCAAGCCCACATGATGTCGAAGTCGCTGCGAAATCTCAGGTCAAATTTCACTTGAGAACAACTGCCTTCCGAAATGACACTTTTAATGGATAGACAGCTTCTTTGTTGCAACAGATGCGACATTTCCATGCAGATCCTATCACCGTTATCATGCAAATGATCTGTTGATAACGGTGTTAAGATCTACACCGAAACTCCGCATCTATAGCAAGAAAGTCGTCTATCTACAAAAGTATTTCCCTTCACCATAATAGCTTTTAAATGCCATGGTACAATCAACTGTTTCGGATATAGCCTAGTTTCCAACGCACCAGTGTTTAAAAGTTCGAGACGACGACCACAGTCAGTAACTCGACTTTCATCTGTCTTAATGCAGTGGTACACGCCCACGTCGGCGGATGTGACATTACTAAGAACGACATGGGCGGTGGTTGAAGAAGAGGATGTGATAACTTGCACAATGGTCCATCTAACTGTGACAGTTCGCCAAGCGTAGATTCTTGAAGGGCTCACTTGAATGACGGTTTCACCAGCAGGAGAGCTGATCGTCACATCTGACTTGAGTAGGGGCATTTTGAAGATCATCACGGCGTTAGTTCCTTCACGAGCACCTGTGACGTCCGTGTCCTCTGAGTTCGAATCTAAAGCAGATATACACATTAACGCCCAAGCCAATGGTTAAAGTTTAAACTTTTCACATTCTGTACACTGGTATTGATGTTTGATATATCTGTGTATATCCAGCAATGGTCAAACGTTCATGAAATATTGTAAAATACAATTTGCCTCAAAACACAAACGAATTATAACACGACATTATACACTGATTTTAGCCTGAAGGTCCTCCTGAGATGGTACGTAAGTCCCAAAACTTTAAAAGTTTCAAACTCGCAAAATTAATTTTAAAGCGTAGGATTTTGATTTTTATTATAGCTAAATTTGACTACAGTCGCCGGGTAATGAAAAGATAATGTAAATCCAACTCGGGTCCATGCAGGTAAAAAAAGTTCTGTAAGTCCACATGGTCCCTAGAATGGTGATCTATAGCCTGTTTTTATTTTGTACTGTCTGTAGTGAACATAAGAAATGAGCTTCACGAATTGTACTCATGTAGAGAATTGAACCAATACTTTACCCACTACACTACACCATCGTCCCGAATGCAATAGTGATGTACTTACAGTCTTCTCCCAGGATGTATTCTTTGCTCCAGTTTGACAAAATCTGACCCTCAAATTCAACTCGACAGGAGTATTTGCGCCAACAATCCTTCTTCGTAACACCACTGATGGTCAGTCTGCTATAAAAGTGTTTCCATACGTTCCAGACATTCATACCTGTACCCATACTATACCGTTTGTCTGGGGTCAGTACATCATCATTCTCCCGCCAGGTAAATACAACCTCTGGATGCAGGTGTTGTGGCAAAATGGAGCTGTGACAAGAGAGGACCACGCTGTCAGGGGTCACGAAGTCAGGTACTACCATGAAAAGTGTCTGGATCTCTGGAAAACAAGTATGGTAATGTCAGCATAAATTCGGAGTCATGTATTGCAAATTTTAGGTGGTTCGTTGATATAATATTCTACGCTATCGTTTTGCTGGATAACCAATACTAGTTATGAACAGTGTCTGTTGTCTGCGTTATCTATTTAATGGAATGGAGCGTTTGCAAGAATTAGAAGGCATGTAGGTTGCAAAATACAAATGTATCAAATCAAACTGATTAATAATTATGCATCCACTCAAATGAATTCGTATAAACATTCTGCACTGGTTCTTGCACTAAGCTGCGAAATAGGACGGAACCCAGTCACTAGGAGACCAGACTGTTGTGTAATCAATGTTTTGACTTGTTAACTGACCGCATCAGTCCCTGGCTTGTCTGGCCACGGCCTAATTGTGATCAAACACTTTCCATGATCTAGATCAAAGAGTTTGATCTAGATCATGAATGGGTTAATGAGATTCATGTTTCAGGTTTGGAAAAAATATGAGGGTAAGACACGCAGTCAGTCAAGTCCCCATGTCTAACTTTTCAATATCTGACTTCTCCTATGTCTGACTTCTCAAAGTCTTACTTCTAAATGTCTGACTTCTCGAAGTCTTACTTCTTGGTGTCTGTCTTCTCTATTTCTGAATTCTCTCTGTCTGACTTCTCAATGTGTGCCTGCTCGATGTCTGAGCTCTTGATGCCTGACTTCTTGATGCTCCACTTCTCAATGTCTAATTTCTTAATGTACCACCTTTCAATCTGACTTCACGATGTCTGACATGTCGATGTATGACCTGTCGGTGTCTAACTTTTCAATGTCTGACGTTTCGATGTCTCACTTCTTGATACCTAAGCTCTCAATGTCTGACCTCCTGATGTCTGACATCTTGATGTCTGATTTCTCGATGTCCCACCTCTCAATGTCTAACGTTTCGATGTCTGAATTCTCGATATCATTTCTTTTCAATAACTTACTACTTGATGTCTGACTTCTTGATGTCCCGCCTCTCATTGTTGATGTCTGACTTGTAGATGTATGACATCTCGATGTATGACGAACACTAAAAGGGTACGTCACGAAATCAGTAAAGTCACACTTCGCGATGCATGAATCTTCACTACATAATCAACACCAACAATTGCATGTTGGTTGTTTTGTTGTTCACCTCAAGTCAAGTCAAGTTTATTGTATTCAAGGTCACCGGCCCATGTACATGGAGTCATGTACATATACAAATAAATAACCATAACACATAATACACTGACAGTTATGAAATTATTTGGATAGCCTATCATTTCTCAGGACAGCAGCACATGTTAGAAATAGAGAAAGGTTACGGATAACAGTTTCAAATGTGGAAGTCGAGACAAAGGTTGTTGTTGTTGAAAATTACACGCTGTCAAAACCGGTATTTGTCCAGTCCGGCAAGTTGTCAACACCAGCACAAAATCTCAGTCTCAACCGGATTAATTCTTCAGTCCCAATGGGTGCCGGTTTAGAAAAAAACGAAAATACGTATGCAGAGACTCGATTTCATTAACGATCAACTCCAACGTGAAAACCACACCGTTCGGATGTTCAATGATGTACAAATGCAACAATATTACATGCTAACTGGTAAACAGCTCGAACCCCTCGGTGACGAACCCACCCTATCCCAGTATTACACCTCTTCCAGGACAGCAAGTTCGGGAGCTGATTTTCGTCGTCCTCCGTGTAGCCACCACCATATTGATCTCCAAGCAGTTAGACCAAATATTCATTTAAATAAAACAAAGATGAGACCAGCTCCGTATCGTTGTCAATTTGTACTTATAGGAAAACCCGACATTTGTGGTAAGAAATGCAGGACCGAGGTGTACTACTGTATACATAGGAAGGATTCCGAGAACTACATGCTCTGTGATATTGAAGTAAAAGGCCACTACTGTTTATATAAAGCTCACTGGCGAAAAGTGGTTCGAAACCAACTTATCTATGAGAAGAAAAAGATTATTTGAATGAACATAAACACCTCCTCAGAATAAAGAGTTAAAAAGATTTTATGCGCGCTTCGTATTTGTTTACTTGGTAGAGTTACCTCCCTTCCATAACCGGCCTCCCAAGTAGAGATTGGATTTACATCTACTTATACCAATGCCTACTGTTCGAGAACTTAAACAGACTGCAAAGTAACGTGGTGTAGTCGGTTACCCCCGACTGAGGAAACCACAGCTATTGAGATTACTCGACATACAACCCACCTCCAATCCTCCTGTTGTGAAACAAAAACCAAGCAAAAGAGCTGGGGCTGGCAGCCGAGCTATTAGAACTCATGCGTCAGAACAGAGTAGTCAGTCAGTTTGAGTACGGTTTGTGCGAACTGAATACACCATAGCAAATTTTCTGAGAGGCTGGTAGATGAATGCAGACGCGAATATAGACACCAATGACCTCAAGCTTCTGATCGCTGACAAATTCAATGAGGAACTGAACGACTTGGGAAGCCTCAAATTTCATTTCACAGAAATATGGCGCTTGATAAACAGCAGGCGGACAGTGCCGTTGAGTACGGTGAGCCTTGCTTCAGAGGTAAAGAAGAAGTCGTGACTCAACCAGAGATGACAGGTGCATCTATCAGCACCTCATTGCAAAAAATACGAGAATCTCTGGAACGCTACACACACAGGGGTTTGGGTGGGTCGTGGATAAAATCGATAAGGTCTATCTAGACATGTAACTAACTTCACATTTTTAGAAGGTGGGTCATACCTAGACTTGCTCCCATACTACAAGAAAAACCCAGCTTTGGTCCGCATCAAAAACTGAGGTAATAATTGTTTGAAGTTAGCGATCAGAAGCACAGTGTTGTAATTCGAACATACCTTTGAGCTATCCCGAAGACAACGGACTCCACTGGGATGGTATAGACGAACCTAGCCAGAATGAAGATATAGTCGTCAACGTGCTTGGACACGAAGGTAATAAAACAATCGTGCACAGGATCAGTCAGGTGACCAAGCGCCACAAGACTATCAAATTCATGATCCAGAAACGTGACATGTACCATTACGCATGGATAAAACACTTCAGCAGACTGTTGTACGATCAGTCGAAACAAAAAGAGAAAGAACACTTTTGTGAATGGTGTCTGCATGGTTTCTCTAGAGCCAATGTATTAGAATAACAGTATTGCCTATGTGTGGGGCAGACGGATGTCCGAATCGACATACCCAATCCTAACGACAACATCTTAAAATTCTCCAACCACAAAAATCAAATGCCCATGCCTTAAGTCATCTACTTTGAAGCCCTCATCAAAACGGTGGACAGCCGGATAGAAGTTTCACGCATAAAATGCAGGAGCAAGAGGCCTGTGGGTTTGGGTACGTGGTCGTCCGATGTGATGGGAAAACAAACTCTCCCGTGGTATACAGAGGCCCCGACGCGGCTGAAAAATTCCTCACGTGTTTGCAACAGGAACAGAAAACCATAAGGAAAGAACTACACACTATCGTCCATATGTGATTGACCCAAGCCAGGCAGCAAGCCCACAAGAATGCCAAGATTTGCCACGGGTGCGATGGAACCGCTGAACAGTAGTTCGGAGAGCGATCACTGCCAAATCATGGGTGAGTACAGAGGAGCCGCCCACGGCCCGTGCAAAAATCAATCCCCAAACCATCCAAATCCACATCATGTTTCACAATCTCCGCGTGTACAGCTCTTACTTGATCATGCAGACCATCGCAAAGGTCGACGGCAACCCAGCATGCAGCCCCAACAACAAGGAAAAATACGTCTCCTTTTCATCAAATGAGATTCATAGACAGCGTTCAGATCATGCTGTCATTTCTCCACAGTTTGGTCAAGGCTAACAACTAAGGCTAACACCAATTGGTACACCGACGCCGAGATCCGACCCCTGTTGATGAGAAAGGGTGTTTATCCCTATGAATATATGGACGGCTGGTCCAGGTTCGACGAGACGCGACTGCCTCCCATCAACCAATTTTACAGCAACTTGGGCGACTTAAGCATCACCCAGGATGATTACACGCACACAATTAACATGTGAAATAAACTCGGCTGCAAGACTGTGGGTGATTATCAAGACATGTACATGAAAACAGATGCACTCCTGTTGTCCGACGTGTTTCAGATATTCAGAAAAACGTGCTCGAGACAGTACGGCCTGGATTGTTTGGGGAAAATAAACTAACGTCAAAAATTTCGTTCGTAACTTGATGCATTAGAAAAAATACATCGTTCACTATCGCAGCCTGCAACTGTACATGTCACTGGGAATGAAACTCCGATGGTGCACAAATTGGACCAAAGTCCATGGATGAAACTTTATATTAGAATGAAGATGGATTTACAAAAAGTGACCAACAACGATTTCGAGAAAAACCAGCCGGGAGAATACGAAGGAGATACTCGGAAGCGAGTCACTGATCCGACGTAGTCAGCTCAGTGGCTAATTTAGATACAGCAGATATGAAAAACAAAGAACATGTACTACTTGAAATATGGACCGCCAAGAGGGTTCGTCAGAGAGGAATTATTGATCATATTGACGACACAATGCTGCTGCCCAAAGAAATTTAGCTAAGATTTGCTAAGCAGTTGCTAAGCTAAAACACTCTATAAGCCACGGTGAAATCAGTCTACCCATCGCGTCTGTTAACTGAAGTTCTTCAACACCGAGATTTCTGTGTTCACACCCAGAAACACTGTGTTTTGCGCGTCCTGGCCAAAAAACTATAAAAAAAACTTGATAGCATATCTCTCTCTTTGGTTATCTCTTTATTAGCGCTGCAGTAGTCCAGGATAAACAGTGTCGACTCCCCTTTGAATTTGTTGTGATAAGCTTTCAAGCAATCCTGCAGGCGTGTCCCCGGGTCGACATTATCAATCATCACCCAAGATCTTTCTATGTACGTTTTGTTGATATGCAGGGTAGAGCAAATAATAACAATGTTATCAAACATGTCCTGGTAGTATCCTTCCAACATGTCCAACACAAAAACGGTCTTCCCACAGCCAGTCTGGCCGCACACAATAGCACAGTGCGGATCTAGAGGTAGATCAATAAATGGCTTGCAAGAATCTTCCATTGTCTATATTAAGTTGTGCGTCCAAAATCACGCACAGATATAATTTTAATTTCTTTTTGATATTTTTTGTTGACACGGCGTCCGCTGCTCTGCAACCGATCGTCGTCCATGGATCGCATGTCCTTGATCCTCTGTTTTCCACCGGATGAGATGAAATCTACAACCACCCTCACGAGTACGAAATTACCTAACCTCTTTCCATACCGTGAACTGTCCATTCATCTCGATCAGCTGAGCACGATCGACAACATTCAAATAGAGTCTGCTTACAGCCGTACCGATGAAATCGAAAAAGTATCACGACGGCAGAACCGAAACGGTGTCACCGCGGCAGTACAGGAAATTAATACGATGCACCATCACAGAGTTTAAAATACCAGTTTTAGATATAAAACATAATCCTGTGAATATAGGATACCTCAGCATGACGCTGCACGATATTGACAAGTGCTCAAATCCCTGGAATGCAATTGAGAAAATTCTGCCAACCTAGTGATCTCCGACCTCGGCACACTCGCAGGTTTGACGAACCAGGAGTAGAAAGTAAACTGTACAACCTACAACTGAAAAACAACATTTACAAACGCGTTGAAGTCCCCACCGGTGATGGAGGTGGTAGTAGCTTAAGTGACGTGGCTTATGTCCCTACACAAAGATGCACGGTGATCCTCAACGCATTGTCGGGGAATATAATATTCCACACACTATCGAGAATACCCGGGACACAAAACGTGAGCTTGCAGGCTGTATCCGAATTCAATGTTTTCCCGTTAATGGTAAGTTACAAGTTATACAAAGACCAGGTCACACGGGCAACATGTAAGCTCCTAACAGCTGTAATGCAGTTTTAAGGGACAATTTACACAATTACAAACATGATTTTATGTTTACCAAACCAGACATCACATTCATTATAAAAGTCTATCTTGGAGGCATTTTGTATAGTTCAGACCTTTTAAGTGGGTTGTCAATAAACTGGGACAACAGACAAAAATACAAACGTTGTCATATCATCGTACAACTAGGATGGGCACCCTTATCAAGTCTGGATGGAGTCGTTATTGTTACTCAAAGTGGCTTTAGTTTCTCATATATTAACGTGCTCGAAAATCGAAACATTACAAGCCTTAAATACACTGATGAAAAAACTGTAGCCAGTCGTAGATGAAGTTGTAAAATCAATGGAAACTGTAGACAGATTTGGTTTGAAACACTTATGTGACATGAGACATCAACTAGAACAAGATCCCGACGTACGGGCAGCATTATGTAAGAAATACCATGGGGTTTTCCGTTTCGTGGATTGGGTTGACACCACCCTTATGGCAGCCAGTATAGGTTTAGGAGCAGTAGGTGTCGGGTTCTTGAACACCATCGTAGCCGCCCGCTATAGTGTTAGGCACTAACAGCTGGGGTGTCAGGGTTGGTGGGTTTGTTTATGTTTGTATCTCACAAATTAAATCGTAAAGCATTGAAACATGACGAAATTAGAATTCTAGCCAAAGCAAAGTTAAACACAATAGAAAACCATATTTCCACCGCACTCTCGGACGATAACATTTCAGAGGAAGGATTCCGTTTATTACCCTCTGAACTTGCAAAGTTTCACAGAAAGAAACAAAAGAAACCAAGTCTCGTAAAAGCACTGTCATCAGCGAAGCCCAATAAGCCTTCATTACGAAAATCCAGGAAATCATAGGAGATTCATGTTAAATTGTTTCGCTGAGATCAACACAATCGAGTGACCAGGAAGGATGCATGCAATCTCACAGCCTCACGATAAACCGAGTACATTGTTATCCGTTGTGGAGTTGGCGTCTGGCAAGGAAAATGATAAGTGGTATACACACTAGCTGGGGGGAGAAGTTAGGGCTGACTAAACATACGAAATAAAGCTTTACAGCGGCTTTTTTTATCGTACCCCCATCATATATACTACTCCTGGTATTAATGAGAAAATATCAGCTGAGCAAACAAAATAATCGTTGACACTGGATCCCTGCTGACCATTGTATGAATATTCACCTTGTTCGTCTCTCCGTATTCTTTACCATTCAATATGAACAGTTTGAAGGCATAACATAAGTCTAACAACACTCTACCAAAACCGTAAACAACATTGTCATGGGAATTACGATAGGGTAGTCGTCACAACAATATCATGGAATACATTATTCAAATCATCACCATGACCAAGTCAGATTATTTTCCTTGCCCATGCGTGCGTTGAAGTCGCCACAAGTAGGAGTATGAAAGTGATTCGTGCCGTGAAGATTATCTAAAAAATATTGTTTTAATTGTTCAACATTACAACAAGCAATGTCACTAAGGTGGCATAACCCCCCGCTGCATATTATCAAATCAAACTACAAAAGAAATTAAAGGGAAGGTCGTACTTTATAATGAAGTAAAATGTCAACAAACTCATAACTTTCAAACTCTCTTGATATCTTGCATGGTAGTTGTTCAAACACAAAAAATATTTTGAAGAGTCAGACTTTGACCAATGCATGAAACTCCTAAAAAACAGCCGCCGTGACCTTGAAATAAACTGAACCTTCGCTAGACAAAGCTTGGTGTTGATTATGAAGAAAATCCAGTGAACGGTTCTTGAGATATTTCGCCGACGAAGTATAACGCTGAAGTCCCCTTGTAACCGTGAGATGAAGGTCAAGGTCACCAAACCTCACTGAGACCTTTATTTTATTGTGATAAACCTAGATACTAAATATGAAGAGAATCTAGTCAACGGTTCTCAAGATATTCCAATCCGTACGTACTGACGAACGGACGGAACCTAATACTCTATCCCCCGCTTCGTGCTTAACGCGCGGATAATTACACGACTTATGCTTATAGGAAGTTGATGCTGTCGAGCTGAGTGACGTATGTACATATCAGGTTCACATCTTTTTGAAGACAAAATTTCTTTAACAAGTCTGAGACATAAAAACGTTATCGAGGTCAGTTTTGTTGTTAAAGGCTGCACTCAAAAATCAAGATTTATTATGGCGATCTGTAAACAATCGAGTGTGGACCAGACAACCCAGTGATCAACAGTATGAGCATACATCTAAGCAACTGGGATATGATAACATGTGTCAACCAGGTCAGCGAGCTTAGCCACACGATCCCGTTAGTCGCCCCTTACGCATGACACCCGAATGATATTCCAGTGAAGATCACCTCTTACGGGGATCTTTAGTCCAGTCCCTCCAGGGGAGACGGACCATTTATCATCTGATTTGAATGACAAATTGAGTCTTTTTGTTTTTGTACTTTTATCAGTGACGTTTAAAACAACACATATATCTAACATAAACATGACAATGTATTGTACATACGTATGACAACAAGATCCACTCCACAATCAGGAATCCAGGTCCTACCAGGTCCACTTTTGAAGCATCTGTACTTCCCAGCATCAGTAAGCTGAAGATCAGGTAGAACAAACCTGAACAGGCCAACTCCTGAGGAGCTCAAGTTCCCCGTAAATTGTGGTGGTCCGTTATTCCCACGATTGGAAAATGTTACAGTGTTATAATTTGAAACAGTAATCAATGTTTTCATCTGGCTTTGATCCTTGATGGTGAATGCCTGATAGCCTTGTGTTTGATTCCAGAATAATGTCACCGACTGCCCCTGACCACCATACATAGTTGCGGCTCCTGAAACAGAAGTTTAAGTTGGAAAACCTTCCTAGTCCAGGCTTATATAACACGTCACAGTTTGATTCTGGACGTCACAACGAAAGTCCAGAAACTCTCCGCATTTCATACAAGGGATTTGACAAAATAATAGACTTGACTGTGTGCTAAGGATGAAAACATAACAAAAACAAAACAATAATCGAAAACTCAAGATTTAAACTTGCGGCCACAGTGCGGAGAGTTTCTGGACATTTTTATGTGTTATATAAACTAACGGTCAAAAGAAACGATACCTAAAATAAAAATTATTAATACTTTGCAGAAACTATTTGATTTCTCAATACGTGATAAAGTTGTGATCTCCACAATACAACAGCAACATTTTCATGAAATTTGTGGCGTTTTGGCGCCCCGTTTGTTCTATAAAAGTTCGTGCATAACGTGTTTTTTGCACGAGGATAACATGCAGCACATTCAGAAACTGGGTGTAAAAGATTATTTTTGTGTCTCTATCCCAAATATACCGTTTGTAACTCAACACGTGTTTTATCCATATGCGGTTCAGAATGTTTATTGGACGAATATTCATGACGCACAATACTGACACTCCGCTTGTCACCAATCTCTAAAAGGGCGAGAGGATAGCCTAGTGGTTCAACACCGGGGTTCAATTTACATAGAGGTATAATGTGTGAAATTTCTGGTGTCCTCCGTCGTGATATTGCTGGAGTATTGCTAAAAGCGGTGTACAGCTAAACTCACTCACTCAGCAAACATATTATTACTTACTTACACTGACCTCTGACCTTGAGGTAACACTTATCTATATATAAAAGATACATATACACGGAAACGTTGTTTATGTACCTACCTTCACAGTCATGAAGAAATATTCCCCAAAACATGAAGTACAGCAAACATACATGGAAGGTTCCAAGCACAGAAGGTTTCATAGTGATGACGACGTCTTAAAGAAAGTACAAAAACCAGTAAAGCGATGTTCTTCGAGACTTCAAGACCCACTGACTGTTTGTTTGTTAAACCATGTCCCTGTCTATGTCAAGTGCGTTATGTATTTCCCGATTGAATAAAGGGAAGTATAATTCCTAGAATGTTTCTGTTTCTCATACAGATGTGGTCTTGTGATTGATGGCGCTGAACTAAGTTTATTTAACTGGTATCTTACACTGGATAGTGAGGAAATATTTCATGAAAATATTGCTCTGGGGTTCGCATATTGATACAGTCAGATATGTAACGTTGTTGGCCCGTTGTTGTTTAACGCTGCAGTAGACAGCACTGTGGCGGTGGTCTGGGGTTAGTGAGTAAATAAGTCAGTCAGTGAACGAGCATGGCTGAGAATAACAGATATGGATTTCACACACTGCACCTAAGTGGGTGTGGCAGGACCTATACCTTGACAGCTAGCTGGTTAAAGGAGAATATGAGGGAATTTCAATAATTTGCTGTGTGAAAGATAAAGTCATCAGAACCATATACCCAGTGTTTCATTTACAAATTATGAATTTTTACTCTTAAATCGCAAAAACAGTTTCTGTTACCTCAACTTCGGCCATTATGCATATTCCGCTGGTAGTCACGTGACCTTTCCGCTCGTGACGTCAAATGTGACCAGCTTCCAAAGACCAAGTGCTCCAGTAATACAGGTCGTGTTGTTTCTGTCGTTTTAGCAAATGGCACGATGGTATATTCAGTTGCCTGGGGATGCATAGAATCATCGAACAATGTCACCATTTCATCTGTTTTCGAAGTGTAAAGACAGATTTAGGCAAGATAAATGTTCCGATCATTCCGAGTTAGGAGCCTTTCTTTCAAGACCAGTTGACATCGGAATGCACTCACCACAGTCAAACCTAGGACTACATTAAAGTACAACGAAAACATACATCTCTGTGTGTTTGAACTGTAATACCATCATTTATGTAATTCAGCTGTTTAAACAGTTTAATCAGTACTTCATGAATAAAGTTTATATATCACAAATTGGCACCTTAAGAATATAACAGAACCGATAAAACCGATTATTCTACAGCTGTTTATATGACGAACTTACGAAAAGAGATATGTTATTCCAAGACGTCCCTCTTACATAAACTTTTCTAATGCATTTATCTTGTAAAAGTGGCTATTTCATTCCATGGGCATTATGGGTAAATACTTAAAATCTTTTCGAAATGTTTGCAAGTGTACATCAAATAAGGCCATGTTGGGTGGGTGTGGTAGATACGCGCACGTGTCTACGCAAAGGCTTGTTATAAAATTTGGGTTAAAAATATTAAAAATGAAATCACACCGCCTTCCTCACCGGTGTTATCTATTCCTATAAAACTTGATGAAAATGGTAAGCATACATGGTTTTCAGATGTCCGTCACTTATTTTTCACAACTGGTGTTTCATATGCGTGGATAGAGCAAGATGCAGGAAAAATACAGATGTGTAACAGCACTTTTGCACGAGGAATCCGTGATATATATTCCCAGATTTGACATGACTCTCTTTGTACATCCACAATTTTAAGGAATTACTCGACTTTCAGATCATTATTATAGCCTGAAACATACCTTACAGCACTAAGTGATAACACCTTGATTTGTGCATTCTGTAAATTACGCAATGCATTGCTTTAGTTTAAAGTTAATTTATTGAGAAAAATATTGCACTAATGAAAGCATTCCTGTATGCACTATGCATGTGCGCAGTGTGCACAAGGCGTCCAACTTCGGAGCTGGTGGTCCGTGGTTCGAGTCTCAGTAGGAATTATAATGCCGCCATATGGAGAATCAAACCCGGGTCTTCGACATGGCGAGTGAACGCTTTAACCTTTAGGCTACCCAAACAGTGTGAGTGAGTGAGGGAGGGAGTACGTGAGTGAGCGGGCGGGGAAAGGGAGGACGTGAGCGAGCGGGTGAGTTGGAGGGTGAATGATTGTGTGATTAGCTATATTCCACCAATATCACGCTGTGAACCCATGCGGGGAATGGAAAAGGGGTCATGATGAGCGGACCCTTTACCACTGGGCCACCCTTCACCCCTCCATGCTACAATATAAAACAAATCCATACATAAACAGTCGGTACGTACATAAACTGCTTGTTCGTATTAGAGGTTATTGCAACAGGAAATTCGTAACAATTTTTACAGGGACGTAGTCTTAAAGTCGTGTTATAAAAATATCAAATTCAGTATTTTGCTATGAAACATATTATCACATGTTAAACTTATGAACAGGAAGTTATCGTTTGAAAACGAAACAATCGTGAAAGCGTTACATTTTCAAACCGGACACTTGACCGAAATATCAAACGTATAGGACGAGACAGAGGCATTATTAGTTAATGCCTGTATGCGTTATATCCCTGCGGAAGTACTGTCTGGGAGTAGGTCATGAGCACAAAGCAGGCAACTACCGGGTCAGTGGAACCTGGTTGGCCACAGGACCCCGAGACTCGTGAAGGTCCGAGGTAGAATAGGCCTTCAGCAATCCTTGCTTGTCATAAATGGTGACTATGCCGGCGTGGCGAGCGAACACTTTAACCAACAAGAGTGGAAGTGACAGTGGTCAATAATAGGTATGAGTGTTGTTTTAAACTTGATTAGGAAAATCTGTTAATGGTGTGTAGGTGGAAGCTGAATTAATATGTGTGTGTTTGTTTTTGGTGCACATCTACAATACGAGTAAACATGCTTGCGAAACATTCGCTTTATTCTTGTCTTGTGCTCCAAGTATTCCAAGCGAAGAGTAAAGCTGTACTACGGGGAATGTTAGGAGCTAGCTGACATTTAAACGCTGGGCAAGGATTTCAGTCTTTCAGGACACGAGTAATCACCACGGATAAGAGGGCTCACTCATTCAAGCTCGCAAAAAGAAACAAACAAGTACTATAGAAAAACACACGCACGCACGCGCACGCACTCACACACACAAAAAAAAATATAAAACATGCTTTTTGAATACCTGTACTGATAAACCCACGACATATTTCATGTCCATATCTCTTGATTGTCATTTGACTAGGGGTGCAGCTGCATATACTACTGATTTGACTCTTCTACTTTCCGGGAAAGGCAGCAACTGTTTGTAATCACGGGGACATTTTGCAATCAAAGTTATAGGCGTATTCATAGAATACTTGGGCCACCTGGGGTAAATACTCTTCACAAAAAGAAACGCAATAGTACAAACGTTGACATATCTGACGGAGTTTTGTTGATACTCATACGGAATGAATACCAAATATGAATTTCTCGTGTTCGCAGGTACCAGAAGTGGATTTGTGCGGTTTTAACAAAATGTGGTCAAAATATACCCAAAACGTGAGAGAACCGCAAGCATGCAACAACTTGGGGCAGTCAAACACAACAACATGGATGAACTTGCATCATGAGTTATGAAAACGACCTTTTAAATTAACTGGATCTCAACTGTACCTCAATTCAAACCATTTACGGGCGGTGGAGTAGACTAGAGGTCAAAGTGTTCTCTCTTCTCGAAGGTTGGTTTCGAATCCAAACACGGGTACAATGTGTGAAGGCCTTTTCTGGTGTCCCCCTACGAGATATTGCTGAAAGGGGCGTAAAACTCACTAAACTTACTTACATAGTTCGACTGACAGAGGCTCAAGGCTGTCGGCATCGGTTGAATGTGACTGTTTCCACTGTCAAACTTCATTACAAACTGACATGCTTTCGCAACGATTAACAAGTAATCCCCGAAAATCAGAGTATCGTTAGCATGTACATATATTCTGCGTGTCCACGCCGTTGTCGCCCATGTCGCGGCATATCTTTCTCTTTTTTCCTTTTTTTTTCTTAAATTCAGTGGTTACTGAGGTGATCATGATGCCATTTTGAACGAGTGAGGTGAGGTTTAACCTCACACTAATTAAATTATTTCGTTCATCACGATGTGCAAGTGTGTGTATATGTGGCTACTTGTACTAACTCAGACTTATGGTGATTTTCTAGTGATAGTTCACAGAAACACCATGCTGCAGTTAAGCAGAAATACCACACACAGACGCTGACTCCGAGCCGACCCGTCCTTTTTGCACCTAATAAAGACGAGCGTCAGGCAGGGACCAACGCTGACAAGTGCTATATTTTACCGCCTTTTGGTATGACGCTGCCGGGGATTGAACCCGCGACCTTCCTCTCTCCGGGCGGACGTTCTAACCACTATGCCACGGAGGCGGTTTTTGACAGGGAATCATGGGAGAGAAACTGTGGATAAACGTTAAGTTTTTAACGGGTAGTTAATCTCTAATCATACCATTAGTTAACGGCTTGTTAAAAAGACAACCAAAGATTAGCAACCAAAGCAACCAAAGATGAACCTACCCTTAACCAACCAACCATTTGGCACCAAATTTCAGTTTCATTTTTGTTGTTGTTGTTGTTGTTGTTTTGTTTGGGTTTTTTTTGTTGAACCGGAGACGACAGTTAGATGTTGTATGTTACAGTGTTATATGTCTTTTAGCAGTATTGTTATAGCGGTATGCAAAAACAACGAAGGCAAGGGAGTTACCTGTCTTGGGGATGTCCAACAAGAGGTAATAGGAGTAGGTGAATTCCAATGTACGATTTGATTGTTGAAATGAAGTGCCCTGATGATCCATCGGTCTTCAAAAACGGTACAAATACCTCACGTGTTTCCAGGATTGTTTCCTTCTATTAAAAGATGGGTGGTGTTTGGTAAGTTTACATTCACTTGGGGTCACGTAAACGACGCGCAACGGAGAACCAGGAAACGAGCACTTACTTTGACAGACACTGAATGAGTAATGAAATCAAGTGTACGACTCACGACACTGCCTATATCCGGCGAGCGTGCGTGCAACATTTGAACATGATTTCTGTTGGATCATGGCGTGCCATGGTGGCGATGGAACAAAATCAGAAAGGAAGCATTGATCACTTTGTAAAAATCCCCAAGAAAAGGCAGGGTACAGTCAAACCTGGAGACATGCAAAGAACATAGACTCAAACCTATGATCGCCGGTTTCTCGCAAGCCCAACAATTGCAACTCTTCAAATCGAAATGCAGCACCATTCACTAGCGGGTGTTCGTTCCCTGCCGTATATCCAAATTTTATACAACAAGCATTAATTTTATATAGACCTATACATCTACTGGATACAGGGGCGGTGGGGTAGTCTAGTGGTTGAAGCGTTCGCTCTTGACGCAGAAACCGGGTTCGATTCCCGTATTGATACAATGTGTGAAGCCCATTTCTGGTGTCCCTAACTGTGGTATTGCTGAAATATTGTTAAAAGCGACGTAAAACTCACTCACTCACTCACTCACTCACTCACTCACTCACTCACTCACTCACTCACTCACTCACTCACTCTAATGGATATTGATGATCGCAGCTGATATCCATGATGCAGCACTCTTCACGTTTAGGTGATCGTTTCGGTCATGAATCAGATAAACTGCATTTCATTTAAAACAATCATCAAAGTAGAACTGCAGATCTAATGGATACAGGTAGCTGCAATGAACAATAGGGCTGGCAGGGTAGTCTAGAGGGCAAAGCGTTCGCCCGTCATGCCGATAGCGCGGGTTCGATTTCCCACATGAGTACAATGAGGGAAGCCCATTTCTGGTGTTCCCTACAGTGATATTGCTGGAATATGGCTAATAGCGGCATAAACTATACTCATTCAGTCAGTGAATTATTATATACTCTTAAAAAAGTAGGGGTAAAGAACTTTCAATTTGGATATGAAATCTAAACGTTAACAAACATTTCAAGGACAGACATGAACGTACCACCATTTCCCTCTATTACCACCCCTCAATCTAAACGTTAACAAACATTTCAAGGACAGACATGAACGTACCACCATTTCCCTCTATTACCACCCCTCAATCTAAACGTTAACAAACATTTCAAGGACAGACATGAACGTACCACCATTTACCTCTGTTACCACCCCTCAATCTAAACGTTAACAAACATTTCAAGGACAGACATGAACGTACCACCATTTACCTCTATTACCACCCCTCAATCTAAACGTTAACAAACATTTCAAGGACAGACATGAACGTACCAACATTTCCCTCTATTACCACCCCTCAATCTAAACGTTAACAAACATTTCAAGGACAGACATGAACGTACCAACATTTCCCTCTATTACCACCCCTCAATCTAAACGTTAACAAACATTTCAAGGACAGACATGAACGTACCACCATTTCCCTCTATTACCACCCCTCAATCTAAACGTTAACAAACATTTCAAGGACAGACATGAACGTACCACCATTTCCCTCTATTACCACCCCTCAATCTAAACGTTAACAAACATTTCAAGGACAGACATGAACGTACCACCATTTCCCTCTATTACCACCCCTCAATCTAAACGTTAACAAACATTTCAAGGACAGACATGAACGTACCAACATTTCCCTCTATTACCACCCCTCAATCTAAACGTTAACAAACATTTCAAGGACAGACATGAACGTACCAACATTTCCCTCTATTACCACCCCTCAATCTAAACGTTAACAAACATTTCAAGGACAGACATGAACGTACCAACATTTCCCTCTATTACCACCCCTCAATCTAAACGTTAACAAACATTTCAAGGACAGACATGAACGTACCACCATTTCCCTCTATTACCACCCCTCAATCTAAACGTTAACAAACATTTCAAGGACAGACATGAACGTACCAACATTTCCCTCTGTTACCACCCCTCAATCTAAACGTTAACAAACATTTCAAGGACAGACATGAACGTACCAACATTTCCCTCTGTTACCACCCCTCAATCTAAACGTTAACAAACATTTCAAGGACAGACATGAACGTACCACCATTTACCTCTATTACCACCCCTCAATCTAAACGTTAACAAACATTTCAAGGACAGACATGAACGTACCAACATTTCCCTCTATTACCACCCCTCAATCTAAACGTTAACAAACATTTCAAGGACAGACATGAACGTACCAACATTTCCCTCTATTACCACCCCTCAATCTAAACGTTAACAAACATTTCAAGGACAGACATGAACGTACCAACATTTCCCTCTATTACCACCCCTCAATCTAAACGTTAACAAACATTTCAAGGACAGACATGAACGTACCAACATTTCCCTCTATTACCACCCCTCAATCTAAACGTTAACAAACATTTCAAGGACAGACATGAACGTACCACCATTTCCCTCTATTACCACCCCTCAATCTAAACGTTAACAAACATTTCAAGGACAGACATGAACGTACCACCATTTCCCTCTATTACCACCCCTCAATCTAAACGTTAACAAACATTTCAAGGACAGACATGAACGTACCACCATTTCCCTCTATTACCACCCCTCAATCTAAACGTTAACAAACATTTCAAGGACAGACATGAACGTACCAACATTTCCCTCTATTACCACCCCTCAATCTAAACGTTAACAAACATTTCAAGGACAGACATGAACGTACCACCATTTCCCTCTATTACCACCCTAAACACAACGCATTATATGAACATGCACAACGCAGTAGCCCCATACACGTGCATGGGGTCCCATTCTTGATTTTGACGTTTTTTTCAGGAAGGTCGAGAAATCACTTAGAACTTTAATTTTGACACTCATCTTCCATGACACATTTGTTAGAGTTTGTTTCTAGTCATTTGTTTCAAAATGAAAATCGTATACATGCAAATTACATGTCCTACAACAATCATCTTTCACAAGTGACTACATTCCAAGTAACTATGACTGACTCCGCTAAATATCCTAAATATTTTTAATCCTAACTAAAAAACATAGAAGATCCTCTACTTTTTTTAAGAGTACATTGCGGCCATTATGCATTAAAGACAAAGCGATACAGACGCATGCCCACTTATTCTGTTAATATTGTTGGTGGGTGTAAAGTTCATAACGACACCGAACATGGTTACTCTCACTGTTACATTCGCATTTCCTGCAACTATTTTAATGATTCTAGTATATCATACTCAGCCGGATCTGTTTATCGGAAACGCTCGTCACGGGAAGCCACTAGCCACCGTCGCAACATCTCGTAAGTCCGTTTTGATACTGGGACAATGGTCGTTACTACAATCACAACGTTTTGCTGGATGTTGAGTCTAGTTCGATCACAGGGGTATCCAAACATTCAAGGTAGGTGATCATCATACCCATACATGGGTAAACTGTATTAACTCAGGTGATATATTGGTATACAAATTCAACAAATCTATACTGACGCTAACGTAAGCAGAAATGTACATATAAGCTTAGAGACTGTTTATTGATTAAATCCGCACACACACGCGCGCGCGCATGCACACACGCACACACTCAAAAAGGAAGTACAAACAGCGTTCGGAATAATCGCTCCGGAGTCCAAGCGCTGGTTGTTATTGTATCGGGCCGTGAGTTTAAAATATTTGCAGGCCTTTGTGGCCTTCCGTACATTATCTGCCATTTCCTCATTAGTCTGGAATCTTTCCTATATATGTTTTTCCTTACTAACGTAACTGTGGTCCATCATGTAGCGATAGCTCACAGTTTCACTTATTAGTATTTCAGGGCCTTACGAATGGGAATGTCAACTCGGGTCTGTAACGAATAAAAACGTCTATCTGCGTCATAGGCCTTCCAAATAGATTTCGCAGAAACAATGTGAAACTGTGTACAGTGTGGGGTATTTTGGTTTTATTGGTTTGACTTAACAAAATGGGCAAACAAAATGGATTTCATTAAGGGTCTGTAGATTTCAAGGCCTGCAGCCGACATTAGGCCGTTGTGACCAAGTAGCAAATAAAAGTATTCCAAACGGTGCAAACAAAGCATGTACAAAGTATGTGACCTCCCTGCATGTTTCGGAGTGAACAAAACCACGTGCACAAAATTAATGACGCTCTGACTCCCCAGAACAAACAGGGTAAGTTTGTTCTCCCATCTGCCACGGAAATTCAGAGATATGTTTCCTTGGAAATAGTCCTAGACTATTTTTCTCTCCATGCCCGTTTGTGCTTAGACAAGGCCCAGTTGGAACATGACCCCGAGTCCTGATCCAGTTTTCCGGAATAACACGAGTACTTACGAATCTGAAGTAGGCACTACAAGGCTGCATGCTGAAAACAAAACCGAAACAAAATGCGAAAGAGAAACAGGAAAACAATGATGCTCATATACTAATGTCTGTCAACAGAACAAACCGCTGACAATGTCTCTTCTGTATACAAAGGTAGTTTACCATTTTACCCATTGGCATCGACCAAGGACCTCCGGTGTTGATGGACACCGACTTCAACCACTGGACTACTGAACCGCCCTTCACATCGTCCTATGCACGTCATATACGCGTCTAAATAGACACACTTTATGGTTAACAACTTTATTACGAGAGTGCGAAGTTTCCATACAGATTTTTGCAACTTTGTCACGCAAAGACTCTCGTGATAAAGATGTTGCTGTCTAAAAGGTTTGTCTATTTTGTTCTTCCCATCACTCGCGAAGATCGGGTTTGAATAGATCTTCAGTGATCCATGTTTGTCTTAAAAAACGACTAACGGGATCGGGTGCCAGGTGGCAGACGGGATTTGCATCGTATCCCAATTACGTAGATCGATGTTCATGCTGGAGATTCCCGGATCTTCTGGTCCAGACTGGATTATTTACAGACCGCCGCCACAAAGCCGAAAATATTGCTGAAAGCAGCGTAAAACTCACTCACTGAAAAAAATATTTATTTACACATTTCTAACCTGTAAGCCTTGCTGGGACAAGACGGACTGAAGTTCCGCACAGGTTGAGGACCTTGTAAAATGCCGCTCATAGAAGATGGCCATACTTTAAAACTATATTTTTTTCAGATAGGAAATACGTACAGGATGGAGGGACTGTGACGTTTTCATGGAACCTACAAACAGTAGATCTTGCTGAGTTCACAGTGAGGGGTCCTTCAACGTCTAGCAGTATATTTCACGTAACTAAAGGTTTCCAGCCAACACTCGTCAATGACACATATAAGAGTAGAATACACAATGCGTCGTATATGAGAGGAACAGAAAGAGTGTTTACCTTCCAGTTATCTGGTGTTGGTATGTCTGACGGGGGTACCTACAGCGTGTATGCAGGATCACCAAACACTCTAGGTGTTGAGGTTGATGGAAGTCAGCTTGTCGTTGCACGTAAGTGGTTACTGATAAGTTTTAATCTTCACTTATATTAGGGAACAAAGTATTTTCACGATATTTCTGTACGCCTTGGATCTTTGGTCAGCGTTTAGAAGTGAAAAGCATAAAGAAGACTGTTTTAATGGATGTCAACCTCCATATTAACAGTGACATAACGTTTTCGGTGTATATCATTCCGCCTTAGTCAGGTGATGGAGTAAGACCTGATGAAGGAGTAAGGATATACTCATTTATGAGGAAGCTGACGTCCATTAAACCTCTACTTCTTACATTCAACTTTACTTCTTGAAGAAGTTGGCGTCATTTGTGCACGCCTGTTCTGTGATATATATAATACTGACAAACGTTTGTTTTTTGTTTGTTTGGTTTTTTGGGTTTTTTATTTTATTTATTTATTTTTCTTTTTTGAGACACGGTCTTCAGTTATTGTAGAACAAATGATTAACATATGAGAATTAAAAAAAACCAAGATCAAGCAAAGTTCACAGGCCAGGAATAATGGGCTTGTATATGTTTTTGTCCAGTCCCACGAATGGCCAGTCGTTAACACTGCCCATTCCCCTGCTTTAGCTGGCCAGTCAGCAAGCCATCGTTCACGGGGATTAGGCAAAACTTTTGTCCCAACCCATGGGTCGGGACATATGTGCACCTCGTCATGAATATCGCACCACCCACTATTTGTCACTAAAACTGGATCTTCAGGCAAACCGGTGATTGATGATATGAGGTATGAGTACAAGAAAACAACCCACTGTCACTATGCCAGGCCACTTATTCAAATTATGCCATATAACAGCAAATAATGAAGTGCACGTTGACTGTATAGAGGAGATATCTTGTAGTCATGAAACAATCGTGGCTCTCACAATTGTAGGTGAATACAAAACAAATTTCAAATAGAGTGTCATGCAGAAAGCATTACCACCTTCCAGAACAAGGACCCCTGGTCTTACAAGTGTGTATAGCCATATGAATTATGACAGTAACGAACTAGCGTGTGGAGAGTCTTCTCAGTTTTGGTCAGAATTTCCCGAAACGTCTAGCGAAAAATCAAAATCATCGGAAGAACGCTGGTATATATATCACTGCTTGTCATTAACTACAGGGTGACTTATTGTAACATATCTAATGTTTCCCCAGGTGTCCTGCGCCCGTACATAGTGTCAACAGATACTGCTCCACACAGAACGATCGCCAGACTCACCTGCTACTTCTTCACAGTCCTGAGTGACGAGGGATCATTGACCACGGTCATTAATTGGCGGAAGAACAATGTACCGTTGAAGTATGGCATTAGTTCGCATGATGGTACATTCTACAACTGGGAGTACTATCATGTCAGTACACTTACTATTTATCATGTAAATACATCCACGGGAGACAGATACTCCTGCCAGGCCACAGTGGACAAGTTGATGGTGAACGTTTTGAGTGAGGAGCACACATTGGGAAGTACCGGTGAGTAGGTTTATAATGTCTGGTCACAGCTGCGTGGGTGCCCCTCTTTGTATATATCTGCGTGTGTGTGTTTCTGTTTGTGTCTCTCACTCACTCTCTCTCTCTCTCTCTCTGTGTGTGTGTGTGTTTCTGTTTGTGTCTCCCACTCTGTCTCTCTCTGTGTGTTTGAGTGTGTGTCCGTGTGCCTATCTGTCTCTCTCACACATACACACACTGTCTGTATCTCTCTCTCTCTCTTTCTCTCTCTCTAACTGCTTGTGCATTTGTTTCTCTACCCCCTTTGTGTCTGTGTCCCTCTCTCTCTGTCTGTCCGTCTGTCTGTCGGTGCGTCTTTCTGTCTGTGTGTCTGGCGTTTGCTCTGATTAAAGCACATGTTCGTAGATTGCTTAAGTAGTCCCTTTCAAGGCAAACACCATTATATAACTATCTTTATATCTTCACTCTTTCATATCTCAATTTAATATATTGCTATGATCCTATTATTTCGTTTCAGCTGCCATGTCTGATTACCCAATTACCACAGTGATAAATGAGACGGAAAACACCAATGTTGTTTGGAATTTACCTTTCCGGGACTCCGACTTCTACGTCTCCCGTGACTCTGGTGATCTAATATTCCATGTGAACCAGACAATGATTTACATCATTGACAAATACTGGTCCCGAATCAAGATATCAGACGTGTCGACGACTTCCTCGCGTTCCCTCATTGTACGATTTACACTTTACAACGTTACGTCAACTGATGCCGGCAAGCTTGACTGCAGGGTGTATGACAAAGAGTGGCACATTCTCCTAGACTGGCACCACTTGCTGGTTATCTCACGTAGGTATATGGGAGCGTGTGACCAGTTTGCTGTGCGTCTTAGACGAGGCGTGTCAGAAGTTCATGGGTTCGAATCCTAAACTAGACCCGCTTCATGCTATATTTCCGAACTAAGCATTACGGCTATATGTCGACCCATCATAAAAATAAAATACGTTCCACAACGGCTTAACTCAACGTTTTCAGTGTTTTAAGTTCTTCCTCCATGTCTGTAACCGCTTAGATTAGTGCTTAGAGCGTCTGTCCGTAGAGTGGAAGGTCGCGGCGTCGATCTCCGTCGCGTCATACCAAAACACGGTAAAATATGCTACAATCTGTTCCCTGTCTGGTGCTCGGCCTGAATTGGTAAATTAAGAACAGGTCGGCTCGAATAGAGCATAATATGTCTGAGTCGGGTATCCATGCGATATAGTACAGCAGTGATCTAGCCCCATAAAACCAGCTTATGTATGCACGTCGTTATATGAGCGAAATGTTCTTAAGAATGACGTTAAACATCACTTCACATCACCTTCATGTCTGGAAGTGGTTTCAGTGGAAGTAAACATGTTATGAAACAATACAGTACCCGGAAGAAACAACAGTTAACTGACTTTTTTCAGCCCTTATATACCTATATCTTGATACAACGGTAGAGCCAAAACGCCAGAAATGTATCAGTCTTGAAGGGAATAGGCAACATAATTTCATTTCTTCTCTTTATCAGTACTTCAAAATGTCCCGTCTTCATACCAGAATATACACAATGATATTCACCCATTTACAGGTAAACCAGAGGACCCCCGAATATACAGCAGTGGTTCTTTGGTCCCAAGGAAACCGCTGGTCCTGATTTGTTCAACGTTATCATTGAGTCTGCCAGTGAACCACGGCCAACGGATGTCTTACAGCTGGAGGAGAAACAAGCACCTGCTAGGACGTACAGACAAATACCATCATGAGGGGGCCACACTCACCATCGCTACTTTGTTTAATGAAGAGAGCTTCAGAGGCAGATATTCCTGTCAGGCTAGAGAGTTGGGTGTGAATTCAGACTGGAGCGCCGAATACTCCGTGGAAGAAACATGTAAGTATTCGTTCATTGTCCGTTTCATATGCTGTAGTTTTCTCCATGAAGGGTTCCAAAAATAGGCGTTCACTGTCAACAGTAGGATGTTATTAAGCTACTTGTTTCATATTTCGAAAACTGGTACAGAGTTCTTCAACTGTTAGCAACTTGTTTAGAAAATGACATATACACGAAAATCAGACATGTTTATAGGTGTTAATCCATATAAACCGCCACTTTGTATATTGTGTCTGCACAAGGGTGAGAATCGTCGGTTCAGTCCAGTGACGATGTTGTACCGAAAGCTGTTCAAAGATGGTAAATGGATCGCCATTAAGATAATGATATAAGGATTGGGAGGCTCGGTGTCATGTTACTGTCTGAATGCTGTGTATACCGTCACGTGGCATTTCAGTGTGTGAGAACCGGTATCAGACAACGTCGCGATCGACAATTAACAACAACAATACTGCGTAAACACACTCACCTCACTCTCTGTTGCTTTCTTCAGTGTAATGATTCCGTGTCTTCTTTGATGCCAATTTTAGAAGCTGATGTGATGAAGAATGATGATAATATTTCTTTGGACATACAGAATGAAGAAGCTAACCTCTTCCTAAATGCCCCGGTCACAACTTTTTAAATTAGTTTCCGACCACTGAGTAGATAACGTCGAAACTGATCTGTAGTGTAATATATACATGTTGGTGTCACAAAGTGTGACTGATACTTATCACGTGGAAGAAGATGTGTTGAGTAACCAATCGTATGCGTTCATCCCATGACGTCGTTGGTAGCTATTCATCCCATTCACCGCTAGATTGTCCCTACTAAGAAAGTACAGGAAGTTGCGATGTATCATTTATTCATTCATAAAACATCTTTACATATTATGTAGTGTTTTCCACAGATTCAAGAAGTACGCTGATAATTGTGATCATGGTGTCCTTTCTGACTGTGATGTTGATTGTCGCAATTACTGTTGTCATGTACCATCGTGCTTACAAGGCACTGAAAGGTAAGATAATGGCTTCAAGGTCATTAGTGCTATTACACATTTACAAACGTTTGCATGCGAATAGGGGAGGTGGGGTACTCAAGTAATTAAGGCGTTCGCTCGTCATGTTGACGACCCGGGTTCGATTACCTACAAGGGTGCAAAATGTGAAGCCAATGGTATCGAGTCCCCCTCCTCGATAATGCTGGAATATTGTTGAAGCGATATTAAGCGAAACTCACTCGCTCGTATGCGAAAAGAGATAGTTCTCCTTCTAGCTCAAACCATGCTTTACACAGGCCTTACATTGAGTCGTGACGCCAGTGTCCTGAAAATATAAATGTATGTTTCTTCCTCACTATGAAATGGTATTGTGCCGCATACAGAAATGCAAATGATAAGTGTTCATTTTTATCATTTCACAGAGTCCTCTTACTCAACGTAAGTATTTCTTCTCTACATATTCTAGTGATGGTTAAAAATCGATAATCGGAAATATTGTAAATGATTATCGATATTGAATTGGTGTTATCAATACTATCGTACATAAACCTGTATGACAGAAAAACATTTCTTAACAATTCTCACACAAAATACAAATTTAAGACTTCATCTATGGTCTGCTTCTATATTATGTCTCTGATCTTTATCGATTATCGATCGATATTTAGTTAACAATTATCGATCTCTCTGATCTATACCGATGGGCAGCACTACCTTCCTGTCTCTCTATATTGAGAACAGAGGCTCCTTTCACGAAGCAACCTTTACTACGGTTAGCATTAAGTTCCATTCTTTAACATTGCACTAAGGTTATCTTAGTGACTTACGACCACCTTAGTGCAGTGTGAAAGGAGGCCCAGTGAATGAATGTTTTTAGGTAAACATGCCACAGGCCCCTAAACAATTGCATCATCAATTCACATCGGAAAACAGGTAGAGTCATAGTTGGTACACAATAATTTCTGTTTCTGCATGTTTGGATTGTACCTTTCGCCCACAGACACAAGCAATTATCTGATATTTTATGCTTTTTCATGTGTGTTGAATATGTCTCATCTATCGATTATCATCTTATGTGTCTTTCTTTCATAAACGCCCTGTTGAGATAAAATTATGTAAAAACTGAAATCAACCATCACATTATATGTATCAAAAATATAGGTGGCATGACCCCCAAAGACTGATAGGACTGGATATTATTTGTAAATTGTTACGACATGCCGCTTACTTTCCTAGTTTAATTCCGCTAAAGGACGGTCTTAGTTGATTTCTCCATCCCCCAGCCCAACCCTAACCACTGTCTGCGACACCCGTTCTTATTGTTTAGACGATCCCTCCTACCTGATTTCTATTTTCAGCGAGGCTTCATGGTAGCAGCATCCTTAATAGTTTCAGTATTAAAGATATTATTTTTATGTCAGCTATCGTTTATACTGAAGCTAAGATTACTTTCATAATGGGTATTTAAAAGTGCCCTTTTTCACTATAATATCATCGCACTTTCATTTGCATGAAGCCATGGTTTGTTCCACATAAGTCACTATGGACAAAAACGCATTGATCATTTCCGCACTAATCTTTCCTCGAAGACCTTTTCACGTTTCCTATGTCCTTATAACTGAGACAGTAGTTAGGCCGAACTTAGTGTAGCAGATATTTCACAAGAGACAGTAGCTACACCGAAACGTTGCTCATATTAATATTAAAGAAGTTGTATATCCATATGACGCTATTCTTTGTTCATCACATCGACTTCTAAATGCCACTTAAATATATTTCACATTTTCACATATTAACTACATAAATTGTAGACATAAATCTTAAGAGATAAAATGTATTTTTTTCTATTTCCGGCAGTACTTAACTACATCAAGTGCGAACGTCTTACACAGATTCCGAACTAGTTATGAATATTAGTGACAGTACATTGGTATATATATTTATCCAGTGTTTATTTCCTCTTCACAGACCTCTTGATACTTATATAACACCTGTATCAGACACGAGGACGTCTGTCGCAAATGCTGATCCCAATACATATGAAACTATCGACGTAGGAACTGGTGTTGCTGAAATCACTCCAATCCCAAGTCTGTCTGATGTGAACCACTCTGACCAACACCAGACATCATCTGATAATGGCAACACAGACGATTCTGTTGATGCCACCAGATCTGCTCACATTGGCAATGTGGACATTAGTGAGCCAGGTTTCACGTTTAGTGACGGTCCACATGCCTATTACTCTACATCAATACATCACAAACGCCCTCAAGAGGACGCAGCGGGGTACGTTGGCTGGGACAAACTAAAAGGGATGCATATTCCTACTGGAATCAATGAACATAGATACGAACAGATCTCTGACGTCATGGACCTCAATGAGTTGGATTTCACTTCAAGGACATTCACAGCTCTTGATGAATCGTCAACGTCACAATCACGTGACCGTTGCATCACTTCCGTAAATGGCGAGCGCCTTCAAACAAATGCTGCGGGTTACGTACAGTGGGATGACGCCAAGAGGGTGCTTACTGGTAAACAAATCGATGAAACAAACTTCGTCAACTTCTCTGGCCACAAACATACAAAAGAATTGAATTTCCCTCCAAGACCAATCCCTGACAACGCGGATCCACTCACGTCTCTAGCACAAACTTGTTACAACATTTCATCGGATACAAAACATCCTCAAACAGATGCAGCTGGTTACGTAGCGTTGAAGGATGCTGAGGGGATGCTTACTGGGGAGGGAAATGATGCTACCGTACACAACATGTAAGCAGGTGGAGTATGTTGTTCACATGTACTCAATGAGAAACAAGTTAATTACACCTGAACATGATTTGAATGGCTGGTGTCTCATCGGCCATCATCCCATGGTTGGTCGATTCATAGTCTACAATATATTGCACTCTTTTGTAACCCCACTCTGAGTTGGATCTGTTGTATTGTAGTCAGATGTGCAAAGGTTAACGCGGTGTGTCCACCTGTTTGGGGTAAATCCTGTCTGCGTTAAATTGTAATTTTTTTGTGTATTTTCGTATTCCTTTGCAACTGATTTTCTGCCAGTTATGCAATTTTTGTTAACACCGCCCTTATCAATATTCCAGGAATGTAGCTGTTATAGCCGACACTCTATACTAACACTGAATTAGCAAAAGGCCTGTTGAGGAAGTTTGATATGTATGGATGTCCTATGCATGATACAGAAACACCGAGAAACATTTCCTTTCCACGTAGCACATGAACTCTCTTTTCCAAAGCCCATTGTTTTCAATATCCTTCCTTTGAAATCATAAAAAGCTCACACTGATATGTGCCTGTGGTAACGTTCACGTTGCCAGTCAGCGAACACCACATAGCAGAGCGTAAGGGAATATGATATAAATTACAAGATGAAACTGAATTATTCTTTGACGGAATTGAATGTATCGATAACAGTGGTGGAAGTCGATCCATGCACACAATTTCGTAGATGAGCGACAACCGCCAGGTTTATCTATTGCTGTGTCCCAACAAAACATGTAACTACGATCAGTCTCGCCATTGTGACCTAATATTTCCATGATTATTCACTCGACCGAAACGAAGACATAACGTGAACCCAGTTTGCATAACGTGAACCCAGTTTGCATAACGTGAACCCAGTTTGTCACACACTAACAGACAAGCAACGGCTGTATGAACGCGGTGACGGAAGGCAAAATTGCATAATTTTGGACGAACAATATAACTACTGGTATTCCATTTCACATTTAAGTGAATCACTCGTGAAATTAGAATTAACTTCGGAAAGGACGTATAACGGTGCCTTCCTCAAGGTTTAAAGTATGTTTACGAGTGTAGAATAATTATTTAAATGTGGGTCATTCTCAGTGTATATCCAAGTATAAATGTTCACCTTAATGAGTCGTGTGCTGAATCTTTCTCGCTTCTACGGGATATACAGATATATTCATTTCCATATTTGATAACAGAAATATAATCAACTTTTCCACATGAGGAAAAATTGACTCACTTCACTCACTTGGAATACCCTGTATTTTAGACAGTAAATAAACAACTCCAATACAGTGTCAGTCATTCAATAAAAAGGGTGCCACAATGCTAACTTGTATTTGTTAAAGACGAACTCTATAACTCCTAGAGATGGCGTGTTCAGAATGTGTCATCCAATTCCCCGAAAAACATACAACGTATGGGGAAAACCCTGGATCAATTCTCGGGAAATATACAGTGTGAGCTATATATAGCGCACACGGTATAAGCTTTCTTCACACAACCTGGATACCACAGACAGGTAAGGAACACATTTTGTCTCTCTTATGATCCAAATATCTTGCAGCAGGCAGTTAAGAGTATATATTAGTATTCTTATATAACAGACCAATCAGGCTTGTATCTTGTAAGCCTAAATGTCGCAATTTCACACCAATCTTCAAGGAGCGACAAGAGTCTGAAACCATTACTGACGTGAGTGCGTTATCGGTGAGTGCCCCAGTTCATCCGCCGTGATCACTCATAGTGGAGTGTTATTTGATAAGACTCGTGGCTATGTATATTTCTAGAATATAGAACAAATCTTGTCACATATGTCATATTTGGGATTTCACTTATCTTGTCCTCGGAATAGCCTAGTGGTTAAGGCGTTCGCTGGTCACACTGAAGGCCCTTGTTTGATCTGCACCCCCACTCCCACTAAGGGAGTTAACACGCCAAAGTTAACACGTAATCTACCATTTGGTTGGAAATATTGCTGAGTGCGGCGTTAAACAACAACCAACCAACACGTTATTATATTTTCATCAGTGATAAGCCATGTGATAAGCCATACTTTCACTTGCAGAATATTTAGAGTCGTGCTTTGCTTTCTCTCCGTCGTGATACACTATATAATTAATTGTGCAAAAACGTGCAGACCGTACGAACTGCCGTCATTTTCCCCGGTTACGTCATATGAAAATTAGCACGATCAGGTTTTGTACTGGCGAGTTTTCACAGCACCAGTGTGCGGTACTTTCCAATGATATACCTCCTTACTTATAATGGTATGTATTCAATCCGTAGTCGCCGCGTAGCACACATCGTCCTTTATCGAGTAACATAAAACTTCAATGAATCACACGCTGTTTTTTTGTTTCATGGACAAACACATATTTGCTTTACGAACTATATCACTTGCATAAATCAGTCCCCAACACGTCACGTAGAGTATTTACATGAGCCTAAAGTTTGTCACAATATTGACATTAACTTACTTCAATTTTGAAAAGATAATGTATATTCGCCTGTCAAATGTGCCAGGAAGTAATACACCTTTCGAACATTAACTTGCTCTATGAGACACGTGGTACATTTTCAAGAAAGAATCCCACACTGTTGAAATTAACTTGCTTTATGAGACACATGGTACATTTAGCAGGAAGTACTCCACAATGCTGACATGAACTTGCAGTATGAGACAGGTGGTAAATTTACCAGGACGTGCTCCACACCGTTGACATTAACTTGAAGTATGAGACACGTGGTACATTTAGCAGGAAGTACTCCGCATTGCTGATATGAACTTGCAGTATGAGACACGTGGTACATTTACCAAGAAGTACTCCACACCGACATTAACTTGGTGTATGAGATACGGGGTACATTTACTAGGAAGTACTCCACACCGCTGACATCAAGTTGCTGTTTGAGGCACGTGGTACATTTACCAGGAAGCACTCCACACTGCTGACATGAACTTGTTGCATGGGACACTGGGTACATTTACCAGGAGGTGCTCCATCCCGTTGACATTAACTTGCAGTATGAGACAGGTGGAACATTTCCCAGGAGGTGCACCATACCGTTGACATTAACTTGCAGTATGAGACAGGTGGAACATTTCCCAGGAGGTGCACCATACCGTTGACATTAACTTGCAGTATGAGACAGGTGGAACATTTCCCAGGAGGTGCACCATACCGTTGACATTAACTTGCAGTATGTGACAGGTGGTACATTTCCCAGGAGGTGCACCATACCGTTGACATTAACTTGCAGTATGAGACAGGTGGAACATTTCCCAGGAGGTGCACCATACCGTTGACATTAACTTGCAGTATGAGACAGGTGGAACATTTCCCAGGAGGTGCACCATACCGTTGACATTAACTTGCAGTATGAGACAGGTGGAACATTTCCCAGGAGGTGCACCATACCGTTGACATTAACTTGCAGTATGAAACAGGTGGAACATTTCCCAGGAGGTGCACCATACCGTTGACATTAACTTGCAGTATGTGACAGGTGGTACATTTCCCAGGAGGTGCACCATACCGTTGACATTAACTTGCAGTATGAGACAGGTGGAACATTTCCCAGGAGGTGCACCATACCGTTGACATTAACTTGCAGTATGAGACAGGTGGAACATTTCCCAGGAGGTGCACCATACCGTTGACATTAACTTGCAGTATGTGACAGGTGGTACATTTCCCAGGAGGTGCACCATACCGTTGACATTAACTTGCAGTATGAGACAGGTGGAACATTTCCCAGGAGGTGCACCATACCGTTGACATTAACTTGCAGTATGAGACAGGTGGAACATTTCCCAGGAGGTGCACCATACCGTTGACATTAACTTGCAGTATGAGACAGGTGGAACATTTCCCAGGAGGTGCACCATACCGTTGACATTAACTTGCAGTATGAGACAGGTGGAACATTTCCCAGGAGGTGCACCATACCGTTGACATTAACTTGCAGTATGTGACAGGTGGTACATTTCCCAGGAGGTGCACCATACCGTTGACATTAACTTGCAGTATGAGACAGGTGGAACATTTCCCAGGAGGTGCACCATACCGTTGACATTAACTTGCAGTATGAGACAGGTGGAACATTTCCCAGGAGGTGCACCATACCGTTGACATTAACTTGCAGTATGAGACAGGTGGAACATTTCCCAGGAGGTGCACCATACCGTTGACATTAACTTGCAGTATGTGACAGGTGGTACATTTCCCAGGAGGTGCACCATACCGTTGACATTAACTTGCAGTATGAGACAGGTGGAACATTTCCCAGGAGGTGCACCATACCGTTGACATTAACTTGCAGTATGAGACAGGTGGAACATTTCCCAGGAGGTGCACCATACCGTTGACATTAACTTGCAGTATGAGACAGGTGGAACATTTCCCAGGAGGTGCACCATACCGTTGACATTAACTTGCAGTATGAAACAGGTGGAACATTTCCCAGGAGGTGCACCATACCGTTGACATTAACTTGCAGTATGTGACAGGTGGTACATTTCCCAGGAGGTGCACCATACCGTTGACATTAACTTGCAGTATGAGACAGGTGGAACATTTCCCAGGAGGTGCACCATACCGTTGACATTAACTTGCAGTATGAGACAGGTGGAACATTTCCCAGGAGGTGCACCATACCGTTGACATTAACTTGCAGTATGTGACAGGTGGTACATTTCCCAGGAGGTGCACCATACCGTTGACATTAACTTGCAGTATGAGACAGGTGGAACATTTCCCAGGAGGTGCACCATACCGTTGACATTAACTTGCAGTATGAGACAGGTGGAACATTTCCCAGGAGGTGCACCATACCGTTGACATTAACTTGCAGTATGAGACAGGTGGAACATTTCCCAGGAGGTGCACCATACCGTTGACATTAACTTGCAGTATGAGACAGGTGGAACATTTCCCAGGAGGTGCACCATACCGTTGACATTAACTTGCAGTATGTGACAGGTGGTACATTTCCCAGGAGGTGCACCATACCGTTGACATTAACTTGCAGTATGAGACAGGTGGAACATTTCCCAGGAGGTGCACCATACCGTTGACATTAACTTGCAGTATGAGACAGGTGGAACATTTCCCAGGAGGTGCACCATACCGTTGACATTAACTTGCAGTATGAGACAGGTGGAACATTTCCCAGGAGGTGCACCATACCGTTGACATTAACTTGCAGTATGTGACAGGTGGTACATTTCCCAGGAGGTGCACCATACCGTTGACATTAACTTGCAGTATGAGACAGGTGGAACATTTCCCAGGAGGTGCACCATACCGTTGACATTAACTTGCAGTATGAGACAGGTGGAACATTTCCCAGGAGGTGCACCATACCGTTGACATTAACTTGCAGTATGAGACAGGTGGAACATTTCCCAGGAGGTGCACCATACCGTTGACATTAACTTGCAGTATGAGACAGGTGGAACATTTCCCAGGAGGTGCACCATACCGTTGACATTAACTTGCAGTATGAGACAGGTGGAACATTTCCCAGGAGGTGCACCATACCGTTGACATTAACTTGCAGTATGAGACAGGTGGTACATTTCCCAGGAGGTGCACCATACCGTTGACATTAACTTGCAGTATGAGACAGGTGGAACATTTCCCAGGAGGTGCACCATACCGTTGACATTAACTTGCAGTATGAGACAGGTGGAACATTTCCCAGGAGGTGCACCATACCGTTGACATTAACTTGCAGTATGAGACAGGTGGAACATTTCCCAGGAGGTGCACCATACCGTTGACATTAACTTGCAGTATGAGACAGGTGGAACATTTCCCAGGAGGTGCACCATACCGTTGACATTAACTTGCAGTATGAGACAGGTGGAACATTTCCCAGGAGGTGCACCATACCGTTGACATTAACTTGCAGTATGTGACAGGTGGAACATTTCCCAGGAGGTGCACCATACCGTTGACATTAACTTGCAGTATGAGACAGGTGGAACATTTCCCAGGAGGTGCACCATACCGTTGACATTAACTTGCAGTATGTGACAGGTGGAACATTTCCCAGGAGGTGCACCATACCGTTGACATTAACTTGCAGTATGAGACAGGTGGAACATTTCCCAGGAGGTGCACCATACCGTTGACATTAACTTGCAGTATGAGACAGGTGGAACATTTCCCAGGAGGTGCACCATACCGTTGACATTAACTTGCAGTATGAGACAGGTGGAACATTTCCCAGGAGGTGCACCATACCGTTGACATTTACTTGCAGTATGAGACACGAGGTACATTTACACATATTGAGTGAGTATGTCTTTACGTCGCTATAAATACGTCGTCCATAAATATCACGGCGAGGAACCAGTGTTCGAATTTTTAATGAAATAGCAAGTGCTTGCTACCTGGTTTAATTACCTGGTAGCAATACTTTTTTCTTGTTGCGGAAGATGCATCGCACAATCGGTTCATGGCGTGTTTAGTACCTCTGCATACTGGTATACATCACGGTATGCAAAAGTAATACCTTACTTGTATTAGCAGACGGCGTTTTATCGCCCTTGAGCTTCAGGAAATGATGAATGTCCAGTATCAAACATGAAGCAGTGATGTTACACCTCTGCACAAGAACACTGGGCTCACTGGTTCTCTGTCGCAAATATTCAAGCATTGCGATGCATATGTGACCAAGAAAAGCTACTATGAGCATTTGAGGATTTGAATCTGTATCGGTAAGTTTACGAGTAAAAGTGCACAAGTGGAATATTGTTTCCTCGAAAATGACGGCTAATTGATGAACCAGGTAGCAAATCGTTGCTACTGTGTGTTTTTCACAGGTAGCAAAATGGGATTTTGAATAGCAAAGTTCCTACCTCAAAGCTTTAATTTCAAACCCTGAGGACATCAGAAACGGGCTTCACATATTGTACTCATATGGGAATTCTAACCCCTGTGGGTTTTTCTGCGTGACGGGCGAACCCTTTAGTCACCGCCCCACGTTTACACAGGTGATTCACACAGAGGTGCTGTTTCAAGAACCCGCTTTTGCGGATCTATGCACAGCTGCGCTAACAGAAAGTGGTTTGGATATGTACGCAAGGATATGCAGCGAACCAGAACACTGAGAAGATGGTCACGCTGTTGAATTAGGCAACGACGTCTGTAAATAAATCAGGCATGTGTATATGTATCTTCAAATTTGGAGGAAATATAGAAAGACTATCTATCTCCACATCCACGCACACGCTCGCACGCACACACCTTCACGCACACTGATACAATGTTCCATTATTGTCACACGTAACAGTTTTCGGCCTTAGTAAGTGTGTATTGCCCTGTAAAACTTGTTTGTTGTGCTAATACTGTCTTGCACGGCACTAGTTTACTTCCTGATACTTGCTTGTACTGTGTGGTAACTGGTCATGTGTTATGGTTCTGCAAGTGAGACATTGTCATGTTTCAGTGACAATGTATACACGTGACAAGGACTCCAGGAAGGACTCCAGGAAGGACTCCCGCAAGGCTGGCGAGGAGACTCTTTACAACGTGGGAGTCATAGGCAAGTCTGGCAATGGCAAGTCGAGTTTTATCAATGCCTATCTTGGTTTACCACCTATGGAGGAATACGCAGCTCCAACTGACGTGGTGGAATGTACACCTGCTGACCACCCTTATCACCTACCCGGAGCAAATGTTGTCCTATGGGATGTACCTGGATATGACACCCAGAAAGTCCCATTTGGAGAAGACTATCTGAGGCAGATTAACTTTGAGAGTTATGATTTCTATATACATGTATCATGCTCAAAAATTGAAGAAACAGAACTTCTTCTTCACAGCGCTATTGCGAGGCAAGGGAAACGCTATTTCTATGTGAGGACAAAGATTGATCGTGACCTTAAAAACTTGAAAAAAGCCCATCCAAGAACATTCAATGCTGACCACGAGAAAGAAGGCATCAGGACGAAGATCGAAGAGTGTTTCCCTGATGTGCCTGTCTTCCTGGTCAGCAGCTTCGACACCGAAAGTCATGACCTGCCAACTCTCAGGAGTCTTATGGAAGATGGCGCCAACTTCTCGCTGCGGTCGCACAGAGACATCGTCAAACGAAAACTTCAGGGGACTGGTCGCGCAACAAGTCGTTTCTTGGAAAACTTCTGCGTACTGCAGTAACTGATGTTGTGTACACTGAAAATACATTTGTATGTTGTAGTCAAACACGAATTATAGTTTTGGTTAAAATGTCAGCATACATATGAAAAGACAAGATCAGAATATTATTGAAGAATAAGGAACACTTGGATACCTTAAGGATAAAAGTCATAACTGTCTTAACCTCCTAGCCCAGCTGGGGGTTAGGCTTTGTGCCCCATGGCAACACCATCACCATGGCTACCACCATGTGCTGATCTTTATACATAGTGCTTCTTGCATGTGCCACCTGATTTTGGTTGGTTAACTGGTTGTTTAGCACCACACTCAACAAAATTCCAGGTATGTGGCGGTAGTCTGTAAATAATCCAGTCTGGACCAGACATTCCAGTGATCAACAGCATGATCATCGATGTCATGTGTCAGCGATCTTGAAGATCCCGTTTGTCACCTCTTACGTATAAGACCTGAATAAAGTACACCTGTATATATATCACACCGTCGACTTCATGTTAATGCTCTCTTCCGATAACCTTACACATTGCTTTCGAAAATTTACAAAGATTCTTCATTAACGCTATGTGTGCCCAGAAAAATACGTAAAACAATACGTCAATGGTTACTGTCGTCGTTATGTTTATATCATTACAGCTGATACTGCTGAAAGTAATCGACTCTTATGGAGACAGTTCGAATATTCACGCCTCACCCATGTAGTGTCAATAATACACACACTAAGACAGGTAACTTTCCCACGCAGAACCACATGAGTTGTGAATTATACCTCAGGATTTGAATAGACAGTGAAGTGAATGCACATGTGTTTGGTGTGGTGATCATGTGTGTAGGGAGTTGGGTGAGGATTTCTACCTCAGTGACTGTAAATGCATGTATTGTTGCTGCATCTGCGTGCTCACGGGACATTCATAACCAACAGATGTAGCGCATGAAATGACAGGTAGCGTCTAACCCAACGGAAGGTATGTGTGTCTTATTTGACCAAACCAATACCAATAAAAACCACTGTTGTGACGACGGTACATGATTAGACGACTAACGAGTGACGGGAAAAACAGGTTATCTTGTCCGCATTGGGGAGAGAATTACATAATTGATGTGACGAGGGAAGATATTTTTCATTCCCCCCTCACGAGGTGGTTTTTGTTTCTGTTATCCATATCAGTTTTCGATCTGAAAATTGCTAAAATGACAACAGCATTTTATGACGAAACCCGCGATGTGGGGAATCCCCATATCCCTGCGCATTGATTGACTGTTCTATTTTCGGAAACAGCCAAGCAACGTTCACTAGAAGGTGTAACGTCCCTGGAAAACTTGTGGCAAAAATACTTCCCGGTGACCTCCTACCCATATGAGAAATCTATTTACTTTTGAATATCACATGGGAGACATGGCGATCCTATTGTCTGAGTCTCTTACCCTGTGTGATCTCGCTTCCCTTTGGCGTTCCGGAAGTCTGTGATTATTTTATTCGACCGGTGTCACCACCATGCATCATACTCATCTAATCGTGCATTTTTTCTTTAATTTCGGGTAGGTTAGTGAGGGAAATGGTTCATTTTTGCGCCGCCACCAGAAACGAGATTCACACATTGTTCCCGTGTGGACAATCGAACCCTGGTCCTCAGCGTGACGAGCAAACATTCAGGTAACCCCACCGCCACTGAAAAAAAACGGAATTAGCACAGACATCTGTAGAGGAACTTTGATATGTATGAAATGATAAATTTGTTTGACGTTTTACAGGACTATTACAAACAGAAATACGGAGAAACGTTCCCTTTCCACGAAACACGTGAACTCTTTTTCCAAACCCCTTTGAGTTTCAATATCGTACCTCTGATTCCTTATCATGCTCACGTTGATATTTTCCAGTGGTGAATCAACGGACTGCAGACACCAAACAACCTAAGGGAATGCAATGGCATGAATATGAAGCAGTACATCACAAGGGGAAATCGTGGCATTCTTTAACTGATTTGAATGTTTTGATAACAGGATAGGGATCGACACTGGAATACGATTTAGTGTGCCACATCAAACCTGCCTTGACTTTTTGGATTAAGAAACGTATTGGCGTAAATATGGCGCGCGCGCGCGCGCGCGCGTGTGTGTGTGTGTGTTTTCTACCTCAGTCACAGTAAATGTATGCATTGTTGCTAGATCAGCGTAGACTGATAGAAATATGACACACTACTGATTACAATGTACAAAAACGAACATTGACGTGCATTTAGGATGTGACAGCATATCTGCATTGCGGAGCCCAGAATAGCCATATACTCAAGGCAATGTAGTGCACAAGTTACAAATTACACAATATTGAATATGACCTGAGGCCGTGAGGATAGTTACTGGTTTACGAAAACATGCTTCCAGGGATACTCTAATTTATTAAACAGGTTGGCATTTTTTGGAAAAAGAAAAGGAGATGTCGTAAATTGTCTTTATTCAATAATATCTACAACAAAAATGCTCCATCCTACCTTTGTGATCTTATGCCCCGAACTATCAATCATTTTTTCCATCATCTTCACAGCTTTGGAATAATCTCCCCTAATATGTTACAGAATCAGATTCCCTTAAAAGTTTTAAATCACATATAAGCTCGCTTAAATCAAAAGCACCAGGATATGTCTCATTTGGTAACAGAAAGTTCAATGTAATTCAAATCCAACTAACACATTCGAATAGTAGATTAAATTATGATCTATAGGACTGGTCTTAGTGAGAACCCTGAATATAATTATAAGTTCAATAATGAAAATGTTCATCTTTATTTTACGGAATGTTCTTTGTATTCTAATATCAAACAGGAAATTTTCAAAATATTAGCAGCTTTTGTTGCATTAGAGCAACAAACCTAGAGGCACTATTACATGGTAGTGCAGATCTTCCGCACAGTGACTATATTCAGATAAATGTATATATCAAACTCCAAAACGTTCAGGAATTGGATATAATGTTTATAATCTAAGTAAATATAATCTAAGTATTCAAGGTGTTACTTCAATTTAAATGTCTCATTTTCCTTTTGTATATAGTTTTTACTATCTCTGTACATATAGTTTTCTTCACAGTTGCATGTAAGCACTGTAAATAGGAGAGGGTTTCACTAAGTTGGGATAACTTGTACCCAATCCATTCTCTTGGATAAATATGATGAAATCAAACAAATTACAAATATGAAAGGTAGAACTGTATCGTCTATGGCTTTGTTAACATATGCATTGAAACAGAGTGGCATCAAGGTTTAACATGACATGTCATGTTTGGTTAACGTCATTTATAACTTCATGCTCGAATATACGGTGGGCCTCAAGATAATACGTTGACAGTCTGAAGGAAAAAAGTCCGTTGTGGTGTGTCACACAGGACCAGCAAACAGCATTGTGGTGTTTCATGTCGTTACGTGTTAATTAACATTTCAGTATTTGGGTCACTACGTTTATTGGTATGTGTTCACGATTTCTCGATAAATATAAGTTTGAACACTACAAACATCACAACATATGTCACTATCCTGTATTTACACTTCCATGACTGAATAAACACCGTACTTTAAGCGTGGAACTTTGATATAAAGTTACGTCTGTGCGATCATGCTCAATTGCTGTATCTTTTTTCTATCGACAGGTTTAAGCCTTCATCACATTCTTTGACGGAAATCTTTTTTTCACATCGTCGAGGGCACCTGTCACCTAATACCTGCCTGGATAACCGTTGGAATCAGTAGGAGACTGAAGTGACCCGTTTGTTGCACTAGAGAATGTGAGTCCCTTTGTTTGCTTTGAGGTTGTTCACTCCGGAACGCAACAGCTTGCCTAAAGCTGGTGTTAGTTGAGTGTTTAGTCAATGTGAAACAGAAGTAAATAAATCCATTCATATTGGAACGATGTGGAAATCCAAGGAAAATTGAGGAATATCTTGACGCCTCGTTCAGAACTTTCTCACTGCAGAGAGGGCTGGGTCTTATGGTATATAACGTCATTCAAGGACTGTCAGGCTTAGTTGAAACAAGCGATCGCACACAACACATTTTGGTGGGGATAAATGCCAAATGAATGAGCATTTGATTGAACAGGGTTTTTTTCATAATTGTTGCAACATAAATAATGCCATGCCTTTCATGCGAGATACTACTGTTTTGTTCCTTTTACTTCAACGATCGCTTCTTAATTTCATATCAATCCGCCACATACGGAATATTTGGGACTACACTTTCTTAGTAATGAACAGATTTTAGAACTTTTGTACTCACTGATTTTGCATTCATTGTTACAGATGGACACGTTCGAAGACATAAGTCAAGAAGAGATTGACGAAATCCGCCGCCACGTTGATGAACATGGGTTGAGTGGTTTACCAGGAATTGTTCAAGATAAAATGAGGGACTGGAGAAATGTGCCATTGTCTATAGCAGTTGTTGGCGAGGCAGCCGTGGGAAAATCAACCTTCATCAACAGCGTCCGTGGTCTGACAGCAGATGATGAAGGAAGTGCGGCTGTGGGGACAGGAGACACGACAAAGGAACCAACTATGTATCGCCATCCCTACAATGAAAAGCTGGTGTTTTGGGATCTACCTGGTGTCGGAACACCTAAGTACCCCCAAGACAAGTCGTACCTTGGACGGGTTGGATACTCAAAATACGACTTCTTCCTCCTGCTGTCGGATGAGAGATTCACATCAAAAGACATCTGGTTAGCACGGGAAATAGAGTCTTTGAAAAAAGATTACTTCTTCATCAGGACGAAGATTGATGATGCAATGGAGAGTGCCAAACACAGCGAACGCGATTTTTCAGAAAGTAGGGTTCTCGAACGAATCAAGAACAACTGCTATGACAACTTTAAAGCAGGGCAGTTGGCACAAAGAGCGGTCTACTGTATCGACTGCTATGACAAACATAAGTGGGACTACACAAAGCTAATGGAAGACATCCTAGTTTCCCTACCTGAACTGAAGAGGAATGCACTTGTGCTGTCACTGTCTCCGCTCACAAAAGGACTCATTAAGTCTAAGACCGTGGTTCTAAAGACACGGGCAACAAAGGTGGCACTGGTATCTGGAATACAGGGAGCATGTACCTCGCTGATACCAATCCCTCTTCTTGGAGGCGCCCTCAGTGTATCATTAGATGTTGCTCTTCTGGCCGCAGAGGTCACTTTCTACTTGAAGCAGTATGGACTGGACGATGAATCATTACAGGAACTTTCTTCCAGGACGAATACAACTGTGGACTACTACAAAGATGCCCTGAAAGATGGGTCTGCCATCATGGCTTCCCGTCAGTCTGTCAAAACATACTTGATGAATGTAATCAAATCTGAGGCAGCAGAAGAGGCTGTCAAGCGCATCCCCATAGAAATGTGCCGTTTCATACCATTTGTAAATGCTCTTGTTGGTGGAACCGCAAATTTTGCCACGGCCTACTACATGCTGTACAAGATGATTGATGACTTGGAAAAAGACGCCATGAAGGTCCTTGATGCTCTAATCCAGGCTACAAGCTCAGAGGTAGACTAGTAGTAATGTCACGATTCACCAGTGCACTTGGTACATTTAGCAGGAAGTACTGCACACTGATGGCACTGAGTTGCTATCTCAGACATGTTGAACATTTTGTAGGAAGAACTCTGTTGACATTAACTTGCTGTATTAGATGCGCCTTACGTTTACCAGGAATTATTCCACATTGCTGACATTGACTTGCTGCATCAGACACGTGGTACATTTACCAGGAGGAACTTCACACTGCTGACATTAACTTGCTGCATCAGACACGTGGTACATTTACCAGGGGGAACTTCACACTGTTGACATTGACTTGCTGCATCAGATACGTGGTACATTTAGCAGGAAGAAGTTCATACTGTTAGACAGGTTTTGCACGATACAGTGAACGATTAATTTGTTTTAGTATCGATTCATATTTTCACATACATGTAATTGCTTGGTATTTTGATGTTTGATCGATATTTATCATATAACATCTTTTTTCTTTAATACAATCAAGACATTAACTTGAACGTACTGGAACGTTTGATCATACTGTTCCATGTTGAGTAATTTTTCATGTATCCTATAACTTGAATAAAGGTATTTGCGGGACTTCAGCTTTGATATTTCTTTCAACGTGACAGTTAGTGACTATGGGTAGTCACGTCATGCGAAACACGCTTATTTTTGGTCCAAACCAGGGAGTTTCACTCAGTTAATAAAACATACATAAATAACCCAAGCTAACGCCTGGTGCGTCAAGGCAGATACAAAGTGCATTTTAAGATCATGAACACTTAAAGTGATCTGTCAGTGAGAAGTCAAAACAACAGCAACGATTAAACATTCACACATAAAATCAACGATTGCACATTCTGTCAAGTGAGTATCAATGTCACAGGCAAATTTCATTCAGATGAAAACATGATCTTGTTAAACAGGGCTGCTTTACTTAAAATGTCTGGTGAAGATTGAAGGAAACTGTATGGAAGAGCTGAAACAGGCATCACAGAAACTTGTGAATAGATACCATGTCATATATGTGACAAGTGAGTATTAATGTCGGTATCACAGAAACTTCTTTACCTAGACAAAGAATTCTTGAAAAACAGTAAAGATTGGTCAATTATGATATCCGTAACTATCATATGCAAGGGTTATGCATTTTCCATGATGAGATATTGCTGAAACCATACTCACTAATCAAAGTTGTAAACGTCAACATCATCTCGAGCCTTCTACCACTCAAATAAATACGTGTACTGTTCAAAGCGTCGTGAATCTCTCCAGACATTCTTAGGTCTGATCCGATTGGTGTCAAAGCACAGTTTCCAGCTCATCTACACACCTGCAATAAAAGGAGTAGTATATACAATGGGGGTTCTGGACCACTTTCAAGAAAAGTCTCTACAAAGCCTTATTTAGTAAATAAGGCTTTGGTTGGGACCTTAGCTCTTGCTACTATTACCCCTACTACAAAAAAGTTGGCGTGCCTATGTCATGTTTACCGTGTGTTGGTAGGAGGTAACACTGTGCCGTACGGTACGATCAATAATTCTTCTCTTACAAACCCCCTACCCGGCCCATCCCTCAAGTAGTACAAGTTAGGTTCGTCGGCTTTCATATCCACTTTATCTATGTTGTAAGTTTTGACTGACCATATAGGATCGGTGGCCCGCTTACGGCTATCACCCTCGTGTTCCCCCGGCTGGTATAGATACCTCACTAGGGCCCTATCTGGTATCTGTTTCTCCTTCCCACGCAATGGAGCGGCCGACTCTGCAACTATTGATTTTAGTTTGATAGCGTCTGCCGGTTTCTTACCGGTGAGACGGGTGACTTCATGGTTGATTGCCGACACCACCTTGGGTAACCTCGTGACCCATTCAGTCGATCGTTTTCCAGGGGTAGCCATCTCCCTAGCATACTGATGGCCGAACAAGCGCTCAGCCAAAAGTCCTATTAAATCTCTCAACTATGGCTTGGCTGCGATGGGCTTCGGCCGTGCCACGCCTGACCTTTGTATCGTGTTTGGCTAGCAGTTGTGACACGGCACCCATGAACTCCCGTCCGGGGTCAACTTGCAGCTCTGTTGGCCACGTCAGCGGGCTGCGTTTGTATATGCGTTCGAATCCTCTGGCTACCTGGGCCGAATCTTTCGTGGTCAAGGGTTCGGCTTCCTTGTAACGACTGGCTACGTCCACTACGGTTAAGGCATACTTGTACCTCTTGTCGTGGGGTAGGAACAGTAGGTCTGCCTGGTGAACGCTATTAGGTATGTTAATACCGAACCTCCTTCTAGGCACGTAGCGTGGTGCCGGCAAATAGATCTGCCACAGGGCTTGTTTTTCAAGCCACGCTTTGGCTTCCTCCGGGGGTACTCGCGCTATTTTAGCTAGCTTATCTACTGCGCTAGCTCCTTTCCAGTACCCACGCGGGCTGTAGTAAATAGCCTCAAATTTTTTCATGTCCATACGCGTATGTGTTTATCCCATCAATAGCTATCCAACGTTTAGTGTCCATAGGCGACAGGGACGTCTTGTTTATAGTCAGTCCGTATATCTTATGTCCATCACTTCTAAGTGTGTTCATTTTATGCCTAAAGGTACGGGTCTTGAACAGGGCTTCCTTGAATCTGGCGTGTTTGATGTGTTGTTTCACCACATACTTCTTAACCCCCTTAGCCTTCCGGATCTCACTATTGTCGACTTTCAGTATGGAGTACATCTTAGGTCTCAAACCTATGTACTCGGCTATGGGCGTGCCAGCACACTCGTCCTTCATCTTACCTAGGACCTTTTTATTTACCGTACTGTGTATGGCATGGGTCTTAGGGTAGTCGCTGGTGTCGTATAAATCGAGGTGTTTTTTCATGTCCTCGTACACGTCCTCGGTTCGAATCTCCATCAGCAGGGAATCCATGTCAGTGTACAGCACTTCACACCTGTCGCCGTACTGTTTCTTGAGCTCGTTGTAGTAAAAGTCGTACATCAGGTGTTTGGATAAATCGAGGATGCTCATCCCCACGTAAACAGGCCGGTTGAATTTTATGTGGCTTTTCTTCATGTGTAGGGCAACCAGGTTGTCTGTGAATATCTTACTACGGTTGAATGCCGGACTGGCTATCAATCTCCTGAGCTTGTCTTCCTCACCTAACATAACCAATGTCTAATTGGGTCACAGTAAAGGGAGGTAACCCTTGATAAAAATATGTGGCTGAGTAAACATTTATTTGGTGTCTATCTTGAGCAGTCGCCTACGTTCTTTTATGTAGTCCTTTTTATTCTCGTAGATGAGTTGATGTCTGACTACGTTCGCTCCGTGAGCTTTACATAGACAGTAGTGTCCTTTAACCCCGATACCACACACAGAACACGTGTAGTTAGGACTTCCCATATGGAAACAACAGAACCCCTGATTCCTGCATTTCCTACCACAGGCCTCGGTCTTCCCCATAAGTATGTATTCGCATCGGTATGGAGCGGGTCTCATGTTTACTTATATAGGTATTTTAATTTAATTGCTTCGCAACCAACGCAGTAGCTGCTATACCCAACACTATGAAGCCCAGTTCACGATTCATTTGTCCCTTGGATGGTGTGTAGTACTGAGCGAGTGTGGGTTTATTGAGCGGTTCCAATCGTTTACCAGTTAGTAGGTAGTATTCTTTCATTGCTTCATCGACATCGTTGAATGTTTGAACGGCATGGTTTTCACGCTGGAGTTGTTCGTTAATAAAATCGATCCTCTGGAGGCGTTTTTTAGCGTACTCGGCCTGTGCTTTTTGTAAGTTCTCAGTAGCGAGATCGTGCCGCTTCCTTTCTTCCTGTATTTCAGCCGCGTGATCATCTCGTAGTTTCGAGAAGAGGAAATTACTCCCGGAAAATGCCAGGGCATTCACTAACGCCCCACCGACCATCATAGCTATCGTGGCCATCCCTATATTTATTTCATTACATTATCAGGTATTATTCCTTGTTTTACTAGGATGTCTTTTGTGGCCATCGCCATACCAAGGTTCATTATGAGCATACCCATATCCTGCAGGTTGAAATCTAGCTTGATAGTTGGTTGTTTAAGTACCATTTTAGTCAACCGAGCGTACCCTACTGCTAGACTGGCGACCACTGTGGCGTGGTATGCGTCGTTGACGAACGTTTTCCCCTCAGACATTATGTATATATAAAAATATTTTAAATTATAACATGATATGCGGGTCGACAGTGGGGGTTACCACCTCAGGTACCACCTCACGGTGAGGGTTTCCCTCAATGGGGGTACCCCCCACACCCCCACGATATAACCACGAGATAGCCAAGGCAGCAGTTACGCCTACAGCCAACAACAGTCGGGTTGGGTTTGTCACTTTATGTTGGTTACACCACCGTTTTTTACCGGCAGCTACTCTCTTAGGATTCTTCTGTCTGGTTACTGTTGGGGTCACTTCCCTCACTGGTTCCTGTGAAGGGGTCACTTCCCTTACTGTGGGGGGTACCACCACTGGGGTTTCCTCCTCCCTGGCATCCATCTATACTATTATAATTATTTTTTCTCTCAAATTGACAATGCTTTGCCGTGATAATCGCCGCCGTCACTGGAGCCAACAACATGCCATATTTGTGGTACAGCCCGCAGCTGATAGAGCTCACGGCGTGTTCGATAAAAGGGTCTTTCTCGAGGTCCTCCCACAGGTAAAGTCGGCGCTCTGGTGGAATGGGAAGGAAGTATGATACAATACCGGTGTATATCTGGGTCATAGCCGATCCTATTGTCTTTGTCATTTCTGCTCCTAGCCGGGACTCGTATCTAGCGTACAGCTTATCTATTTCTTCGGCTGACATTTTGTGAATTTTATCCGGAGTGTAGTCTCCAAAGTAATGTTTGGCTTTGCCGCCAACAGCCAACGCCACCAGTTTCTCTCGCTTATCATCAGTGGGGGAGACCCCCACGCCCCCAGACAATTGTTCGAGCAATTCCTCACACTCCATCTTATAATATAACAAGTAAGATTTAGTTTTAACTATATAATACCCGATGCAGAAAAAACACAGAGAAATGAAGGTTAAGTTGCACACAACAAACACTTCAAATATCATAGCTATACTTAGCATTTGCTTAGCTTTAGCTTAGCTTTGCTTAGCTTTGCTTAGCTTTGCTTAGCTTTGCTTAGCTTTGCTTAGCTTTAGCACACTCTATATGCTACTGGTTGGTCGGTCTTGAGCACGAGCTTAGCGTGTTTAGTTTCAGCGAGCTGTTTCTTCACCCGTTCCCGTTCTAATTTGCTCATCACATCGTTCTCTCTCAAACACTCCTCGAACGAATCCCTGTCCTTGCAGTGAAATAAGGCCACCCATCGCGTCTGCTCCCTGAGGTCTTTCAACACCGAGTTGAACTTCTGCGTTAGCACCCAGACGCTGTGATTTGCATGCCGGCCGGAGAAGGCCAGGTACGATAGCATGTCTCTCTTTTTTGTTATCTCGCGATTAGTGCTGCAGTCGTCCAGTATAAACAGCGTCGGTTCCCCTTTAAATTTCTCGTGAAGAGCTTTCAACCAGTCCTGCAGGCGTGTTCCAGGGTCGATTTTGTGTACGTCCGGGTCCGTCATCACCCAAGGTCGCGCGTACGTTTTATTCATGCTCAGAGTAGGGCACATGATAACGATGTTATCGAACACATCCTTGTAGTAACCCTCCAACATATCCAACACGAAAACGGTCTTCCCACAGCCAGTCTGCCCGCAAACTATGGCGCAGTGTGGGTCAGTGGGTAGTTGTGGGTACCCCCGGGGGGTGTGGGGGTCTCCCCCACTAGTAGATGGCTTGCACGAATCTCCCATTGTCTATATTAAGTTGCGCGTCCATAATAACGTACAGATATAATTTCAACTTACCAGCGGGTTGAGCCTTCTTAGTAATCTGGATGGTTATCCCTTCGCTGCCGTTATCTATACGGCGCCCGCTACCGTGCAGTTTATCATCATCCGTGGATCGCATGTCCAACCATAGGGCGTACTTGGTGGTCAGGTATTCACCGATCTGCACGGAGCCTAGGTCCAGGTCCTTTGTTATATAATGTTGGGTCCCCACTGGTAGCTTTTTTATCTCATCCCACTGCTGGTGTGGTCTCATACCATGACTGAACAGCTGGTTGGGCACGCCCTCGATGGTCACTTCCACCTTTTCAATCTCGGGGTTGAAAAACTTCTCGCTGTCCCTCCGGAATGGCTCGTAATCCTCCACGGGGACGACCAGGATACCTTTCATCGATCGCGCCGGCACGTTCAGGTTGATATTCCACACAGTGTCGCTCTTATCTCGCACGACTGATCTATGCCTCAGTACGCGATCGTACAGGATAGCCATCTTCCCAGAGTACTGACTTCGAACCTGCCTGGCCAGCTCCGGGCTAGTGACCATGTCGAACTCCAGAGAGATGTTGTCTATGGTATAACTGGCCTCATCACCGTTCGGCGTACGCACTACTTTGCTATAGTCGTTAAACGTGAGCTCGTATTCGAGCCTATCACCCAGCGCGGCCTGGTAAAACGGCGCGTGTCCCGTGAGCAACTCGAAGTCGAGCGGCACGCAGAATCGAATCCCGTATGCTCGAGCGATGGCCTTTTCACCGTCCGATAGCTTGTCTAGCTGGTCTTGCGTGAAGGCATACCCTATGCGCGACCGGGTTGATTTGCTGATACCCTGGTACACATCATTGACTCGTTCTCCCTCGCTTTTCCAGAGATCCCCGTAGCAGTGAAACACGTCGCTGTCGTCGATGCTCAGCACCTCGTTACCGCTGATCTTGACAGTCGTTTTCTTGATGATAGCTCGACCCACGTTCCGCACTAGCTCGCGTTTGTCGTTGTCGGAGGTCAACGTGATATTGAACGCCAGTCGAACAGTGCCTGGTACAATGAGGTCATTCTCACCAAGGTTTGGAAATCTAACCAGCAGAGTTTGATTCTGGTCTATCTTGCTGGGATTGTTGGTGATGGTCACCGACTGGCGCACGGCTCTGGCGCCTAATGGCTCTCTCAATCTTCTGAAAGGATCTAATTTTCTGCCGTACATTGTTATATAAATGAAATATATTTTTAATACTAATGGATGAAGATATAGATATGACGGAGATGCCGGGCGATAGTGCCCAGGCATTCGATGATGACCAGGAGACCTCATTTACTAGTTCACCATTGAACCAAGAACTTTTGGAAACAACGGTAGATGATTATTACGAAAGTTTAAGAAGAGATAAAAACTACGTTGAACCACAGGGTCGATACCATAAGAATTTTTTTATTGATAAAAAGGGTGTTCTACGCCTTAAGTCTAAACCAGAGGTTTACCTCTTTGACAAGCGCACTAAAAAACCACTGGCCTTGTCAACTCTAGCCAGCCGCCATGGTGGTGTCGAATTTATCCGTGAAAATCTAAACATGCGTAATTACGGTGGTGCAATACCTAAGGCCGTTAAAGAAGATCTGCAAGCTACCAGATCCCACCTCACCACTAGAGATGAAATGACACCACAGCGTGCTACAGAAGCCTCGGACAGCATAGAAAAATTGTTGAGCACCTACTGGGACAAACCGTTACCGGGGTTTGACTTTCCGGTAAGGGAATTGCACGGCTTAGATGAAGCCGTGAAACGCGTGCGTGGAGAACTCGTGAACAACATGGGGAAACTGAACGAAATCGACGAGCACATCGCTAGGGAAAAAACCAAACTCAACGAAACTGAAAATGATGATATGAAGCGTCGTATCAATGAACGACTACGTGATTTAGAAGACGAGAGACGTACACGATTGGAAGCCGCTTCCTCGAATCGTGAACAGCTTCGATCCCAGATCAGTCGCATTCGGGAAACAATCGATAGAATACTGAACGAGGATACAACTTTAGCCAACAGGATTCGGATATTGTTCCGGGAGCAAGGGATCACCATCGCCAGCATTCTGACTGCATTGGGTTTCATCATATCAACCCTGGTGGTGTCACTGACAGGGGGTACTGTGGGGCCTGCCGGTGGCGGGGGAACTCCCACAGGTGGTGGGGTTAAAGACTGGATAAAAAAACTCGGGGAACACCTAGCTAAACTAGCTGGTAAAGCCGCCGAAGCCCTTCCCGGCATCCTGGGTAGCATCGTCTCGTGGTTGTTGGGCGCTCTGGCTAAAACTGCCATGTGGCTCAGTCAAAACATGTGGGCAGCCATCGTCGCCGTGGCGGGTCTGGTGTACGTAGCGGCTAAGAAATTTTTAACCAAATAAGTCCCAAAGCTACCCCACCAACCACCAGGGCCGTTTTATTATCGATGTGATTGGAGGCCTGAATATGGGGGTGTGTGGGGGGTACCTCCACATGAACTTTAGACTCCGGGGGTGGCGCCACTATACCCGTTTCACGTGGTGGGATGTGTGGGATATAGGGGGTGTTAATATCGGGGTTGATACCCAACTTTTGATCCGCCGTGGCTATGACTATTTTGTTGTTATAACCCACCACTTTTTTTACTCTCAGTTGCATATCACTCGGAGCCATGTACAGCCCCACGCCGAACACGTAGTTGACTTTCAATCTGGCGTATTCTAACACGTTTTGGTAACGGTCGATGGCCCGCGGGAGATCAACTGGAGAATTGATAGCATCCTCAACGTTGGAAACGAACTGTTTCTGAGCGTCGTAAGCAGTTCCCTTACCGAGGATGTTGGAACGCGTCATCGACTGCGCACCCAACAGCGCCCACACGTACGTTCGAATCGAGTCGTTCAAGCGTATTGTACCAGCACGAGTGAATTCTTTCGATGTTTTTGAGATCATTTTAGTCCAGGCTGTGGCTGCATCAGGATTGGTTTGCTTTATACAGCTGACATGGATCTTTTCATTCGTTGTGGGGCCTGTAAATGTATGACGGTTTGGGTTGTATGAACCATCTTTAGAACCGGCCTGATATGTTCCGGACCTGTAGAAGTACACGAGAACTATACCGAGACCATGGTTCACACCAGGAAGGCGAAAGTCTTTATTCGTTGGAATCTCAAACTCCCCACAAACACGTTCATAAGCGCGTTTATCATAGGGGTTATTCGTCATACTCCACGCTTTATCTTGGGGAAGAGGAGCACTTATTTCCTTCAATATTCGTCTCGTTTGATAATAAATATGAAACAAAATAACCGCCTTACTCAGTTCGTCTATACCGTAGTCTGGTGTCACACCCGACCCTGTCGTCGCACACCACACAGCAAAGTTGAGTTGGTTCTGCCAAAACTGCATTGGGTTTTGATTCCAGTTTACCACCGCCTGCGCGTTATTAACGGACACGATATAGTTTTCAAAGATATTAATAAAGGTTGTTTTAAACCCCGTACTACCTGCCACCACGATTTTCAAGTGTGCTAGATCCATATTATAATATATAATTTATATATTATAATATGTACATAACACTTCCAGGAATAACGAGCGGTGAGGCCGTTCAGCTGACGCACGCGATCGATAACACGTCAGGTCAACTCGAAGTCGCACTCTGCGATATCACCTACCTACCGCAATGGACTAACATCAACGCCAGCAACAATAAGCTGTTCGTCAGTGGAACTCGCAGTCAGATAACTGACGGCTACTACAGCGTGTGCTCTCTAAACGACGAGGTCTTCAAACACCTGGGAGCCGAACTCAAGATGAACGACTCAAACGGTACAGTGGTGTTAATCAACAACGGAAGAACCTCATTGAGGCTCGGCCGACCATTAGCGAGGATACTCGGTATGTCTCCTGACGAGATAAAACCAACAACAACCGTCACAGGCACGAAGTTACCCGACCTAGTACCGTACCGAGAGCTGTACATTCATCTCGGTCAGGTGAGCACAACGTACAACATTCAAGGAGGCCACCCTTCCACTATACTGAGAGCAGTGCCGGTGAAAACTGAGAAATACAACGACGGTAGAACCGAGTCGTTTTCACCACGGCAGTATAAGAGATTAACCCAGGGCAACATATCTGAGATGATAATATCGGTGTTAGATATAAATCATAATCCTGTAAATATAGGATACCTCAGCTTAACGCTTCATGTAAAATGACCAGCGCACAAGGGCCCGGAGTGAAAAAATGCGTCAATATCGGGATCTCCGACCTCGGAGACACGCGCGGTTTCGACGCTCCCGGAGTAGATGGTAAATCGTATGCCTTGCAACTGAAAAACAACATTTACAAACGCGTTGAAATCCCCTCCGGTGGAACCCTAAGTGATATAGTAGATACCACAAGAGCAACAGTCAACACTAAGTACGCCCTTGTCAACACCGGTAATAATAATTGGATAATATACCCATCGTTCGGGGGTAAACTGTTCGACTTAGACGATGTTGAGAGCACTACCGTCGCCCGAAACAAGCCATATATGCTCGTCTTCACCGAAGATGACAAGTGGGTGTTGTTACCCGATAACGACTGGTTTCTCAATATTAGGCTCGGCTCCCCTTACGTGTTCACGGATAACAAAGACAACCACCTAAACAAAGTCGTGAACAATGGAACCCTGCTCGTGGCTTATGTCCCAACTCAGAGACGTAGCGTAGTCGTCAGCCCACTCAACACTATGGCAGCCCACATGCTAACGAGTAAACCGGCCATACAAAACGTGAAATTGCAGTTGGTGTCTGAATTCGAAGGCGTGGTCACTATACTAGAGGATCTACCGGCAAACTCAACACTGATCATCAAAGTCTACCTAGGGGAACCATCGGGGAATGATGTCGAGATCGTGAAGGGGATCAAACTCGGGTGGGTGAAACGACACCAGTATCAAGTTTGCAACGTTTACGTGCGGGTGGGTTCCGACTCCAACACCAGTCTGCAGGGGGTCAACGTGATCATGGAAAACAAGATATCACTAACCAATATCTTCCTGCCTGCCAACATACACTTCATGGGTATGAAATTCACCCCTGAACTATTATCAAAAAACCAGTTGGAAATTATATCGTAATAGTATAATAATGACCAGTCATCGTCCCAACACTACGCTTAACGACCTAGGAGATACGGAGGGATTCGATCAGCCTGGTGAGGAAGACGCCTTATATATCCTGCACTTCAAAGACAACGTGTACAGACGGGTGTCGTTATCAGATTTTAAAGAGCCCAAATGGGTGATCAACTTAACACTCGCCTCACCTTATATCACAATGGACGCAGATGCGTGGATCTCTAAGATTAGGAATAACGGTATCTGGGTCGGGGATTTCATTCCGGAGCTAAATAAATTAGCAGCCAATACAGGTTTTTATATCGCAAAAAATCGTTTAATATCTACAGTAGACAATAAATTAACATTTACCCACAATGGTGTTTGGCCCTATTGGTATTTTAATGGAATATCCTCCCCCTCCACACTCATCATAGAAGTCTTCTTTGCGTATTCAGACGACAAGGTAAACACCTCAAGAGGACACCAAATTTTACCCGGGTTGACAATACGCTGGCAAACTGAACACTTACTCAAATATTGTCGTATTGTTATACAACGGAATCCCCCCCCTAAAACCCTCATGGAAATAGACCCCCCGGGTTCTATAAACCACTTAATAAGCCTCCGTGGGGTTTCTATTATAACAAAAAATCCTATTAGCCTCTCACCTATTACCATGAATGATAATCTACACCTTGTAAGCTTCAAATACATTGAAAGACTATTAACTGAAACCCAATTAAAATATCTTTCAAAATATATATTATAGGATGGGTCTGTACCCAGTCGTAGAGGAAGTAGCGAAGACGCTGGAAACCGTAGATGGGTTCCGCTTGAGGCAGTTATGTGATATAAAACGCCAACTAGAACAAGACCGTGACACGCGGAAAGCACTATGTAAGAAGTACAATAGAGCTTTCAATATCGTGGACGGGGCTGACACTACCCTTATGGCAACCAGCATGGGACTAGGGGCGGCAGGCGTTGGGTTGTTAGCTACCATCGTGGCCGCACCTATAGTGCTAGGTATTGAAATAACAGCTGGGGTGGCAGGGTTGGCAGGGTTGGCGCTTAAGTTAGTATCACGCAGACTGCATCGTAAGGCATTGAAACACGACGAGATCAGGGTTCTGGCCGAAGCAAAGCTCAACACAGTGAGTGAGCGTATTTCCACGGCACTCTCTGACAGTAAGATCTCAGAAGAGGAGTTTCGTTCAATCCTCTCTGAACTCACAAAATATAATGGAATGAAACAAGATATTCGGTCCAAGTCTCGTAAGTCTGCTATCAGCGAGGACGAGAAAAAAAAGTACATAGAACAGGGGATACAAAAAGCCCAGCAAGCCTTTATTACGAACACCAAAGTGATCGTAGGCAGTTCACGTTAAACTGTTTCATCGATATAAACATGACATAGGCACAGTGTTACCTCCAACACACGTTAAGTAGTAGGGGTAATGTATCTATACCAGCCGGGGGAACACGAGGGTGATAGCCGTAAGCGGGCCACCGATCCTATATGGTCAGTCAAAACTTACAACATAGATAAAGTGGATATGAAAGCCGACGAACCTAACTTGTACTACTTGAGGGATGGGCCGGGTAGGGGGTTTGTAAGAGAAGAATTATTGATCGTACCGTACGGCACAGTGTTACCTCCTACCAACACACGGTAAACATGACATAGGCACGCCAACTTTTTTGTAGTAGGGGTAATAGTAGCAAGAGCTAAGGTCCCAACCAAAGCCTTATTTAGTAAATAAGGCTTTGTAGAGACTTTTCTTGAAAGTGGTCCAGAACCCCCATTGTATATACTACTAAAGGTGTAGATAATAAAAAGGAAATGAAATCACAAACGTCATTCTTGATTTTATTGTGCTTGACGTGACCCATACCTTCAGGCACTGGATTGTCTTTTCCTGGCTGATTACTGACGGGCGTACATATGACTGCACAACTATTGAAGTATGGGGAACACCTTTGATAACTGTCAGGTTTCAAGTAGGCACAAAAGGGCCCTTGTCCAGTGGCTGTAACATCTGCGCTTATAAATGGATATTAAGAATATCTCTCTGAGGAAGGACTGATCAAACCTCAAGGTTTGGAAGTTGTCCACTCAGTGTCTGTGCTTCTGAGTGTTTCTTAAGTGTGAGCGAATCTTCAGACAAGCTTCTCAGATTTTCTAATAAGACTTTAACTAAGGAGTTGAGAATGCACGTAATAAGTATTGTCTGTTACTTCAAGTTGGCCTTTCTATTTATACTACGGGTTGTCATCTCACATTTACGCCCAAAAGAATGCTGTATCTTAGTTCCAGAGTTGTGCTGCCTGTGGCAGTTTCCGAACGGTAAAAATATGTTCATGGTTTAGAGAATCTAACATCAAGAAGTCGTGGGCGTGTCAGTACTGCTAGGGTCACCCGTTGTGACCAGCTATGGAGGGTGCTCATATCGTCAGCATGAAGGGTAAAACGTGATGTTAATTAAATGGGTACCATGTGGGGACCGAGAGGACCTGCTCAGATCTGAGTTAGGACTAGCCTCAGAAAGCCACGCTTGTGTCACATGCTTGTTGTCAAAGACGACGAACGAGATCGACGCTGACGTGGATGGTACATGTCATATGGTGTCCCAGTTGCTTAGATTGATGTCATGATGTTGATCACTAGATTGTCTGGTCCAAACTCTGTGATTAATTTTGATTTCTCCTCACTGGTCGGTGTGCCAAGAGTTACATGTTATATAACTGTGTGTGCGTGTGTGTGTGTGTGTGTGCGTGCGTGTGTGCGTGCGTGCGTACGTGCGTGCGTGTGTATGTGTGTGTGTGTGTGTGTGTGTGAGAGAGAGAGAGAGAGAGAGAGATTTCCACAGGCGTATAAGTGATAAATATATAAACATCTTTATATTTCCACAAGATCTTTCACCGTTCAACGCCGTTCTCAGAAAGACACTGAACGTAGTTTGGCAAATGTAAGTATGACAAAATATCTGTTATTCTATATTTAAGGAAGGTAAGAAATCGGGCCTGCACTCCAAACTGGAAAATGTCCTTCATTTTCTCACTCGTTCACCAAATGACTCACAGGTCGCCCATCCTCAGGCACAACAACATGGTCTCAGCTTCTTCGCCTGGGTCCCGTTTTACAAAGCTCTCATAAACCCAAGATCTCGTAAATCTTCTGGTAGTATTTATACCTTGTTTGTTACAGTATGGAGGTATGAATGCTACGATGAAAGTTAGAGATCTTAGGCTTATGACAACTTTTTGGAAACAGGGCCCAGGCCTTCACGATTTCCGAAGCGTAATCCCACCGTGGTTGCTTGGGACTTTGTTCGAGGTGGGGGTTATGGCCTGCCTGCTCAGCCACTGAACCTTGGTCATCTTGACCAGCTACCGAGGAGATAATGACAGTCTTTTCTCAAAGTGAGTGAGTGAATGTTTACGTCTTTAATAAAAATACATACATATGACGACGGGGACAGCAGACATGGGCATCACACACTTGCTCTTCAACCTACAATTTTAGGTGCACAGAAGTTATAAATATAAATATACATCAGTATATGTGCACATATAAACGATTGCAGTGGTTTATTCCGATATACGTTATTTGTATTATAATATTTCCACCGAACTGTCAATCATTCTCTCACTGTTTTTAGTATTTGTTCGTGGTTTTGTAAATATTCTTTGAGAGGGGTTTTAGAAATTGTAAGAACCTTTCACTTATGCCTTCCACACAGAATTTTGATTTTATGTTACCATGGTATTTATCGACTGTATCACAATGTTAACCACAAGACAGATTAATTTGAAAGCTTCAAATGGCTTGTATGGTGGTAGAATTGCTGGCTGTTTGGGCCATTTTGCTGACGCCTGTTGTCAATAACTGAATCAGACATGTAACAGCTTGGGTACAACTGGTCGTATATCTTTCTTGGAGCAAGACGTCTGCCGTCTGGTTCAAGTTGTAATCGTGTAATATTGATCGACGCCTTACGTAAACTGAGAAAAATTGTTTAGATAGAACTTCATTGATTGTCCAATATGTCACATGCGCATTGGACCAACATTAGTTTCCTTAAATATGTCTTAATTATTTCTCCAAGTTTATGAATATTATCAGCTTAATTCAGCTTCAATATAGTGGCTGATAGAATAACATCTATGTATTCTGTGATATTCCGCGATGAAAATATGGGTTCCGAACACAAATAGTACGTTTTTCCTACATGCTACAAAGTCAGGAGTTTGTCAGCATGCAAGGGAGATAACTCAAATGGCGTTTAATGTTTCGCAAAAGGTGGCGCACTTACGAATGCGGCAGACGTTAAATTTGTCTGAGAAATACAATCATAAGATCTTTCAATACGTATTTGAAAATGCAGTTTTCTTGGTTTTCGTGTTGAAGAAACACTCTGGTTGGCAATCTTGTACCGTGCGGAAGATATAGGGGTTAGTTGTGTTTTATGTTAACAAACATTGAAAGCATCAGATTACAGATCAACGCTGCGCTGGACACAACCACAAGGAAAGTAGTTCCACTGACAATGTAAATGTAAATTTACATAAGGCTTCCCATCGTGTGTTAAAGTTACTATCATGTATTAGTTTTCGTTCATTGTAAGTTTAGTCATTTGCATTAGTATTCCTATTTGTCATGTCTACACAGCGCTTAGTGCGCGTAGTGATATCAACGCGCGTTCTATGTGAACGCTGTTAGACGTGAGAGTCAGCGACTTTATCTTAGCAGGGATTCGTGTGAAAATGTCACACATTGGTCATTATGGGTAATTCATTGTTATATGAGTTTTGTTGTATTACTTGAGATTGTTACGTGAGATTTGGAAGCATGATTTAAAAGATTTCGTTTTGTTTCTTGAAATAAATAAGAATCAAACGTTAGAATGCAACACATTAAGTCACATTCTATTGTTCACAGCTTCAGTCAATATATTAGGGCTGTCATGAGGAATAAGGGTCCACAGAAGTCATATCCTCATGTTATATGTTTTTATGCACTAAGGAAACATTTGCATTTATTTTGCTAATTACATTAACAGCTATAGCATATCTCATCAACCAGTTTTGATAAGCAAATTTATCTTACAAAAAGTCTTCTGAATTCAGATCCAAAACTCATGCGGCCATGTTCAAAAGTGGCAATTTTGTAAGAAGCAGCGGACACAACCCAGACTAAAGACTATTTCTCTATTGATTATTTCATGATGCATGACAGTAAAAAATAAAATGACACCCGGAGAAAACAAACGTTCTTCCCAACCCAAAAGCCTGGCAGATTCCCCATGAAGCTTAGCAGAGTTAATGAAAAACATTATCCTATCTGAGGTATGATATTGCTCAAGTACATCTGACCTGACAAATGTGGTCCATGAGACATTTCAAGGACTTATTGAGACTTACTCAGAGACAAACATTCCACGCTGTGAAAGCAATTACTGATAGTAAAACAAAAACAAAACTGAATGAAAAATTACCAGTTCTAATTCTACAAATTATTGATAACACTGAAACAATCAAGTTGCGAACAATGTCACCTTTTTGTTGCAACTTGCTAGCAAAAGGCACTTAGTGGGAATCTTATATAAATCCCTGCAGGAAATTTCAGAAAAACCTATTTTGAGCCCAAAGTAGATTTGGTGTGACTGATTTTGGTTGTGTCTGTTTTTTGACAATACATCTTAAGCTGCTTCTCTACTGAGGGAGACTGTGTGGTCCATGTCCTGGTAGAATATGTCTCTCCAATAAAGTGATCAAAGGACACACTTTGCATGAATTCATGTTTTTTAGTTTATTCTAATACATGGTGGATGTAGTATATGTGATTCTTTATGAATACTTTTTCAGATAATATACCAGATTAGTGTTAGAGTGACAAGATGTCATTCCTGAAAGAACCCAACAGGGGGGACTTACAGTCTTCCTTCCAAGATGTCCTTCAGGAACGAAGTCATAGTACAGCTATGTTTATCCGACAGCGAAGACGGAGTACCGTTGGACAGGTCATGCCAGCAGAAACAATGAAAGAGAAACAGGTGACTGTCCTAAATTAAGCATGAAAGGTGTATCAGTACTTGTGATAGCTCTAGTATTAAACCCGGGGTAGAACAGGCCTTCAGCAGCCCATGCTTGCCATACAAGGCAACTATGCTTGTCATAAGAGACTGCTAACATAATCGGGTGGTCAGGTTTGCTGACTTGGTTGACACATGTATGTCATAGGTTCCCAGTCACGCAGATCGATACTCATGCTGTTGATCACTGGATTATCTGGTGCAGACTCAATTATTTACAGACCACTGCCATATAGCTGGAATGTTATGACTGTGCTGTGTAAAACTAAGCTCACTCACTCTAGTATTAAAGTATTATTATGTACAAGTCTTTGTTGAAAGGAGAGGTATTCATGGCCCCTTTGCCTCTGTGATAAACTAGTGATAATCCAGAGGGGATAAGTGTGGGTCTCCATCTTGAATGTGAATGGGATGACAAACAGTATTTAGCATTGTCCATTCCAATGAATCAGAGCAATGTTTTTTTTTCTTTTTTATGCAAAAATGTTCGTTAGTTATTGTTTTGGAGCAGTGAATTTTACATACAAAAGTCTCTGTTCTTTATCCCCTTACAATCCAAGACAGTCAGTTTGGGTATGGGATTACTTTTTCAGCCATGATGATAATTTCAAGATTTTTTAGGGATTTCTATGTTTCTGTAAACACATAATATTATTTGGTAGTTATGGGCTGTCATATTTGAAATGTTAATAGCCCAAAGAATTCTTAACTTTGCTCATAGCCAATGTGTTAAGAATGTGCCAAAGAAGTTCCAAGTGCTACGACTGTTTAGAGAATAGCTAGCCTGTTAACAGTCACATTATGCAGACTGATCGGTGCTCAGTCATGAATCAGTAAACTATTGTAATCATAAATCCCACAACAAAACTGATATGCCTTGTAAGGAGACCGTTGGGCGAGCTGGCTAAAGTGCCAGGCTAGTGATCCAGCAACATTGAGGAGTCTGGATCGAGCCCACCTGTGACCAGGTGTAAAAGCCTTGGAGTCACGTTTTTGTGCAGAATCTTTGCGTGTTGTAATAACCCCTAGTGAACAGTACACAACCCTGTGCACTTAAAAGAACCAATGAATCCATTGGTATATGAGCAGATGGTGGCCACAATACATTTAAACACCTAGTTGTGGTACGGCAACATGCAGTAAACTTGGGCAAAGCACTGTGACTATGTGTCCCAATCCACCCAGCTGTGGATTGGATACCTCGTTAGGATGAGAGAGCCACAATAAACTTGATGCACCTTGTGGCAGCAAGAGTTGTGTTCTTCCCAGGGAGTTGAGATTGATAATAGGATGTGACGTTGAGATTGACGTCTAATGATTGAGGGAAACAATTATCAACGCCTTGAGCAAGCAGTAGCTGCATGGATATGTGCACTAATAATAATAATAATCATGACACTATGCCAATTAAACAGGTATTTATTGATACAGTGATCAAGTGGAACAGGGATACTTTCTATTGAGACACAGTTGTGAAATTGTTATCACTTTATTACACAAGCATACCAATATAAACATACTTTCTAAAGCTTAATTTGATGGTTCATTTTTTTTTATTCATATCAATTTGTCAAATAAGCTCATCAATAACTGCTGACACATGCAAGATCGATGAACTGACCGATTATTTGATAATCACTCATGGTGAACCTCTTAAATCCTTTCCTGTTTTGAAGAATGGCTCTTTGGCATTTTATTTCTAGAATTTATTCCATTGTGGTTCATAGTCATGACTTTTCTATTCAAATACTAGGCCAGAGCCAAAGAAAACAGAGAGGCACGACGGCAGCGTGTGGATAAAACTCACAAGCATGTGATGATGGTCATTGCCAATTACCTGAATCTGGACACATCGGTGGTGGAGGAGTTTGTGGTGGACTCAGAGAGGGTAGGATATTGCAATATCATGAATATAATAATTGTATGACCTTAATTCAATATGACTCGTGGGATATTATCCTCATCTGAATGTTTTCCTAATGACAGTGGCTGACACTGACCCACAGATACTTCATTTACTCTAAGAGTATAAAGTTTTACCTGTGTTTCACCAGATATGACCTATTATTAATGAACTTTACATCTTCACAGAGACCATGAAAATGGTGTACATGATTTGATTTTAGTCTGATTGGTTTGAATACTCTGTATATTTGTACTGACTTGTGTATTTTTTAACCCATGACTTTCAGCAATATTGCAGGAGAGGAACACTAGAAATAAGCTGCACTTGTTGAGGTCATGTGTCCAGTTACCCCATGGTCTTAAATATAACAATCAATGATGTCTCATATTTTTTACTGCCCTTTGGCTGTTAATTATTCTTTTTGAGGGCCCTATCCTAAAGATGAAGTTAAAATAAATGAGCAGTAACTAACAAAGTTCATTCTATATAACACCTTCATTGGTCTGATAGGCACCCTGGATCATAATTTTTCATCCAAGACTGTAACATACGAGGTACGAATGCTACAAGAAAAGTTACGAAACCTTAGGCTTACAAGAGCTTAGTGAAACGGGGCCCTAGTACTCTAATGACATTGATCAGTTAAAATACTATTAATGCATGACCTGCAAAGTTTCAAATGGGTAATTATGCTTTCACCAGGGGAACAAACAAGGAGATGTGCATATCTAATACTAATATTCACTTTGAACTTTTTTCTCCAATGATTACAAACACAGAAATAATGTTCAAAGAGGTAAAATTCTTGTATTCATTTTCCATGACTTATCTTCATCCTGTTTGATTATTTCAGCACATGACGCTTTTTGATAGATTCCTTATGAAAAATGGCTCCAAGAGTATCAAGTTCTATTACCAGGAAATGGATGTGCCCCTATTGGAAGGTAGAATAGCAAACTGATAAAACAATGAAGGATCTGGTGGTCGAACTCAGTGATTTGGAAACCTGATACCATTGAACCCTAATGGCATGGATATTGCTAATATTATCTATCTCTGGATTGTCTGATGTTATTGTGTAAGGACTGATGTCATGTGCCTCAAATTTGGCTCCACTTCATGGTCAAAGTAGCATTTTTAACTCGCCACAAAGTATTTTATTCAAACACATTTATATTTTCTCTAAATTTTGTTATTTATTGTGTATAATCTCAGCTACCTTCTGTATACATCACCGAAAACAGGGTTGCTTTTTTTCTAAACTGCACAATATTATCTTCATAGAATGATGTTTGATGAGCGGAAATAAATATATCTATTAAGCAAGCTAGGTTCTCAGTATTAGATAGTTACAAGATAGAGACTGCACCAACAAAATTTTCTTTTGTTGTATTTTAAGATGACTGGAATAACAAGCGCCCTTACTGCATCCCATTACAACAACTTTGGATTAATCTTATGATTTGTCATTTTCAGTGGACCAAAAAAGGCCCTTCATCCCTCTTCCACCTTTGGAATGTTCCAGTTTTACAGTCGGATGTTCTGTTTTGCAGATTGTGGGCGTGTGTACCCTGGTGTTCCTAAAGGGGGGCGCACAAACAGACTTATTGTCACAAGTGGAAAGGGTGAAAGTTTGTCTGGAGTTTGTGTGTACTTTCTGAAGGCCAGAATTGATGTTGAACTTACCTTGAAAAACATTCATGAGGTGAGTGTTTAAGAACAACAAACAAAAATGCTATTATGTATGAAATAGCTTTTCTGAACATGCATAGCATACAAATTAATATAACTACATTTTCACCTAGTGGTGATTCAAATGTTTCAGCCTAGTGGAGGAGGTGACTTGAATTAGTTCACCAGGTGGATTGTTATTATGTAAACAGATGCATCATTGTCAAGGTGTTTATGAAAAAGAAAACACGTCTGTTGTAAGTGTAGAGAAATGTGTTTATAACTGATATATGTTTCTATATGCTAATATATAATGGGTATTATTTCTTTGAGTAACAGTTAGTGCTGTAACTAGCGATGGACTGCACTTGTGTCTCCGATAGCAATTAATCCATGGCAGAAACGAAAAACTATCATCCAGTAGTTGGTCGCAAATGCCTGTCACAATCATAATAGTTGTTTCCTCCTCAGTACTCACCCCTAATAACAGTACATGTAAATGTTTTGCAAAATATGTGAAGCGGCAGGGAAACTGAATGGATTTATTAGTGGGAGGTTCAATTTACAAAAATCGGCTTCGAAAGACCCCGAGACAGCGATAGTCATCATGGGACTGTTTTTGTTTTTTCTTTTTTTTTTCTTTTTATTAAGTTCAAGTTATAGTACAGTACTGTTGAAAATTGTAACATATAAAAAAAATCATTGCTGTTGGTACACTGTAACGGTGGTTTGAAACGTTAATGGAAAAACTTTATAGCTTTACATATTTTGTTATTTACATTTACTTTTCATGAATAAAAACATTTCCAGGCTACAGTTATTGTTTGAATAAATTCATATAGGCTCAAATATAGGTTATCATCAACTTATGTCTGTTTAAAGAAGTCACTACCTAGGTCACCCCTAATAACAGTACATGTATTAGTGGCTTCATTTAATAAACTTGATGATAAAGCATTATAGTTATTTCTGCTCTTTAAATATACTTTATCTAGAAGCACCAGGAAGTTGTTTTCTCTCAACAGATATGAATGATACTGTCCCTGTCATATGAATGATACTGTTATATATTAATAAATACATGTGTATGCTAAAAAATGCATGACATTCTCTTCTTGGTGGTTTCCCTCTGTACTTGTATTATGTGTTAGAGAAAAGAGAGTGTACCACAGAGTTAGGAGCTGGGCATTTTGTAATTGAACACTTCTGATTATGGATGCAATGAAAGGAATATCCTCCATTCACAGACACATTCACACATATATTATGGCTGAACATTTAAAGCACTGAAGATAGAAGTACGAACAGAAGACCCCTTGAACATAAGGGTTTAGAGTTGTTCTCTAGCAGCCCACATTGGCATGTTAGAGGTGACACACTAGATTGGATCATCAGGCCTGTGATTTTCTTGATTGTGTCATAGCACCCAGATTGTTCAGATTGTTGCTCACATTATCTATTACTGGTTTGGGTTTTTTTCAAACAATCCATATTGTATAGCATGCATATTGGTACTCACAGTATTCATAACATTCTCTTCAGGAAATCACATTTGGTGTGTTGGATCCAAGTAAACAAGGACTGCTGGGTGCATTTGAAATGGTACTAAACAACATCTATCAGCCTGCCTTGAAGACTCTCGACAACTGGGGTGACTTGACAGAATCCAATCAGGGCAGGAAGATCAAAAAACAGTTCCTGGATAATTGTGACAACTTTGTGTCATATCTAAGAAGTAGGTTGCAGAGCTATAGAGAAGTTATGTGTTGACTTGTGTTGATCTCAATTCTAAGTTTCCTTTGAGTGACAAAATAAATTTTATGTTTGTTATTTATACTTGATTTGTAATGTGAGAAACGATAAGAAAAACTGTAAGTTGCAAAGTTCATGTGCTCAAATAGAACCCCTCAGTATACCTTAGTTCAGTGTGTGAAATAATTTCCAAATTTTGCTAGCAAGTAGAGAAAGCTATGCCTGATAGTTACTAGCCCACAAAAAAATTCACTAGCCTCAGAATTTGAATGCAGACACAGGTTTCATCATTAGGAGCCAACATGATAAACATGTTTATCTTGCCATAATCTTGTATGATGTAAGAGTGTATTATAACCTAACAAGTCGGAGAGAGTGATATATCTCCAAAATGACACATGCAAATTCACAAGCCAGTCGGGCCAGTGGCTATGAAGTATTGGCCTGACTGGATTTTTACTAACCATGGACTTGCGGGCCAGTGGTTATTTTGCACACTGCCTCAGTTATTTGATCTTTTTTAGTATGTACGCATGTAAGATTCAAATTTATTGAGAATTTACAAAACTTCAAGCATACTTGTACACAAGAGACTTAATGGACATTGAGTTTTCACATAAGTATTTGCATAATTTATGCTGTATTTATCTGTACCTCTGAGGTACTTTCCTAGTTTGGGTTCAAGTCTAGTAGAAGTCCAATAGTCTTGAACCCTTTGCCAATTGGAATAGATCTGTGGTAACCTATGCTTGAAGTGAGAGATTAGAAGGACATTGTTTGTTTGAATCCAGTGTTAGTGTTTGATATTAACTTTTTATCAAGAGGCAAGTACAAAATCTTTTACCTGGTAGCAGCATTTTTCCTGTTGTGTAAACTACATCTTACAATCAGTTCATAGCATGTTAAGTACCTCTGCATGCTGGTATTTGTCAAGTTATGCAAAAGTAGTACCTTTACTTGTCTTAGCAGATAACGTTTTGTTGCCCTTATACTTCAAGAAATGATGAATGTCTGTTGTCTAACATATGAAACAGTAATGTTATGGTTCTGCACATGTGCACTGAGCTGACTGGTTCTCTGTTACAATAATGCAAGTATTGCCATGTGTGAGTGACCAAGAACAGCTACAATGAGCATTTTCTTGGAAATTAAAATACCAGTACTGGTAAGTTTACGAGTAAAAGTGCACAAGTGGATATCTTTCCTTTGAAAATGAAAGCTAATTGATGAACATACACAGTTTCGGTAAAAATGGCAGTTGTTGCTACTGTGTATTTTTCATATAGCAAGATAGGAGTTTGAATAGTAAATTTGCTACCTCAAAGTGTTTTTTTTTAACCCTGAGGAAAATCATCTGACTTTTTGATCTCTTCACCATGGAAAAAAATGATAATGGAAATCTCTCTGATCTATATATAGAAGTCACCAAAGTAACCTTGACATGCCGATGTTCCATAATTCTGATTAACCAAGAAAGCAATTCGCAACAACTCATGTCCTCTCTGTCTGACTGAAATATATGAGAGATTACGACTGGCTTTCAAAGTACATGTCAAATGTTTTTCAAAATATGTGAAGCGGCAGGGAAACTGAATGGATTTATTAGTGGGAGCTTCAGTTTACAAAAGTTGGCTTTGAAAGACCCCGAGACAGCGATAGTCATCATGAGGCTGTTTTTTTGGGGGGTTGGGTGGATGGGGGTTTGTTTTTTTTTTATTTTATTAAGTTCAGGTTATAGTACAGTACTGTTGAAAATTGTTGTAACGGTGGTTTGAAACGTAAGTGGAAACACTGTACAGTGGAAGCTGTCTAATTCGGACTGACTCTTCAGTCCGAATTACGGGGAGTCCTACTTGGACCGGTGAGAGTCAAGAGTTAGCTCCCTTGACCAGGAGCACGAGCGCTAGAAGTGACGTACCATGTTTTCGTGTTACTCACTTTTTCGTGGAGTAACGCCCTTGTATGGAAGCGCATGTGATTCAATCTTCTCCACAGAAATCAACAAATACAACTATCATTGGTTAAGCCATTTTGTCACTGATGAGAAATTACTGGAGTATCGTCTTTTAATAACAATATAGCATACCATCAAAATGACACTGAGTTGTGTCAGCTTGCTGATCTGCTTCTTTAATTCCTTTTGTTGATTGGTTATCATCACACCTCATAATAAGTTTGAAGTTGGTAATTGGCTAACTACAAAGCACAAAGGCAAAATAAAAATATCGCCACCATCAAAGGTACACTTCCATTTCCTCACTTGGCTGTGCTGTCTTACCCCATGCATATGTTTAGTAATTACTGACATGAAACGTGAAACAGCGCCACCTGTGGTATTCAGATCGTTCTTCGCCTCCATTACCCCTGCCAGCTTCCCACTGAATGGAGTGACGGAACAAGAATAAGCAGAAATTAGAAAGAAATACCACATTGCCTAATTTTACCATGAACATGTTGGAGTTTGTTTGTCTTATCTGTTGTCACTATTGGTAGAATTTTTGTAACATTTATCCTGCGTAAAAACACTTGTGGCACAATAGGCGAATGAAGCAAGGGAGGTAATTGTAAGTATTCCATAGAGAATAATACCCTTCTGTTCCTTCACTCCGTTGAAAGGATGAATGGAGGCGAAGACCAGTCTGATATACCACGAGTTGCGCTTATAATGTTGAATAAAAAATATTTCACGTAATTGTTCAACTTGGGGTTGGAAATGTGAGAGCACAACCCAGTGAATAAATTTTGAAATGAAAAATATTTTTTGAAACCGAAGAGAGGAAAGTATGTTGCCAGCCTTTGCTCACTTCGCTTGCATGTAAGAAGACATTTTCTCTATGCTGCACAACCCATTTGTGGGACAGTTTGCCTGTGGTCTACGCAACTGAGATGCGATGACATCCAAGTCAGCCAGTCTGACCACACAGTCCCGTTAGTTGCATCTTATGACAAGCATGGGTTACTGAAGATCAGTTCTACCTCAGATCTTCACGAGTATGAGACCAAACTTATTTCCTTTTTATTATTTACAGATTAGCAAGGAAGGCAGGAGACACTGATGACTAAACATATCTTCTTGCTTTGCTTACCAAGGTTCAAGAGAATACCTGTTATTATTTGGTATTTTTTTCTAACTGCAAAGCATAGTAAGTGTGAAAACATATTTATCATGCCATAGAACAAAATAGTGTTAGTGTAAAAAGGACAGTTGAAATTGAAGTGCATATTGTTTTACTTTCAACTTCCAGGTGCTCAGATGCATGTTGAAGAAGTTGTACAACTGGTTGATTGTGACAAAGTGGACATACAAGAAATCAAAACTGTTAATGACTGTGTGCAGGCTGCAGCTAACCCTGATATTGTGTCAGTTCTAGAAGATCTGGCTCTGGCCTGGTGCAAGCAGATTGAACAGGTACATGATTGCTAATTTTGTAAAGCTAAATTAAAAAGAGCAAGCTAATGATATTCAAGACCTGACTGAAATGTGTCTTCTTGGAAGTGCCCCCACATATTTGTTGGGTTACCCAGTTGTTGAACACATTTACTTGTCATGCTGAAGACCTGGTTTTCACCAGGGTACAGTGTGTGAAGCCAGTTTCTTGTGTGTCCAGCCTTGATATTGCTGAAATATTGGTAAAGCAGCATAATCCATCCTCACCCACTCACACTAACATTTGTTTTATATTTTAGAAACACATGTGCAGACATCAATCAAAAACTACATTCAGACTTGAAAAATACAATCACCTACTATAACTACTGTTTATAGACCGCTGCAATATAGCTGGATTATTTGCTGAGTGGGGCCTAAACCTAAATTCACTCACTCTTCTCTCTAACTATTCTATGTTGATGTACAGATTCTAGCTGAGAGTGATCAGATGAGAAAGGAGGCAGATGACACTGGCCCTCTAGCTGAGCTGGAACACTGGCGGCAGCTGATGGCTCGTTTCAATGCCCTCCTGGAGCAGATCAAGAGTCACAAGTGCCGTATGGTCATCAACATCATACACATTGCCAGGTCAAAGGTCCTCAAGAAGTGGAAAGAGTTGGATAAGCGAATCACAGACAGTGCCAATGAAGCAAAGGATAATGTGAAATACCTTTACACTTTGGAAAAATACTGTGAGCCTCTGTACAGATGTGACCCTGTAAGTAATGGCACAGTTCTGACGGTTGAAGCTCATGATTACCAGAGCAATGTTAGCACAACTTCTAAAAGTTTTAATTCTGTGATGTAGAATGGGGTCCTGGAAAGTCTGGTCCAGATTGGATTATTTACCAACTGCCACCGTATATCTGAAATATTGCTGATTACTGCATAAAACTCTCACTCATTATCCCTCTCTCATCAAGACAGTCATTTACATAGATTGAGATTAGGTTCCCTGTAACTTATCATCACAGCCAGATGGACAATGTCACCTGTTTATTTGGACTAGGCAGAACACAGCAGTGAAATGTTCATGGAACAATAGTTTAATTTGTGTGTGAACTTCTAAACATGTCATTGTCTTTATGTAGTATATATTTTGTCCAATTATTTCCAGGTGTCCATGATAGACTGTCTGCCTGGCTTGATCAATGCCATTCGAATGATACACAACATTTCACGATACTACAACACATCAGAGAGGATGACATCACTCTTTATAAAGGTAGTAGAACTAACTTTCAATCTCAATGCCAAAAGATAACTGCAATCTCTTTTTTCCTGTTAAATATGTTTTGTGAAATGTGGTTGTATCTGTGACCAGTTTGTATTGTTTTTTGTTTGGGAAGAAAACCACACTTTGCAGCAACCCTGGTTTTTGTTGTATGAGGCAAAGGTATTATGTGGTTGCTTGTAGACCTTGTTTGACAGGGGTGACCTTGAACATATTTCTAGTATCATGAAAACATTTGACTATATTGCTATTTGTTATCCAGATAGCATACCTGTGCATTAACATTGATCATATTTTCAATCGCTCTTTGTTATGACGATCTGTAGAATCTCTCATTCCATTAGTTGCTAATCAGGTTTGACTGAAATTAAAGATGGGATACTTTCCAGCACCACAATTACTCTGTCCAGTGATGCCCTGATGCAGAAAACCTGTGTACTTGACAAACAGATCATCTCAAATACTCAGTGAATTTTAACGTTGACACAATGCTATGGACAATGTTCAGATAATCTAAGCTTGTAATTTGCTGCTTTTTAAAACAACTTAATTTATTGTTTGCCAGTTAACTGTCCTGTGCTGATTAAATTCCTGACATGCCCTGCCTTGCCCTGACTGAGATTGACTCCCAAAAACATGTCCATGACTCCCTGTCATGACTCTGGTCATGCCCTTTCCTTTTTACTATGGACACTTAGCCTAATGAGATACAATACTTTTATTAAGTAAAGTGTCAGTGTACATACCTAATCATGCTGTCTTTACTCTACAATTAAAGGTATAGAGCATTCCCTGATGCAAATACAGGGGAGGCAATATTTCTTAGAATGTCTTGAAAAGGCCTTCAGTCAGTTTTTTTCTTGAAAAGGCCATGAAAATATATGTGATTTGAAACGATTTGGTGTATTCCACCTTAATTACACATCAACTGTTTGCTACCTTAATATATTGGACTTGTCATCTTTGACTAGTATGAGTAATCACACTCATGCGTACACCTTGATAAACATGTAATAGTCTTCAAAATCTTGTTTAACATTTCACCCCACACACTCATTTGATGAATTTTTCAGGTGACCAATCAAATGGTGAAGACATGTAAGTCATTCATCACTGATGATGGCATGTACAGGATCTGGGATCAGCCTCGTCAGGAGTTGTTCATGAAGCTAGAGAGCTGTGTCAAGCTGTACCAGACGTATCAGTCAGCGTTCCAACGAACCAAACAAAAAATAGAAGACACACCAGGAGAGAAGCCTTTTGAATTCTCAGAGATGTACATCTTTGGGAAGTTCAACACATTCTGCAAGAGACTGCAGAAGGTGATTCTTCATATGAAGAAGTTTAATTGTTGTCTGAGACTTTCCTACTGAACAAATGTCTGGATCCATCAAAATTATGTTTGGCTAAGTAAAGTCAAGTCATAATAGCCCATGTTATCTCATTAGTATGTACTAAGAATGATGCTAACTGCCAAGTCAACTAGACTTGAAACTAGAAATGTTTTATTATAGACTGTAAGTATAGTAGGATATTTTTCTTTAATGTTCAACGTCATTTTCCAGAATGTTAAGTAGCTGGTAAATAATTAATACTGAATGGCTGAAAAGAATGCATCCACTTGATCTGATTAGGCAAATGAAAATAAATTCAGCTATGAGACTGCAGAGGTTTTGTTTCAGATCATTACACTATTGAGGCACATAGATGATTTCTCAACCCTGTCAGAGTCAAAGATTGAAGGCATTGAGCCTTTTGCTGCCCGTTTCCAGCAAATATTAGGCACTATCAAGAAGAAGCCTTATGATATTCTAGACCAAAGGAAAGTGGACTTTGACAATGATTTTGAAGACTTCTGCAGATTGGTGGGAGAACTGGAGGTAGGGATCGACATACTAATATTAATTTCACACATGCAGCTATGCACACAATGTACTCCAATGGGAAATTGAACCTGGGTCTTCAGTGGGTGAGCAAAATTTTAATCATCTAAGATCTGGGTAATTTCAGCCTTTCCTCTCTCATACTGTAATATTATAGTATTTTTCAATGGGCAAAAAACAAACTCACACATCAGGATTTGAAGTTCAAGTCTTGAAGTTAAAATACTTTGATATAATATGAGCTGTAATCTCAGCAAAGAGCAAGAATAGAGATGCCAACCACTCTGATTTTCTAGATGTTTCCCCGATTTTCAAACACAAAATCTGCTCTCCGAATTGTCTGTTAAAAACTCAAGAATCAGTGTGAAGTACCTATGATTTTTGAAAATACAAGTATGTTTATAAATTTAGAATGTTTTAAAGAATTTTAGTAAATAGCCGTTTGAATATGTTCATTTGAGTTAAGTGTTAGTTGGTTAACTATGCCCTGAAATTGCATATTTCCAGCAGACTAGCTAAGTCTATTTTTGTAGGGAAGGTCCCCCCGCCCCCGACACCCACCGTCACAAACTGAACAGCTACCTAATTGTTTACATCATGACTTGGACTGATTTCTGAAGATTGAAGATTTATTGAAAATTCTAATCTCACTAAATGTACCTGGCTTACCCAGGTACATGTCAACCCCTATTTCCTGTAGTTAAAACGCAACTGAAGGAAACCCTACCATATTTTTGTTGAGACCGTCCCCTTTGACATGTTTAACCATGGAATGGATAGATATTTGTTTGTTATTAAGAACATGGAAAGTCATCTGTCCTGTGCCTACAGATAAATATCCAAACATTCATGGATGGCTGTTTCAAGAGAGTCAATTCTACCACCATGGCCCTGGAACTCCTCTCAAGGTACAGTCAAAATTTGTTTGTCCTTTTACTGTCATGTGATATCTTACATGAAGGTCCTTTTCTGTCTTTTCAATAAGTTCTTTGTAAGTATTCCAAATCAACTATGTCTTAATGTCCTGTACTGAATGTAAGAGGTGTCTTAATGTCCTGTACTTAATGTAAGAGGTGTCTTAATGTCCTGTACTGAATGTAAGAGGTGTCTTAATGTCCTGTACTGAATGTAAGAGGTGTCTTAATGTCCTGTACTGAATGTAAGAGGTGTCTTAATGTCCTGTACTTAATGTAAGAGGTGTCTTAATGTCCTGTACTTAATGTAAGAGGTGTCTTAATGTCCTGTACTTAATGTAAGAGGTGTCTTAATGTCCTGTACTGAATGAAAGAGGTGTCTAATGGATCATGCAAACTAAGTGGTTTGCGTGAATGTTATAATTTCAGACTGCTGTGATACACCTGGAGTATTGCTGAATGTCCTTGAGCAATCGTATTATCTTCTCTGTAGAACTGTAACTCATAAATAGTGGAAGTACATTTCATATACAGAGCAGCTGACATTATACATGGAGTTATCTATGGCATCTTTTAAAACATCATCTTTTCATTTTTCAGTTTTGAGAAACTAAACATTGCAAAGCTGAACATTGAAGAAAAGTATTCATCAATACTGGCCAAGTATGGAGAAGAGGTTGAAGACATACGCAAGGTGACAATCAATATTTTTTATAAATGTGTAAAGTTATAAATTATAAGGAATACCTATTTGAAGTTTATCAACACAATGAATGTTTGATTCTTTGAGACACTATAACTATTTGCCATTATTAATCTGTTAATTATTTTAATATTCCTACTGATACAGTTCAATATATTATTACCCTGCTATTACTTTACATAAACCACTTGCACTGTCGACAAGTTAGATATGACCAGTCATATTGTGTTGAGAGATTGGTTAACTTTGTGTGGTATTTTGATTCATCCTTTGTAGATGTAATGTAGAAACTGGTGGTGTTCAGTCTTTTTGTCAATCTCCTATACAGTTGTACCAGAAATATCGGGATGACCCTCCCATCCCCAGAAACATGCCACCTGTGTCAGGGAGAATCACCTGGATCCGCCAGCTGTTTCAACGGATACATGACCCCATGGAAATCTTCAGGGTAGGAAAGCATTAAGAGGGATGGCAATTTTTTTCGAATCCAAGGAAATCTGCATAATTAAATGCAAATCAGTCAATCTTGAGATTCATCTAAATAAGGGGAGAAAATATTTAGGCAGTTGAGATCCCGCTCATCAATGTGAAGTACCTACATCTGTGTCTCTTGGGCTGTCAAATTTCAGAATTTTGCTGTAACTTTTTAGATACATTGTTTCAGCCCCCAGATCCCCTACTGATTTTGAGCTGAAATCACTCTCACCTGTTGCCATCCGTGCATGAAGATGTTGAGGGTGATGTGTTCCTTAGATGGTATTCAAGTAACTTCTGAGATTTTATCATGGGTTTTAAACAGATAAGAGAGAAGAGATAGTACTGTTCATCGTCACATGAACCTAAGTCCCTTGGTAAGATATACCTCAAAAGTACACAAAACTCACTTCAGTGTCAGTATCTTGTTTGAATGGCCATTGATGACCAAACAAATTATCAAAGTTAAGTGAAATTGTTCAACACATGTTTTGCTAGTAGCACTGGTCAACAGTGGCAGGTTATTACTTCTGTCCAGCTCTAACTTGCTTTTCAGCTTGTAGCAGTAACTAAATGTTTCTGGCAATTTCCAAAGCATTCTGTGCTCTTTCATCAGAAGTGCTTGACAGTTGTATTAACAGTTTCATGTCAGTATTGCCAGTAGTCAGTGCGATAAACACACTCCAATGATTACATGTGTTTAAATTCAGTGTTACATGTGAATAATAAATTTCAAAGTAATTCATAAGTTTGAATGTTTAGTATATTACCTTGAATCATATTTCGATAGACCAGATAAATATTTTCAACAGTATCTAAGTTAATACAGCCGCAACTGTTATATTCCTATATCAGATGGTCAGCCCATTTTGTGTATATGTAGAAGCCATTACTCCTTTGTACTTTATAAAAGTATATTTTGAGAAAATACAGGCAAATATTGGAATCAATATCTATTCTTGGGACCATATGTTTTCTTGATCTTTTATCCTTAAGGCTCTGACATTGACACCCTCGAACCCCTTCCTCCCCACCCTGACTTTTCTTAATTTGTTCTTTAAATAACAGTCTGCCCAACTGTTATAGAAAGCAATCTTAGAGCTAAGGTTACTTTCATTCCTTCCATTCTTTATACATACTTATGATACTCATAACTCTAAGGTTGCGCTGCAACAGGATCAGGTGCAGTACTTGTTAAAACATTTATGAGTATTGACGTTACAAATTTCGTAATGATGTTGATATGCAGACATTACCATCTCAGGCTGGGTATTGGCAAAACAGTTGTGTGGCAGAAGTCTGTTTCATAAATCATGACAGTGATTGACATCAATTCAGGTTATGCAAAGAGGTCCTATTTTTTTCATGCTCAGGTAAATGTTATTGGCCCTGCTGCACAAAGTGATCTTTAGATTTCATTCCAAATTTTGAAAATGTTTTTTTTTTATCCATAAAAACCAAAGTTCAACATTTACAGCAAACTACCTGTTTTTATAAATGCCTGACATGAGTTTAGAATTAGTTCCCAGCAACCTATGCTTGTCTTAAGAAGCTTCTGAGTATTAATTGTATGTGATCATGCCCTGATAGTATGGTGACCCACAAACATCCAGAGTAGGATAGGTCTTCAGCAACCCTTGCTTGTTAGAAAAGGAGACTGTGCTTGTCAAAAGAGGCAACCGAAGGGATAGGGTGGTCAGGCTTGCAGACTTGGTTCCCAATTGCACAGATCAATGCTCGTGCTGTTGATCAATAGATTGTCTGGTCCAGACTCAGTTATTCAGAAACTGTTGCCATATTGCTGGATTATTGACGACTACAGCGTAAAACTCACTCACTCACGCACAGAATGCCTTTAATCACTGCTCCAGTGTGTAACTTGAATATTGTTTTTAACTTGAATATGTTGCATATAGGTACATCCGACATGCTTAGCTTCAGACGATGCTAAGAAAATCATAAGGAACTACAACAGAGTGGCCAAAGTTCTGGTAGAATATGAAATACTCTACCATTCTGCTTGGGTGAAGTCTGTGGAACTAGCTAATGGATGTAAGTATATAGATGGAGAATTGAAGGACTTCCAGTTATACAGACCTAAGTAAATCCTTAAAAGTTGTAATACTGCACATCATAATTTGATCAAGTACATGCAAATAGAAATGTTTCTGCCATATGATATAGTAACGCAGAAATCTATATAAATAGTACCAAGAAACAAATTTGTCAGTTTGTGGGCTGACATAATACCAAGAAACATTTGTTAGTTTGTTGGCTGACATATTCTTGTTCAGTTCATAAATGTCTAGGCATATGTAAACAAATCATTTTTCTTTTGTTATGTTTAAGCCAGTTGAGATGCTGATCACATAACAGAGTATAAAATATGTCAGGCCACAAGTCTTTTGTAATGTTTCAAAGTGCCAGGGATTGTTTTAGCATTTACATTAATACTCACAGAACCTACGTATACTGTCTTAATTTTAAATATGCACAATGTGCTGTGGATGTAAATGTAATTTATTCTTTCATGGCTAGTGTCTGCTAGTTTGATTCAACTGATCATGCATAGTCCCAATAATAACTCCAAGTTTGACATTTTGATTGCTTGGCTTAGTGGTTACATGATTATCAATGGACTTTTGTCAGCAACAAAACTCATTAAGATGTTTGTATCATCCTTTAAAGTATTTTTTGTTTGTTTCAGATTTGCAGGTTCCGGTGCTTGTCCGCAACCCAACAACAGACACATTTTTGACCAACTTTGACCCATATATATTTGAGGTGATCAAGGAGGCTGAATATATGGTAAAGCTTGACTTGGACATTCCTGATGCAGCCAAGCTGCTCATTCATTCCACAGAACAGCTCCGCACAAATCTCAACCAGATACAGGTACATTTCTGAATCCCTATTCACAAAGCAGGCTTCATTATTGAACTTAAGTAAGGGTATTCATTATTGGTCCAACTAATTGATCAAATAGAAGAATCTTATTTCCAGCTGAAACATATAAACTTATAAAATTGCACCTAATCACTTAAACTAAATAAACCAATAGCTGACATATTCATACTAAAAAATATATATTTTAGAAGCATGTACTGTATTACCTCAAACTCTTGGGTGTCTTGTTTTGTGTAAAATGCTGAATTTTCCCCAGTGAAAGTATCAGAGTAGAAAGTACCTTGAGTAGATTGTACTGAACATGTCTCTGTGTTTTGACATTCTATTTTCCTCTTTGTCTGTTTTTAAGATGCTGCTTGATGAAAATACATCTTTGAGATCCCAAATACCCAACATCTTCCTTGTCTTGTTGGGACCATCACTGAAAAAGGTAAACTGATGAGTACAGCATCGCCTTTGTGTGTCTGTAGATATATACTGAGGGAGTTGATTCAAGTAGTGGTATTCCAGTTGTTACTTATATTAATACCCAGTATGGATTCTGGGTTGGAGCTGGTCATCCTTTGAATTTACACCTCTAAACTGTTTACATAGTTAAATTCAGGAAAGTAAGTGACATGAGAGTTTCAATCAAATTCACAGAGCAACTTTGATGAATTTCTGCAACTGTCATCTACAGGCAAGGAATTTTGATGGGATAGGGCCCAGGATAATATTGCAACCATTAATTTTAATACTATGATTGTTGTAACAGCCATACTTAAGTGCAGACAGATGATAATTGAGGCGCTAATACTGACTGACCTGTTCCACCATCAGGTTGATGTGGCCATGCAGCCAGGACTTGTGTCACATTGCTGGACATCATTAAGTCTGCCTCAGTTTATTGCTCGAGTTTCCTCTGCCTTGAAGGATTTGCACCTGGTTGTGAAACAGGTATAACATCAATGCACACCTATCACCACTCCCTCCTGGATTCCATTGCAAATTTTCAAGAATTTTAATATAAGCAAATTCTGCACCCCATTTTTCAATAATCTGAAAAACGTTCTACGATTGAAATGTTTAGAATAAACAACAAAAACATTATACAGACCTTCATAGTTTAATTCTCAAACACAGATATAAAGTTAAGTAGCCAGTACACATCAGATCTTGAGTAAGTTTCATGAGAAAGCACCGACACCTTTTTCTGTGTTTGAGAATTACACACTCGCTGAAAGTTATTTCTCTCCTCACATTCTATTTTCAAAATGATTGATTGTGAGAACATAACTGTAGTGTCAAATTCATCTAATTTTAACTTGCTTTATTAATACAGTATCTTTAATCATAATTATTTTGAAAACGTTGTCACAATAGATATGTCAGTTTGTTTTATGTGTAACTGATCCTACTTCTGACATTATCTCTAGTTTTCGTTTCGTCTGTCAGTCAGGTTTCATTCAATTTTTAAAATAAGCAAATTTGGCGGCAGGAAAGGTGAATTCCGCGATTTTTTCTGCAACTGCGGAATCGTGGAATCCAGGAGGGACTGTATCACTATGCATCGATCTCAAGATCCTGGGGTCAACAAATGATGCCCACATTTGAGAAAATATTTTGCTCTTTTTTTTTAAATGCTCTTGTTCATGACAACGAATAAATGAAAGAAGTAAGGTTTGTTTCCATATATCTGTAGCAAAAGTCTGTTGGTGAATTAGTGTTTACACTGAAGTGTGAAAGGTTTGAATAATACTGTTGTACTGTCTTTCCACATTTTTTAAGAAATTAATGTGTACATTACTCATGAATAGTGTTATCACCATTTTATTGCATTTCTAGTATCTAGTATCTGAATCTAGTATCTCCACATTTGTATCCGAAAGTCATGATAGTTGGGTAGTTGTTTGCATATATAGGATATTAGAGCAGCCTGGGAAAATGTTTTTTGTCAAACCTAACATACCAAAAAATTGTACTGTGCAAAATCCATGACTGTGTAGGTCATTGCGAGTGTATCGGATTGTATGGTGATTTCGGCATTTTAGGTATAGTTAAGACATCAGTGTGCTGAACTTTTTTTATCCTTCTCTTGAAACCAAAAACATAATATTGATATATTTTGGCCTATGGTCAGAAGCTTTAGACCATTTTCCTGTCAACTTGATCAGATGATAATACAGTCAGGCCGCGTTAGTCCGGACCCCGACAATCCGATTCCTGCGATATCGGAACAATAGCTAACTGTAACCAATCTTGTTTACTATGTAAACTCATTACCTGTTGATTCAGTAATCCGGTGCTTCACCCTCCGTATCCGAACGTTAATCAGCGGTAACAGATTAGCTAATTACACATAGTTTTCTTTCATTAATCCGGCGGTACATCAAAAAGGTTGGGATAATCCCTTCACACCATGAGCCCCATTCAGTGGTAATTGTTAAGTGACACTTGCGAGTTGAAGACGTCATTAGTTTGTGATTTTGATCAATTAGTAGGTCTCACTTTTGGTTAGTTGGAGTAATACCTGTCATGCTTACTTCCTGTATAAAACACTGATCGTTTCAAGATGAGATCAACTGACGCTTGTCAGTTATAATGGCAAGTCCCGCCCCAAAGCGTAAAAGATGTGAAATTACTGCCGCACAAGAAAGAGAAAACCCTAAAGCCAATTTTGATCTTATGTGTAAACATTTTGGTCAAGAATTCGGACATTCTATCAGCAAGAGCACAATTTCGGACATCTGATATGTTTTGTGATTGGCTATGATCATTTGACAGACAGATGCAATTACGTGGTTGACACGTGATCTTACTTTGTGACAATGCTGCCAGTCACAAGGGTGCCAATGTCAAACTGACCAACTTCATACTTGTATACGTTCGTATGTTTTTGTATAGCCATGTCAAAGGGAAGTAACCCTACTGTAGTTGTGTTCATAAAAGTTCGTTTCAATAGTCCGTACATTTCACTATCCGAACGTTTTTGATGAAAAACAGAAGTGTCAGGATTAACACGGCCTGACTGTATTCCAGTGTACATTTTTTTATTATTTCTTTTTTTTCGTAGTAAAACAAATTAATGATGTGAGAATTCCAGAAAACAATGGCACTGCAGGAGTGATAAACAAGACATGGAGGAAGAAATGTGAAATTATGGAAACTTTTTATACTCAGGGAGTTTATGAAAGATGACGTGGAATCTCATGATACCAATGATTCCCATCCTGTGAATGGAGACACTTTTACTAACGAATTCTATACAGTAGTTTAGATTCCATTTTCATTTATCAAGGTGCTTTTTGTCATTTCTTGCATTATTTTGTAATCATTATTATTCAGGTGAATGACATTAAAGTGACTCGTATTGACAAGATCCTGACAGACGTGAGTGAGAGTCTGTTGTGTGATCTCCCAGACAGATCCCCATGGGCTTTGAAAGAGTTTCTACACAACATGGAGGTATGGTTACTTATAGTCTCACATCACACAAACATAATCAGGAATATATATTCTCTCTAGCCTGTGCATCTTAGTTTCACACACGTTTACAGTAGTCTAAGGGGCTGGTAGAATTTGAGCATTTGAGTATTTTTTCTATATCTTGCCGTTATTTGGGCTTATTAGCTGTCACTTGTATAATGGTAGGTGCCACCTGCATGAAAAATCTTCTGACCAGCGTCAGAATTCGTTTGTTGGTTGGATATATATCTGACATTTGATTCTTTCATTTGGTTCAAATCGACAGGGCTTACTCATTGATAATCTACCTATCCCAGGCTTCATTATGTGTGAGCTACAACTAGACACAAATATTTGGCAAACTATAAACAGTAATGTAATCAGGGATTGTGTATTGGACATTCCAGAGCTACTGTGAAAGAACAGCCCAGGACTTGAATAGACTGAGTCAAACAGTTGAGGATTCAGTTATTGAGCTCATCCGGATCTTCATGAACAAAGCCAAACTTGAAGGCTCCTCAATTACATTTGATGGACCAGAGGAAGATGTTGATGCCTGTAAGCAATACACTACTTAGTGTTTATTATGATTATTTTTAATTGTTTCACAATGGCTTATGGTTGTAGCCGATGTTGCGGACGGGGTAGGTGTCTACTAAGTGACTGTTCATAATTTAGGGCTGGGTGGTAATGATGATTTGAGAGAGAGGGGTGTGTGGAAAGGTCTGGTGTCAACCATTTTGTTCTGGTGAGATAGAGCCATCAATTCTGAACACATGCACTAGGAGGATGTCATTGATTTTGTACATGACATGTAAGGGGGTCACGTACTTGGGGGTGGTCATCTACAGCTGGGTCAGTCACAAGTTCTAACACATTTTCATGTCTGCAATGTTTGGATTACAGAGGACATAAATTTAATGGTTACTTGCAATGTTTAAATCTAAGATTTCACTGGTAGGAAGTACTGTGGCAGAAAATCTCAATTATCCAGTGAACATTTTGTGAACATTTTGCTATTGTATTGTAGTCTGTCTTTAGTATTTCTGTTGAAGCACTTAAACAATTATGATAGTGTTCTGTTAAACTAATACATTTTCTTCATTATCAAATTCATGGGATTTTATACTTTCAACGAAATAATGGGATCCTCTGATGGCTGTATTGTCATCTTGTTTCAGCGGATGGTGAGATTGTGATAAGTGTTCCAGAAGAGACTGCAAGTCGTGATTCTGAGATGAAGCGAGAGGAATTTGACATTAGCACTGAGCAACAGATCAAGGAGGCTTGTGAGGAACTGTTTGAACATTTCAACCACAGACTGCTTGATGCTCTGCTGCGTGCTACCAGACATTCACTTGATGTCATGCGAAAGAGATTCTTCTCAGGGTAAGATTTGATTTATAACAATGCCAGCGTCAGCTGGTACTCCAACTCTTGGGAAGATGGAAGGGAGGAGAAACTTCTTGAAATGCAGTCGTCAGGAAACTACATTGGAAGAGCTTACATTTATAGTTATGTGTAATCTCAGTTGGTGGTTTTTCAAATCATTTTAATGTTCTGGTGAAACAGGTTTAGAGTAAAAGGACTTGGAAAGCAGAAACACTCACATTTAGGTTTGGACTCATGAACATTTACACATGCAATATTACTGGGAATCTTAAGGACACATGTATGATCTCTTGTTTCCCAAACATATGTATCGGAATGAGAATCATTCATTAAAATATGCTTCAAAATATACACAAAATACTTTATTAGCCCAAAATTTGAATAAAGTAACTGCGGAAAATTTACATAACATGTCTGAAATATTTTGTTAATGCTCAAGGAAGTCATCATTAAGTTGATAGTGTGATGAACATTTTTATCAGACCATAATCTTGCATGATTTAAAGTGTGATAAAACTTACCACGTCAGATAGTGTTATATATTTACAAACTGACCCACTAAAAATTCACTAGCCAGACATGGCCCAAAACTGTGGAGATTTACTGACTAGCCTAAAAAGTAGGATGTGACATAAGGGTGCCTGTAGCTCTATTTTGATGTAGATTAGAAGTCCAGGGTAGAATATAAGATATATATGGCCCTATGTACAAAGTATAGACCACAAATGTTATTCAGCAGTGTTGCGTAACCGAATGGTTTACTGCTGACTCATGAGAGTTTCTAGGACTGAAGATCTATGCCTCTGTGTCCTTAGCAGTTGATGGGTACCTGTAACCTGGCAGTTTGAGATAGTAATGTGGCACAGCTGTTAATCTACTTCCCAAAGGAACTAGAGCAAATGGCCAGTGAGGGAAAATCGATTCCTTAATCTGAACAGTGGTTTTTTCTTCAGAAGAAATTATTTGATATGTCTATATTATTACATAGTACAAGCATGCACAAGTAATGGGAATTTCTCCTTATGTTAAAATTTTAATGGGATATTTTGTATGTCAATGGATAAAAATCCGAAACTCCCTGCCCAAAGTGATTCCTGACTTCCTCAGGAGCTGAAAATAAGTCAAATCCAAACTGATCCTATGACTGAAGTTGTATTGCTTTAGTGCTAATGCCCTTGTGGAGAAATATAGAACAATGTAACTGACCTTTTATTTTATATTGTTGTTGTAGAAATGAAAAAATAGTTAAGAGAGCAGGCAATACCAATATTACACCTTTGTGCTGGCTCTATTTCAGTGGTCGACGGACCAGCTTGAGTCACTTTGAGGACATGAAAAGTTCAGTTCATGACAAAGCCTCCTTCTTCACTGCAGATATCACTTTATCCATCCCAAATGTTGTGAGTATTCCACAGGAATTTCTTACCACACATTACATGGAATGTGATGTGACTAGTCAGTTTCATCTGAATGTACTGATCTAAACTTTTGTGGTTGTGGAAATGTGATGTTCATATTGCTCATTATGCTTTATGTTAATCACACATGAAATTGAAATAATGAAAAGAAGATATTTAACCCAAATGTTAACGTCATCAAACTGTATATAATACGAAATGTCACTCTAATGGACAAAATCTCTCAAACAGTATGATGCATCCAAGCCCTATTGTTTTCAAATGGACACTTTTATCAAGTAATAAGGGTTTTTTTTAGAAACACTTAATACCGACAGTCATTGTAATGCATCATCACTTGTACCTGCAGGTGATGCAGCCAAGTCTGGATGACCTTCAACATGCTCTTAACAAGGCTACTCAATTTGTATTGGACATCAGCAAAGGTGTCGAACAGTGGACCAGATACAAGCAAGGCATAGCTAACCTTCTCAAACAGCCCTTAGCAACTGATGAAAGCAATGGGGAGAACTCACAGCAAGGTATACTTCAGACATATTGGTAGCAATCAAATAGAACATACAGTATTTTTTCTGGAGAGAGTGCTTTAAACTCCAAGGCTACCCCACAATCTGTTTTGATATTAAGGTTATAACAAGGACCTCTTGACTTTTATCCTGATTGTTTAACACTTTTCAGCAAGTAAGTATGGGTTAGGATGATTACACGATGCCATTTAGAAAGTGGTCAAATGCAACATGTCATATTTGGGATTTCACTTTCTCAGTAAAGTACAAATTCTAGTACTGTTTTTGGTTGAGACCCATCCGGGATTCGAACCCGCACCCTCAGAGTCAGGCACCTAATCGCCAGCACACAAAGTCAGCTGCCTAACCCGCTCAGCCACCGCGACTTCCACTGTGGGCTAGGAAGCTAAGTATGCTAGGCTGGCAGTTTGGAAAAATGTATTTTGTTCAAAATTGGGATTTTTAAAATTATTTTCTTTGTATTTAAGTATGGCATTGTAAAATTTCAGCGAAGCTATTTAAAAGAAAGGGCTCAGGGTACTTTCTTTATTGGTACTGTTGTACCAGGAATCTGTCATCTCATTCATAATACTTATACTATCATAGATTGAGAAATATGTTATTCCAATTCTTGGACTTTTATTGAGACTCTAGACTGATTTTGTGCAAAATAAAGGCCCCTGAGAAAGTCTAGGTAGATCCTTTCTGTCGTAAGGAATATACATTTCATATTCAATGTGATTTTCTACTCCAGCTGTGAAGTTTGCTACATCTAAGAAAAACTACTACAAGAATGTAGTTGACAACAAGGATATATCCAAGTATGTGATGATGTTGTCATCAGCCACAAGTAGCCTGAAACCAGAGGTGACTCAGGCATTGCAGAGATACACTGACTTCTCCTTTCTTTGGGAGCAGGATCGTGACCAGTCCGTGGCCGTGAGTTTCTTTGCTAGTGCTACTTTCTTTGCTACTTTCCCTCCACCCAAGTGATTTGAAGCATAACCATAAATGACATAACTATTGATGATAATATTACAAGTCCAGGGTCCATGATGCAGTGCCACAAAGCAATTTGAGCATGACAGTCAGGACTTTTTAAAAAGCATAGTGCTTTGGAGCATGAGACTGGTAAAAAAATATATTATTGAGAGAGTTGTATACATAGCATTTCCATAGGCAAGCTTAAGAATGAATAAACTCAGTTTTTTGTTCTCTATTCATCACTGCATATGAAAGACTTCTGGTTAGTCATAAACAGAACACCATTTTTTTAAGAAAAAGCACTTGTGGTTAATTAATACCAAGCGCTTAAAAGTTGCTAAAAAGCCATCTGCTTCTCTCTCGCCCACAAATGAAACCACATACAGGTTTCGTAACTCTGTCGCCAGAGCCTTTCAATGACGTCATAGAAGGAATGATTTTCAGTTAGTTGTATGGAAAATGTGTAGGAAGCTCATCATTTTGCTGATTTCACAACATCACCAAAGACATGCCGAATTGTTGTGTTGATGTCAATTGCTCCTTGGGGTCGGGTGCTTGTGTCACTATGCACAGATTTCCACCAGACCTCGTAATTTGTGCTTAAATTGGTTGTTTGTGTGTACGAGGCGAGTGTTGTGGAAGTCTGTAGTTTATACTAAATCTGATGGTTTGGCCCCTACCACACTCCCAGGATAGAAAATGGAGTTCAAGTTTCTTTGAGTTTATAAAATCAAGACTGTTTACTACACATTGCTGACCAAAAGGATTTTGCATTAATATAACGCTTTCATCCTCGGAAGCAAGGTTGTGGTCGTAGTGACAATATTCTCGTAAGTAATATTATATCCACCCCTGCCTCAGTTCCAAGAGTGAAAGTGTTATGTTATAAGCAATGTCATGTAAAATCCTATATGTATTTAAATCATGCCCTAAAGGATTTTGCATGACAAAACTTGTAACATAACATAGGCGAGGTCGGGGTCAAAGTGAAAATACTGCGTGATAAATTTCTTAATTTGCTTGTTTTTTAAACGTTCACTCACCAGTATGTAGACAGTTGTCAATGTACATCTTTATACTTGGTCTCATAATCCTAATTACTTATTACTAATAATCATACTTGTATGCATTTTGAAAGTTAATAAAAAGAAGTGATCTGAAAATGTATAACAGGAATGTAATATCTAGACATTTTATAGTTTGTCTATATGAATCATAATTCGCACGCTTGCCCTAGAGTATGTCGTCTGTATCATCACACTTCACGATGAAAACAATGATTCTTTTGACAGCTATGACAACTTAATAAAAACAAAATGCAAATATTAAAATTGAAACAAATTAAAGTTATTGGAGCAACAGTCTAAGTAAACTTATCCTCAGTACTTTCCATTACACTCCACTACTGAGACTAACAAAACCTTATGGGAGGTCGCGTCAGGTAGCCTTCGAGATTGACCAATCAGAACACACCTTGCCAAATCGCAAAAGTGCACTTTTGCACATACCTTTTGAATTTTGTATCTCGAAAAGGTTTGTACCGAACGATTCCGAATGCGATTTAGCGTACGCTCGCTTCCAGGTGATGCACACGGCGTACGTACAACCATGACAACGGTGAGTAAATAGTCGCTGAAAATGGTGTTTTGGGCAATATTCAAAGAAGTCATCTTGCGGAAATATTAGTTAATGGTAACCATGTCAACAGAAACCCCAAAGGGTGTATACCGCAGGTCAAATAAATGTGTTATATGTGGATTTTTGTTTGTGGAGAGATCTGTGTCGGTGACCTGAATTGGTTGGTTAAATCTATTTAACCGTCTCGCGTTTGATTGGACGGTCATTTGTCGCTCAAAGGTTACCTGACGCGACCCTAGGTTTTGTTAGACTCAGTGGTGGAGTGTAACGAAATTCACTGGGACTAAGTTTACTTTTACTGATTGGAGCAATGTCAAGCTATTACCTTCTTCAAGGAATGTATCCAGCAGTATCCACAAAAATGAGTGATATATAATTCATCTGCAGATTTCCCAAGTGATGTGTCTTTTAACAGTCAAATATACGAAATGTGATGTATCGTTTCAGGTTTTCCACATTGCTTTATAGTCTCATTGGTTACCCAAGATAGCACACCTGGCAACTAATTGCATAATGTGCATCATTCTTTTAAAAAAGTAATTTAGTTAACCAATAATGAGCAATCAATCAATGTATTGGCGGTTGATCCTTTGAAAGAAGGGTGTTGTTTTTACATAGACACATACACAACAGAGTGTATTCAGTATAGATTTGTAAATGTACATACATAAACACTACCTTTTGACAAATCCCCATTGAAATCCATATAAAAGTAATTAATCAATCAGCCTGTTATCGGTTAATCCTTTGATCAATCCAGACACAAGAAATGCCAAATGGGGACCTTTGTTGGGTAATCTAAGTGATGTTACCACTAATTATACCTGTTAGAAATTCATTAAAGGTCACATGCAACGTAAACAACAACTTTGCCGATTCTGGTACCTTTCGGTATGCACTGACCAAAACAAATCATCAAAAATGCCAATTCAACCTATAAAGTTGAATAAACGCGATGGAAAAAAACCCTGTGAAATTGGAGTTCAAACGTTTCAATAAATTTCCCCCAGCGCTGGGGTAAAAAGTGGCATGTGCAGTGAATAGGTTCGAGGAGCTTGAAACAGTATGCATGCCCGGAGTATGAGGTCTTGAGCAGTAGACTAATCTTGGTTGTGTACACAAACAAGTAAATAATCTACTTGTTACATAAAAAAAAACATTGTAGATTGAGGTAAGCACTCTCTGTCACAGAGAAAGCTCAATGTCTGGTTTATTCACACCCATATGTCCGCCTGCCTGTCTGCTAAAGACAACTTGCAGTACACAGCTTCAATCATTGACCACATGCAATTTGAACACCTATCAGACTATACGACATAAAGAAAATAAATTGATTTATGACTTGTGCACCCGAGTAACGTCTCTGCCACATTATGTAACTAGGCAGGTGTGATACTTGTACACATGACATATTTTTATGTCTGTGGGTTGCAAGCAAACTACAGCCATTTTCTCTCGGATGACTGGATCTGATGGAAACTGATGCAAACTCTTGTCAGTTTCAAGTCCTGCTTTGTACTTGGATGAATGACAGTTTCCTGGCACGCAGAAATTTACCATCTCTACTGAGATGATTTCTTTTGGATCAAACGCAAATTCAGAGAACATGTATTTACAAAACCCAACATCTCTAAATACATTCTTCATGGATAACATCTTCTTTTCAAGTATATGATTTTGTTTGACAACAGTATATGAATCCATACTGAAACGACACATCAAGTACAAAAAAGGAAGTTGTTATCCATAAAGAATCTTACTTTCTTGTGACTTGCCATACTTCTAAAATGCCCATGAAACAGATCATGTTTCTGTACACACGAGCCCTCAGCGTTTCAGCAAATGAACCAGCCAACTGGAAGTCGTCGTTACACTTGAGTGCAGACCCATCCGCTATGACTGGATTCAGTCTCCCAAGGGTTTCGTTTCGGGACAAGTAAGCCCAAGTACAAAATATTGCACTTTTGAATCGTGATTGTATGCTTATAATTTTGTTTCTTTGTTTTTTTACAAGCAGCAATGTATATTAGATGTCCTGAATAAGTGATGATTGTGTTTTAATTATATTTGATTTTGGGGTTGCATGTGACCTTTAACCGAGCATCATGTGAATGAAGACAATGCGTAGGAAAATACCACCAAACACAGATTACAACATAGCGACACCAAGTGATTTTGACAGAATTGTCTATGAAAACAAGGGTTTTAACTCGGAAACTAGGCAAAGCAGGAGACAAAACTAAATGATGGTTGATTGTGAGAACATATAGCTTTCATTTTTCACAACAGCTGTCGTGATTTCAGATTTGTACAAACCTGTAAATGAAATAATTTACCCCCTGAAATGCAGACCCTCATATCTATACCTACTATTACACCACAGAGACGTTCCGCTCTGATTGGTTGAAATTTCGTTTGCGACAGAGCATTATTCACTGTTGTCAAAAAGGTTGATTTAGGGTCATTAAAGATCGAAATGAGCAGTTTTAATGACGGGGTTTCATTTATAACGATGGCAATGGGTGATTTATGCATTTGCACCCCCTAGAGGACCCAGCTCAATTTACAGTCTGCGACACCCTGCAAGGAACTGGTGGAAAAATAGGAGTCACTCTGCTTATTGAAACTATGCTGGTATAAATTTAAGGCCATACAGGTAATGGGTGTGGGACCTGTCAGCCATGACCCATGCCATACATTAAGTAAAACAATATCACTCAAGCAAACATATCCCAAACTAGTGCAAATGTTCAATTCATACACTGGTGAACTCATTATGCCCAGTGATGTTTTCATGTCCTTTGAAAACCTAAAAGACCCAAACTCTTTTGTTTCAGGAATTTTTGTCAACAGACCCCATTATTTCTGAGTACAAAGCCAAAATAGCAATGTTTAAGAAACTGGAAAACTCCATTGACGACATCAATGCATCAGAGGTTGTTGGACCTATAGAACTCTTCACTGGTACAGTACTAAGTGTCATTCATGATCAAAACAAGCAGAATTCATTATTTTTGTGAAGTAGACATGCGTTTTCTTTCCATGGTGCAGAATTCATGATTTTACAATTTTATTTTAAACAATATTGAATGCTGCCAAGAAAATATCACTATGATGATGGATGTTGTCATCTTTGCATGCTTTCATGCCCTCCGAAACAGCATTGGTAAAAGCATGTTCATTCGATCTGACAGAACCTCTGAAATTGGCCTTAAGAGTTGAAATCAAGGCCTGGAAGCTGTTGTTTGGCAGAGAGTTGAATAACAAATACCGTGACAAGATGGAGGACATTTTGATGTTTGTGGAGGAGTACACCAAGAGGTTGACACGACCAATACGAGACCTCGATGATGTCCGACAGGCAATGACTGCACTCTCAGATATCCGAGAAAATCACATCAGGATAGACATGTCACTTGGACCTATTGAGGTAGATAACATCATTACTATGACATATTACTCTAGCTCTGTTTTAGTAGTCTCATCAATGCTGCAGTAGTAACATTTATAGTGGAGATTCCATGAAAGGAAATTGGTCTACAGGAATGTTGATTGTGAGATACTTGGATCAGATAGTAACAGAATCAGAGAGTGCATGTCATATCCCAGTATTGTGGATTACTCCACATGGTGTCAGTAACTTGGTTATTACACTATATCTTGCCTGCAGTCGATACTGCTTTTCGCAGGGCCATAGAAACAAGTGTTGACCTCATCACCAGTCTATAATTGTATACAATATATCAATGTATACAATCTAATATCAATACGATATCTATAATATTCAGAATTGATATTTGGCAACAAAGCATAGTATGAGTAGGTATATCCTTGGGAAAATACTTTTCCTATTGTTTTTCATCTGATATGATATGTCCCAATGATATGGATGAATACTCAGATTTTCCATTGAATGAGATGTTTCTCTCATTCAGACTTGATTACCTCCAACAGGTATAGTGCAGTAATAAACAATGCTCTCTTGTTTTACCTATTCCTAGGAGTCGTACAATCTGCTTCAAGACTTTGAAGTTATTGTTTACAAAGAAGAAAATGACAAGGTGGATTCTCTTCGATATTCTTTCCAAAAGGCCCTCAGTAAAGCTGTAAGTGTTTACTTTTTACGTTGACAATGTGTTTGTTTTTAAAGAGTAGCTAAGAGGATAACTGAAACCTTATCATTCCACAGTCACAGTTTGTTACTAAGCTCCAATCTTCTTCAATGAGACATAGATGGAGACTGCTGGAGTTGAATGTCTGTTTGTTTAACATTTCATTTCTGTAGCACAAAGAATTAGGTCATAATTCTTGACCACAAACACTAGCAGCCAATGATTGTTTGGATTTTTCCTGAACCTCATCACAATTTAGAAGTACCTATCTGCGAACAAGGGGGGTTTTCAGATCTCATTCAGGTTTTACTGTTTTTCAGCAGAGGGATTTCTTAAGTTGGAGGGTGCATAAGGATATCGTTTTATAGTATCATTTATTGGAGAAATTAGTGTGAAAACATAAATGGGCCTTCTTACAAAAATGAAATTAAAAATTCTTCAAACTAGATGCCTTGCAGCAAACATTGTTTTCTGTCACATGAAAATAAAGACACTTTGGTGGATATTTTCCTGATCATGGTCTAGTGAATACAGTGTTGTACACCTATCAGTTTTTAAGATTAGGATGTCCTAGGGGTCTTTAAGGTTTTGCAATGTCTTAGGAATCAGGGAGTCCACTAAATTATCAATGTTCAACAAGTGTCATCCAGTGGGAAGCTTGGTTTCAGTATATCAACTACAGCATCAAAATTAGTTCATTTGCTTTGTAAAGGTATACTTTTCATTAGTATACCTATACAAAAGGTACGAAACGATACATAATTTTTTTTCTAAACAATATTATCTTCAACATGTCAAAGTACTCAACTAGAGAAAAAAAGACGCAAATATGATAGAATTACTTGCTAGTTTATAACAAAAGTGTTATTGCTATGCATAAATACCTTAAAAGTATTCATATGAAATTTTAGTACTCTGACGTTCTTTCAAGGTGTTTGTATTGTGATACGTATCATATCACATCACAGGTAAAATATCATGATATGTATCATATTGTGACATAGTGTATTGTCCCAGCTCTACTTTTCATGGACCAACTATAAAATCAACATAATGATTTCTACCCTTCACCTTAATCCAACCAATAGAATTTTTCTGATTGCAGCGATTTCTTTATTTAGGATAGATATTTAAAAACCTTTTATCAACCCAGTATCAATACTGAAATGATATACAACATTCCCACTTTTAACATTACAGTTGTAACAAGAACTGCTTCATTTTTGTGCTTAGATTTCACAAAAGACCTCCGTTTATGCTTCACTAAACCACAAGCAAAGATCCTGTTCTGGTGTATGTTATGTTTCCCTACAATGTAGAGTCAAGTGCAAGATGAACTTGTGAATGTACAACCAGGCTTCAAGACAGAGCTGCTGACATCAGTTGAAGTGTTTCATGTTGATGTGGAAAACTTTGAAGAAAGATATAATACTGTGAGTATGTCATGGTGTCAAAACCTGTATGAAATGCTTAGTTACTTATTACATGTAGTCACTTATAAAGTACACAATATTTGAATGCATATTGGACATTGTTTCAGTGGTTGGTCAGGAGATGGTATTTGTGATTGGGTGATAAAATAATGGCTTCCGTGAGATAATCAGTGTTACAATGAGATGCTAAAATTGATTAAAAAAGCCAGTATTAACTATTTTAACAGCCATTGTTCTCGCTGTTCTAGTTTGCAGCATACCAACTTAATGTTGTTTTAGGATACCAGCTTTAACATATTTAAACTGCTTCCAGGTCATCACAACAATTTGATGTATTAAAAATGGAAATGAGAGCCTCAAAGTTAGCATGTGAAAAACACATTTTCAATACCTTGGTTATTATCCAATTTTTAAGTTACAAAGGTTGAGATTCTCTCAGTAGATTTGAAAAATGCGTTTTAGGTCAGAGATCAATTTGCATGCAATTATTAACACATACCTGATTTATAGTGATGATTCAGTTTGCTGAATTTTAGATTGTCTATTCTGTATGATCTTTAACAACAGGGAGGACCTATGACTGAAGGAATATCTCCAGTAGAAGCCAATGAAAGACTACAGAGTTTCCAGGTAATGTCTTTGTGAAGTTTGGTTCAGAATGGCTGTCCTGTAGCCTGTGCAGTCATAAGGAATGATCATATGAATCAAGTCATAGGGTGGGGTGGTTGAGTCAGGGTTTACATGGACATGAAAAGCCAGAAATGTAGACATTTTACCTTACAAAGGTCCTAAATTTGTTTTAGCCTTGAAAAAAAAAGCCCTAATTGCCAAGGATATGCTGGCCCGATATTTAACTGAACTTGTCAAAATATGAGCCTACAGGAAACTAATGCATAATATGAATACCATTAGAAATCTAGCATCACATTGGTAGTTGATCATCTCAGTATAAAGGTGTATAAATGCTGCAATGGGCCAGCTTTTCTATACTAGTTTGAAAGGCGAAGGCTAAGGCTTTTTATCTTACCTCACACATGAATGTCACTATTTAATTGGCTCAGAACTATTCTATTTCAATTTACCCTGCTTACAGACGATGTATTATTTTACACCGCTGGGAATTCCGAACTCTTCTGGTGCTTCATGGTAGTACTTCCTTGTCTCAAATAACATTGAATCACGCATCAAACACGGAAAATCGATGGAAGGGAGATAACTCTAAATCTGTTTACGAGGGGATGTCAATAAGTTTTGAGCCTTGCATAGAAAAACACAAAATATTGGTATGAACCACATGTATTTTTCAACATAGTCCCCTTGTGAGTCAAGACACTTGTTCCATCTTTTCTGCCAGTCTCTGATGCCATCTCTGTAGAAGGCACCATTTTGATCCTCAAACCAAGCCTCAGTAGCAGCAATAAGCTCATTATCATCCTGAAATCTACGACCATGCAAGTGTTTCTTGAGATTTGGGAACAGATGGTAATCACTTGGTGCCAGGTCTAGAGAGTAGGGGGGGATGCGGCAAGATTTCGTACAGCAGCGGCTGCAACGCAAGAGGTATGTACTGGAGCATTGTCTTGATGTAGAAGAATACCATGTCTGATCTTGGCCCAGCGCTTCTCCTTGATTGACTGTTGCACTTGCCTCAAGAAGTTAGCGTAATATTCCCCATTCATTGTTGTTCCTTTTGGTAAATAATCTACGTGAATGATGCCTTTGCTGTCCCAGAAGACTGTCGCCATTACCTTTTGCACTGATCTGGAGGCTTTGAACTTTTTGGTCCTGGGAGAAGTGACATGTTTCCTTTCCATGGATTCTTGTTTGCTCTCAGGATCATAGTGGTGGATCCAGGTTTCATCACAGGTTACTAACCTAAAGTGAAAATCTGCTGGATTCTTGTTGTATCTGGTTAGCATAGAGTTGCTTATGGTGACCCTTGTTTGCTTCATTTCATCTGTAAGCATTCTTGGCACCCATCTTGCGCACACCTTAGACATGACGAGATGTTCATGAAGAATTGTCTCGATGGATCCGTGTGAAATGCCTGTGGTCTCCTCTAACTCGTGAAGTGTGATTCAACGATTTACCAGCACAAGTCTATGCACTCTGTCAATGTTTTCCTGACTAGTGCTTGTTGTTGGGCGACCTGGACGGGGATCATCTTCAAGACTCTCTCTACCATGCTTAAATTCATTGACCCATCGTTTGATGGTAGCAGATGAAGGGGAAGACTTCCCATAAACTGCTGAAAGCCTTTCTTCAGTGTTCTTCGCCGAGTTTCCTTCAAGAACTAAAAACTTAATTACTGCTCTATACTCAATTTTATTCATTTTCACTGCTGTGAGGGGGTACTTTCTGTCAATGTGAACTGTTCAATAACTTCTGAGAGTAGGATACAAAATCTTATATATCACATCAGCTACACCCCAAGGTTCAAAGTCGTACCATAGGCTGTGACACCTGGGTATGAAAAATGCTCAAGACTCAAAACATATTGACATCCCCTCGTACCTTGTATCGTCTGCAAAATGGCAATTCGCCTAGCATTCAACAGAAGTGCTTCAAAAAGTTCAAAATTAAAATTCAGGTGTTCGGTAAGATAAATATGTTGTTCACTGGGTCCCTAGGGGGCTGGAGGAACATAAACATACCTTGAAGGTACATTAGCCCATGGCCCCCTCATGACCAGTGAACAACTTATAATGTCTTGTTGTATAAGTAATGGTGAGACTTTTCTATAAATGCTACAAATGTGTAAATTTGTCATAATATACAAATTGAAATGAAGATTACACTAGATCTTGATTTCAAGAGTCAAGTTTCTGCTGGATATACTCAGAAAGATCTGAAGGTGATGAGTCTTCATCCAATATCATGAAACAGCTTGCCACAATGACAGCACATTGTCATTTAATTTTTAAATATTAATAATGTTACATGTTTGTGATGACCACTTGTAAGTTGAGGCAGTGAAAGTAGCGTTGCTGTGCTCATATACATCTACACTCATTCTTTTGACTGGTGACCAAATAACACTCTGCTTCAATGGAATCATTTACCTGATATATGTTTTGGTCAACAGAGTCAGTTTGATGATTTGTGGAGCAAGTACTCTATCTACTCAGCTGGGGAGCAGCTATTTGGCCTGACAGTTACAGATTACCCAGCTCTTGTCAAGGTGAAGAAGGAACTGAGTCTGCTGCAGAAATTGTATGGTCTCTACAACACTGTCATGACCCTCATCAGTGGATATTTTGACATTCTTTGGGTGGAGGTTGACATTGAAAAAATCAATTCAGAATTGTTGGACCTTCAGAACAGGTAAATGGTTGGTAGCCTTGATTTTCATGTTTTCCTCACAAGAGTGAGAAACTAGGGTTTATGCAGCTTCTAGCAACGTTCCAGCCTGATACGGTAGAAAATATAGAAAGTGGGCTTTGCACATTGTACTTGTGTGAGGCATTAAATCCTGACATCATTGGCATTACTATTCAGTACATGGTGACGACGTTAATCAGTAGTCTGTAAATCTGGATATTTTGACATGCCACCTTTTTTACTCAGTGTGTTTGGCAACAATGTATAATGCCAGTGGAACAGAATTCTGTGTTTTGTATCCTTCCTTTTTCTGAAGTTGATGTAAACTGTGATTATGAGATCAAAAGCTCTTGATATATACAATCGTTTCAAACCCAAAGATTTGTAACAGTTTATGTGAAAATTTCTTATTGTTTGTTATATTTCAGGGCTACTTCTTTTACGTTAATACGGAAATACTTTACAGTTTCCTATAAGAATCTTGTGTACCTTGTAGATGCCGCCGACTCCCCAAAGGTCTGAAAGAATGGCAGGCGTTTTTAGATTTGAAGAAAAAGATTGATGACTTCAGTGAGTCGTGTCCCTTGTTGGAGCTGATGGCTAACAAGGCAATGAAGGAAAGGCACTGGGACCGAATAGCTAAACTCACAGGACACACATTTGACTTTGACTCAGACAACTTTACACTGAGAGACATCATGAAGGCTCCTCTACTCAAATACAAGGAGGAGATTGAAGTAAGGAGACAAGTTCCATTCACATTTACTATCTATTGACAATGTTTGGACGGCTTTTTGTCATTAGCTTTGTACATTTGTGAATAGTCTGTTGCATCTTTTTGCTGGAATAATATGTTGACTGAAGACACAAATTGAATACCTTTCCACCATTGGATAATTCTGAGTGACTAATGTAAGGACGGTAAATTGTAGCACCTGTTCATTTGTTGAAATGGCAGTTTGTGACATTTAGAATGTTAGGCATGAATGGGGCTGTGTGTTTGGATTGTCATTATTAGGACAAGAGCCTTGTCTGTCTGTCTGTAATTATTTTGTTTCTGGAGCATAACTCAAAAAAATGTTCAGTATTTTTCATCAAAAGTTGGTAGGTATCACAAACAGAACCTAAGATGATGCCTTCTGCTATTTACAGATTTTTGTCATTTCTATATTTCTCGGTTTCCATGGAAACGATTCGGACTTAAAGTACTGTAAAAAATGCTTATCGTCTTGTATTTTCTCATCTCAACTCTCATGAAAAGGCTAATATAAAATATATCAACTAAGGTAACAACTACCTGGTTGAGATTTCAAGCTTTAATTAATGAAATCAGCGATCAAATACCATGGTTTACAGAGGGGAAAATCAGAAAAACTACCGTTTTCTTATTTTTTATGAATCCAAACAACACTAATAAGAAGCAGACTTAAATTATGCAATTGGCCTCACACCCAGGTCAGAATTGAACAGAAGGATGGATTATTATTTCAGACCATAAACCTTAAATCAGTCTGCATTATTGAGGACTCGAAAATGTATAGTATATCAGTTATTTTGAGTGTTGTGTAGTCTCTATTTAACACAATAATTTTGTGCATGTGGTCTGTTTGGCCCAAAAGCGGACCGATGAATTGCAGTCTAGCCCAAAAACTAGTAACCATAACATGCTCGCAACATATGTCATATTTGGGATTATGACATATGTTGCATTTGACCACTTTCTAAATGGCATCGTGTAATCATAGCTTTCGGCCGTGGGAGCCGTGCCAATTTACACTCATCAGAGGGGTACACAAAGTACGCAGTCTAGACTACCAGTTGTCCGACTTTCATTTTTGTGGAAGTCGTGGTGGCTGAGCGGGCTAGGCGGCTGACTTTGTGTGCTGGCGATTAGGTGCCTGACTCTGAGGGTGCGGGTTCGAATCCCGGATGGGACTCAACCGAAAAAAAGTACTAGAATTTGTACTTTACTAAGAAAGTCAATCCCAAATATGACATATGTTGCATTTGACCACTTTCTAAATGGCATCGTGTAATCATAACATGCTCAATTAAACGCAGATCATAATCAAAACATCATACCAACTCTGTGAGGTTTTTGACCTAATAATAAAACTATCATTTACAAACTATCATTAAAATATTGACACAGTTCACTATGTATTATGAGGGAGGAGTGCAGAGAAAGGCGCAGACAGGTGTTCGAGAAGCGCGGGCACAAGTGCAGAGAAAGCTATTTATTCGTTAACCTGTGCTGTGCTGTCTCCATGCTTTCTCGCACACCTGACTGTCCCTTTCTCTGCACTCCTCCCTCGTAATACACAGTGAACTGTGTCAATATTTACATGAAAAGTCTCTAGATATCCCAAGTAGTGCGAACATGGTGTATGCAACACAAAGTAATAGTTAAACACTCTACTGTCTTATATTCATGAATTGACTGCATGCAAAAATGGTGTTTTCCTTGCTGCCACATTTCTGTACAGTGCAACTCTGTGAATTAGGACAAAATGTTGCCCTGGTAATATTCAGACTTATAAGTTCTTTATTAATTCAACTTTTGTTGTAAATAATTTCATTTCAATGTGAATAACAGGCTATCTGGTTTGATGGTGGGATGGAGTAGCTTGTTGATTTCTCGCAAATATTTTACATTTCAGAAATAATTGCTGTAACCATGAATGTTGATTCTAGGATGTGTGCATCTCAGCTGTGAAGGAGAAGGATATTGAAGCAAAACTTAAAGCAGTGATCAGTGACTGGAATGGACGAACTATCACTTTTTCCAACTTCAAGGCTCGAGGAGAACTCCTCCTGAAGGGAGGTGATACAGCAGAGACCATTTCCTGCCTGGAGGACAGTTTGATGATTCTCAGCTCACTACTTAGCAACAGGTATTGTCGGGTCCCTTACCAGTTCAAAAGTTGAATGTCAGACAAAATTTCTCATTTTCAGAATTCTGTTTTTGTGGGGACTGATTTATATCTCAAAACTTGAGGAATGAAGTATTTATTGGGTCACACTGGAGGAAAGCCACATTTAAGCAAAGCAGAGTTGAAAATTGCCTGGCTGAATCGACAATGGGCGTGGTTAAGTGAATAATTGTGTGACAGTGGCGCTTCTGACAGTGCTAATCTATATTACCATAAATAATGTATATATCAAACTAGCTGCCTCATATACGTACTCAAACACTGTTTATGAATTATGTATGATTATATACAACCAAAGCATTTTAACTTATGGGAGGGTCAAAGGAATTCAGTGTTTTGTCCGTTTCTGATAACTGTTTGAAATAAGACCTATTGTTGATTCTGCTATTATATTTACATTATGCTAGAAACTGAAAGGAAAAAAAAAATTAGGAAAATGACCATTTATTGCATGATTATGGTAATAAGTAGCCACATTTGAAACTCTTTCCATTTCCTAGCAGTTTTTTGAGCAAACTGTATGTCTAGGTTTTTCAAAGGCGGTATTATTGCTGCTGTTGCATTAATGACATTTTGATTTGAAGTTGAAACATCACAATACATTTTATTTAGAATTCTTGTCCAAACGTCTCTGCTAAGGCAATATACACATCATACAAACCAAAGTAGTTTACTTGAAGACAAATACAGAAACAACAAATAACATTTTCATAAGAGCAAAAGTTGAAATTGCCCTTTTCCATACAATGACCCATTAACATGTACCAGTTTATTTCTGAAGAGAATATACATAGGAATAAAGATAATACAAGAATGCAAGATTATTGAACAAAACAAACATAAAAAGATTCAGTAAGAATAAAGAAATAGCCCATCATATTTCATCTAAACAAAGGACATGTCACTAAAACAATTTTAATCCATTCTGATCAATGAGTGAAAGAACGATAATGATTCCCTTACTCATGGCATGGCTTTAGAGGCCATAGGTATTTTTCATACGTGGCTTTCCTGGGTGAACACCATTTCATCCCACATTGATTTTCACTCACTCATTCACCTCTTGACCTGTCAACTCTCACACAAAGTGAATCTCATGCATTTCCAACTAAACTTATGCACTCACACAATGCTCCCAGTTTCTCATATTAAAATTCATTTGAATAAAATTATTGTGAAAATGATACTGATTCATAAAAGCACTCAGCTATGTCATCTTCTATCCTTCTCAGAGATGGCATAGTTTGAGTCTAATTTTTGGTTAGTGTAGTTAACCACCCTTACAAGGTAGTTATTCAAATAAACACTGCAACGACTTTGCCTGAGCAGAGTCTATTTTTACAACTATCGAAGTGAGGATAAATAAAACGGCTTACACTACGAGGACATTCCTATTTATTACTGATGTAGTGCATTGGGAATGATGAAGATTATCAAAATAAGTACAGTTTTATTGTTTTTGAATAGAAATAATTAGGTCAATTAATCAGTGATGGCTAATAAAACATTTTAAAATCTTGGAAAAGTTTCTTATCATTTGAAAGCTTTGCCACAGTTTTAAAATATGGACAGTAACAGGAAATTTTGCATTTGATAGATACAATGCACCCTTCAAGAAAACGATCCAGACTTGGGTTGGTAATCTGTCTAATACTACAGACATTCTTGAGAACTGGATGACTGTACAGAACCTCTGGGTGTACTTGGAAGCTGTCTTTGTTGGTGGAGACATTGCCAAACAACTACCTCAGGTACGGAAACGATAGAAAGAACATTTGCAACCATAGTCCTGTTTAAATGTAAAGGAGTTATCAAGCTCCAGTTTGTCTCTTCAATTACTCACATAAAGTGGAGTTAAATTGCACATTAAAGACATTGCAGACCTGTGGAAGGCCATTCATTTTGTCTTATAGACTTACTCACACTTAAATTTCCATGTGAAGTTCTTACTTATCTTTTCTCTCATTTTCGTCATGTTTATATATTTGACCTGGGCATAAATATAAAACTTGCAGACTTTTTCCTGAACTTAAAACATTGACATTTCTCCTGGCAGTATAGGACCTTAATATCCTATCCCTCTTCTTGTGAAATACTGAATTAGTCAGATTTCAGTGTCTGTATGTTACTTAATTTCTTGTCTTTACATCAGATAATTTTGATGGCCTCTTAAACTTGATATAGTGCTCTTACATGTCACATGAGTTTTAAGACTACGTATGAACTTATCCAGTTTTCCAAATTTAATGCTTTTGGCAGGCAATTTTAGACATAGATGGTTATTTGTTTAAATTAGTCAGTGACAAAGAAGTTACATTTAACAAGATCAAAACATCAACAGTTACTACTGGGTAAAAACCTATACTTTGATAATATTTGTTTACATTGGCAAAATACTTGAGGCAGTATATTGGCCACAGAGCAGACTTAGATAAATTCCTTCTATAACTGTAGAAGACAGTGTTAAGAAACTTTTTAGACACATCTGGAGTTGGGATAATCATGATTTGGTCATCTTGTTTAAAAAAAACAAAACTTTTTAGGTTGTTTCATTTATGCTTTTCAAGTCAGCATATTTTGTCTTTTCTGTTGTAGGAGGCCAAGAGGTTCCAGAATATAGACAAGTCATGGGGCAAGATCATGCAGCGTGCACATGAGGTCACCAATGTTGTTCAGTGCTGTGTTGGGGATGAGACCATGGGACAACTCCTACCCCATCTGCTGGAGCAGCTAGAGCTGTGTCAGAAATCTCTCACAGGGTAAACAAGGCATACAGTAGATAACTAGTGTTTTCCTGAACAACTGACACACAGCAGGTACACAGTAGGGTTTATGCAAATGTTGTCTACTTTAAATGCAAGGTTTGGAATTAGTGTCAGGCTTGGAAATCTGTAATATACTGTTCATTTTCACAACTAGTCAAGAGGACTAATGTGACCCTATAGCTAGACCTGCTCAAATGTCTCAAATAGACATCTTTGTTCTGATGGATTTGCTGATTGCATGCCATTTTATCCTGAAAATCTTATCCCCTATTCATCAGTCACTGATTTTTTTCAAATCCATATTGATTCCTTACAGGCTAATGTCGTATAGCTTGAATTTTGCTAAGGGTGGCATTAGATAGCCAGTAAACAAACAAATATGTAAAGAGAACTGCTGTGTTTTGAACTTAAACTATGTACTTCTGACATATTATTTGTAACACTTATAATATTTTTGTCCAGGTACCTGGAGAAAAAGAGATTAGTGTTTCCTAGGTTCTTCTTCATCTCAGATCCCTCTTTGTTGGAAATACTTGGACAAGCAAGTGACTCTCACACAATTCAGGTACACAGATTATTCTCCTCAACATAAAGTGTGTTGTGAACCATGTTGATATGTTTTGTTACTTGTCAGAAAAAATCTGTTGAAAGCATTCCAAACAAATATTGTTGGAAAACTCTCGCCAATTGCTTCCTTCATCTCGGTGTAAGCCCAGTGAAATGACATGAACAATATGTTATTATGCAGTCTTTGGTATAACTTTCTAATTGTTAATGTGATGATCATGAGTAAGACACTTTTAGACATATATATGCACATGCTGTAAATATGTATTTGTTTGGCTTCCAGTCTCACCTGCTAGGGGTGTTTGAGAATGTCAATGAAGTGGAGTTCCATGAAAAGGACTATGACAGAATCCTGGCAGTTATTTCCAAAGAAGGGGAAAAAATTATAGTATGTTTTTTAAAGGATTATGTGAGGTGGTACATGGCAGGCATTACTATGATAAATCAGTGGTGTGCATCAGTGTTAACATGACATTGATTATTTATGTGGATTTTTAAAGTTGTGATGGTGCTGAAGTGTTGAATTTATGCCAGAAACAGGATACACTAATCTTTGTTATTTGACTTATCATAAGTCACAGACCTGTATTATGATTACCTGACCACTGTGACATACACCCAGAGAAAGATAGCCCAGCCCTGAGTAAACTGCCATCTCTCTCAGAACCACTACCACTGCCACACTACATCGCATATCACATCACAATCTCATAGAATCTGTATACAAGCACAAGGTGGAATTTAATAAATGCATGGCTGTGGCTCTGGCATGAAATGAATCTGTAAGTAACAGTGTGTGGAATGAAAAGGAAGATTATTATTATTATGCTAAAATTTGTATGGCACTGATATCCATCTCTGCTGCTCATAGGCACTTTTTATCCCTCGATCATTGGATGCCAGTCTCAATGGCTTGTAGTATTTCCAATCTCAACCCACTGGGGATCATACAACTCTTGCAGCCTACTAGGTGCACCAAGTTGATTTGGCTTTTCCATCCTTAAGAGGTACCCAATCACAGCTTGGTGAACTGAGATACATAGTCACAGTACTTTGTCCATGTTTACTGCATGTTGTTGTATCCACAACTAGGTGTACTCCACCATCTGGTCTTATACCAACAGATTAGTGGGTTCTTTTGCGTGCGCAGGGTTGTGTACTGTATACTAGGGTGTGTGACAACATTGAAAGAGTCTGCACACGAAGTTGAATCCAAGATTTCTACATGTGGTCACTGTTATGCTTGATCCCGGCACCTCCAACTCACTGGATCACTAGCCTGGCACTTTAGACAGCTCGACCACCGTGCCCCCACTGAGATAATTTTGTAATTGCATGATATGAAAAATATGCCTTTATTGTGACATGACAGACAAGTGAAATCACATTAAGCCTTATTCCCTGTGTAATCTAAGTGGATCAGGAAGTCAGGCTAGCCAGCTGGCTTGTAAATGTCATTGTATACTGATGCTCATGATTACTATCACTGGGTTTCGATTGCTTTCAGCTTGAAACAAAAGTGCTAGCCCAGGGAAATGTTGAGATATGGCTGGGAGATTTGCTGAGGGAACAGATGAAATCACTTCATGGTGTTATCAGAGATGCTTACAGGACCATCAACGCTCCTGAATTTGAACTTCTTGGATTCCTTAACTCAGTCCCAGCTCAGGTAACAAATCATCTGTCATGACTGAGCCTCAAGTCTGTTGGTCAAGATTTGTTGAAGTTTTCAAACATTACACTGTTTATTGTATCCACTATGAAAACAGATTGTTGGAGATAACAACCAAATTTTCTTTCATGCTGGATATCATATTTCAGTTTAAATTGGTATAACAAAGTTACAGTAAACAATGTCTCTTTATGTATCTGTGTCTGTGTGTCTACATCTTAGCAGTTACTTTCATTGTGTCAGGTTAGCCTGGGTCCCCAGAAACATAGTATGAAACATCATAGACAGTTGTATAGTTAATCTTTGAAAGTTTGTTTTTTCCTTTCATGGTATCACAGGTGTATATATGTTTTCTCATAACATCAGTCACTATTATATGTTGTCCAGACTTCATACAGGCTGCTATTACATATGAGTAAATTCTGATGATTACAGTGTTAGTTAACAAACATAAAGACATGACTGCTGTTTCCTGCTGTAGGTGGGCTTATTGGGTATCCAAATGTTGTGGACCAGGGATGCAGAGGATGCTTTGAGAGTGGCCAGATCAGACAAGAAGATGATGCCAGCCACCAATCAGAAGTTCCTTGACCTCCTGAATAAACTCATTGAGCAGACAACTCATGACCTGACCAAGGTGGAGAGAATAAAGTATGAGACTCTTGTCACCATCCATGTACATCAACGGGACATCTTTGATGATCTGGTAAGTATCCTTCTTGACAGTTGTAAATTCACACTTCAGAATTGATAGAAATCTAACAGTCACTGGATTGTTTGGTGAAGATTTGTCACAGGTCTAAAACAGTTCTGAAATAATAGTAAATGCTCAACTGAAATGAATAAAAATATTGAAAAAAAAAAAAAATTCTGAAGTAATATAAAAGTGAACACCAAACTTGTAGTTGCCATGGCATTTAACATATGTAAGGTATCCAAAACAGTCTCTATGATGAGCCTTTCATAATTTCATTTGTTACTACCAATGTATTCATTTTCAAGGTACATGACACGGAGTGTCTGATTATGACGTTTACCCGACACAAACCCTGTTACTTTAGGTGTTGCTATGTGACTTTTTAATCTAGAGTATTTTGTATTTGTAGGTGAAACTTCACATCAAGACTCCTTCTGATTTTGAGTGGTTGAAACAAGCAAGGTTCTATTTCAAAGAGGAGACTGACCAGTGTATTGTACAGATCACTGATGTAGACAACATCTACCAAAACGAGTTTCTTGGTTGTACTGACAGACTGGTCATTACCCCTCTAACTGACAGGTAACAATATATCCCAAAACTTGTACTGTGTAATGAAAATTTCCAAACTATCTAGGATATCAAACAAGGTGCCCTTAACGGGCAGAACTGCAAGTCTTTCTTGTTATTTTGTCTTATTTCAAAAGTTCTTTAAGATTGATTTCAGTGCAACCACATAAATGAGCATTAAAGTCTGTTTTCACTTTATCAGTCCTGTTGTCATTGTCATGAAATGCAAGCCTTCCCACAGAGGTGAAATGTGTGAAAGATATATGTTAAATAATGAAAAAAAACCCTGTGACACTGTGACTTCAAATATGGCCTCATTATGAAAGTAAGGTGACAAATGGATTGACGTATATATTGTGATTGGAGATATGATGTAGGTGTTGATACTTCAGTGTTATAACTGCAGGTGTTACATCACACTAGCCCAGGCTCTGGGTATGTCTATGGGAGGTGCCCCTGCAGGACCTGCTGGAACTGGCAAGACAGAGACAACTAAAGACATGGGCAAAGCTCTCGGCAAATATGTTGTTGTGTTTAACTGTTCAGATCAGATGGACTTCAGAGGACTTGGACGTATCTACAAAGGTTTGAACATATATGTTATACTAATAGACCCTTCGGTATGATTAAGTTCTATGCTAGATGTAAAAAGTGGTGTTTTGAAAACAGACAGTTTCATCAGATAGAAGACTTGGCTTTCAGACTGGCTTGTATATAATTTGTTGCTCACAAGATCAATTTCAAATTAGTTCAAGATTTTGAAGAAAGTTTTGTGAAAAGTAGATTAAATTCTGAATATATCCTGATGCCATTTGCCAACACCAAACTCACAACATGAGATTTGTTTGAATATTTGTACACAAATAAGAGTGTCTAAAGTCTTTAAGAAGTTGTAGGTTCAATTTTTAATTTCTTCTCAGTTTCTGTTATCTTGACTGGCCATCAAAGTATAATGTGTTTTGTATGCAAATCCAGACACAGTGAAGGACTGAATAATGAATAGTCTCCCTAGACACTGTTTTCTTTCCTACAGAAGTAAAGAAAGGTACATCAGTCCTTGCCAAGTGTGAAATGGAAAATTTGTCATTTTTCCTGCAGTATATCTTTTGAGGTCAAAATTTGATGTTTTTTGATGTAATAATAATAAAGGTACTGTTGTCCATAACATTCTTTTTCATGTAATATCCATCATCTAAATATTTATGAAACTCCTCACCAAGCCACATGATCATCTATAGCATAAATAATTTAATGTTTTCATATATTCGTTGACATAAAGGTCTAGCACAGTCAGGTTCCTGGGGATGTTTTGATGAGTTCAACAGAATTGAGCTACCCGTGTTGTCCGTGGCAGCCCAGCAGATCTACATTGTTCTCACAGCCAAAAAAGAACGGAAAAAGGAGTTCATCTTCACTGATGGAGATAATGTGGAACTCAATCCAGAATTTGGGATATTTCTTACAATGGTAACCAATCATCTCTTTGGTGTATATGTCTTGCTTTAAAACATATTTGTTGCTAACTGAATCTCTAAATATTATCAGTAAAATAAGTGTGACCTTGACTAACCAATCACTGTTAAAATGATTTGGAAAGTTGGTATGAAACTATTACAGCTTTTTCTACAGACACGGGGTTGAATGTCAACTTCTGAGAAGGAGGTGTTCTCCATGCTATGTCTTATTGTTGTATATTGAATATGGTTTATGCACAATATCATTTTGTTTCCTCAAGCATACAATTCAATGCACAAAACTTTCTTACAATTTTTTAAACAGATGATTGAATAATGTGAAGTTATGTTATGTCACATGTGCAAAAGTAGATTAATCTTTTTTAAGTTTCTTTTTTGCCTATTTTGCCTCTTATCCTAGAATCATGCAGACAGGAATTTGGGGATTGTCTATCCTGAGCAAATAAATGTGTCATATTTAATCTTGAATATTTCAGAACCCTGGTTATGCAGGTCGACAGGAGCTGCCAGAAAACCTGAAAGTACAGTTCAGGACAGTTTCTATGATGGTTCCAGATAGACAGGTATGTTGGACCTGAAAAAAAGAAATGTGGAGTTTTATCAGTTTTAAATAGTCACAAACAAGACAGTAAGATTTGAATTAGGATATGAAGTGAACTTGTACAGGAGTGGTTATGCAGATAACTAAAAGAGACCCTTTGACTGTGGATGGTAAATATTTTTGAGAAATGGTCAGCTTGGTCAGTAGATCTGGCTCATTGCCCATGCAATATAGTATCATTGTGCCAAGTTTTATACTTTGATCACACTTTTAAACAGAGTTTGAAACCTTATTGCACTTGCACTTGATGAAGGTTAATGCTGAAGGAAATGTACATGGCAGGTGTGTCCCTGTGCTGACAGTGTACTGACAGAGAATACTTTTAACCTTCTAGTTGTGGAAAATATTTAATAATTAATTTCAAGAGGGAAATGTTTTCTGTGGAACACACCATTACTTTAAGTTACAACTGACTTGTGTCGGATTTTAACAGATCATCATGAGGGTAAAATTGGCTGCATGTGGTTTCATAGAAAATATTATCTTGGCCCAAAAGTTCTACACCCTCTACAAATTGTGTGAAGAACAGCTCTCCAAGCAGGTAATGTCTACTAAAATGAGAAAATAACTATACTGAGTACACATGAAAACGCACCACTTGAAAAAAGTCAATATTTAAGTTCAAATGAACTTCAATCTAATATTTATACAACAACAACACAACAGTGACGTCACCCAAGATGCCAGGTGCAACAAATGCAAGAATTTCATGTTAACTGTAGCGCTAGGCATTTTTTCACAAAAACGCAACATTTTGCACGCACACCACAGGAAAAATTAATTTCACTCTGAATTTGTGCACACATTGCCTTTAAAAGCATGTGAATCCGAATAAAATTTCACTTCTTCACTGACACTTGTGAAACGCCGACATGATGCCGCGACTTACAGCCCCTGAACGGGAACGTGCCATAGGCATGCTTCAAAATTGCGCCAGCACCAGGGAAATTGCCAGACCACTACACTGCGCACACAAAACGATTGCAAGACTCCATCAACGGTTTCTGCAAACGGGGAGCACTTGGGACCATCTTCGACCAGGTCAATGCATGACAACGGCACGTCAGGACCGTCAGATTGTACGGGATCATGTCCGAGACCGAACACTACCAGCGACAGGAACAGCTGCTTAAGTCCAAGGACGATGTGGATTCATTCACCCCAACACCGTACAGAACCGTCTGCGAGCTGCAGGCCTGCATGCACGACGTCCTTATTTCGACCCCATATTGACGGATCATCACCGAAACCAGCGTCTACAGCGGGCAAACAGGCACCAAAATTGGCGACTACGACAATGGCACAGTGTCATCTTTTCTGACGAGTCATGATTTCACTTAAGGAACGCAGATGGCTGTATACGTGTTTGGCAAAGACGTGGTGAATGTTGTAACGCCGATTGTGTCGTTCAGACGGATCGTTGGGGTGGTGGCAGTGTTATGTTGTGGGATGATTTAAGCTACCGCCACAGAACCCCTCTCCATATCTGCAGAGGAAGGGTGAACGCCATCTACTACCGGGACCAGGTGCTGCAGAACCATGTCGTGCCGTTCTTCAACCATCACCACAATGTCCACACATTCCAACAGTGCAACACTAGAACACACACTGCAAGGGTGTCCATGCAGTACCTTGCACAGCAGAACACCCCCGTGCTTCAGTGGCCAGCTCTGTCACCCGACCACTCCCCTATTGAGCTCTTATGGGATGAAAATGGACGTCTTTTATGTCGACGCCAGATGGGCAACATCCGAGAACTTGAGGTTGCCCCTGTTCAGGAGTGGAATGCTATCCCTCAGAACACTATCCATGCGACGACGATGCACCTCATGTGTCAATGCAAATGGCGGTCACACTCGTTATTGACTTTCCTGTTTGACCCATACACCACTTAAGCCTCTCTCGTGCATTAACATTATCATGAATGAAATTTAATGATGTTTACATATCTTCTTAAATCATTCATTATCTCAAATGCATCATAAGTATATACTTCACATATCAATCCTTGGAGCTATTCCAGATTTCGTGAGTGGTGCGTTTTCATATGAGTATATTTCAATCAAGCATTATATATTATGAATGTATTAACTTGCTGCATCCTCATCACTTTCTGCATCACTATTGGGACTTGTGTTAGTATCTGTTATTAGCACTTTGTCATTATACCCATCTGCATGTTGTTGCTCATTATAACATGCTAACATTTTAACTACAGGTCTCCTGTTATCTTGCTGAAATGTTACCACCTGGTGGCTGAAATGTCATGCTGTTGAACAAGTTTGTAATGTATTATTAAGACATATCAGTCTTGTTTTTTAACAGACTTTTCTTAGACTTTGCAAACCTCAGTATGTTTTTAGCAGATTAACTGCTGCATGTTGTAGGTTCACTATGATTTTGGTCTGCGGAACATCTTGTCCGTCCTTAGAACACTTGGTGCACAGAAGAGGTCTCGACCCAATGATACAGAGAGTACAATTGTGATGAGAGTCTTGAGGGACATGAACCTGTCCAAACTGGTGAGCATACACTGATACAGGGAAGATATGAGAGAATGTGATACCGTTATTAATACAGCCTATGCCAAAAACATTTAAGCAACCCCAAATGGATTTTCAGTTTATGACAAGCATGGATTTAAATTCTGAAGTCATGCTTAGGTTTAAAACTGATTATCAATCTGACATTTAGAAGATTATGGGCCATCATATTTATATGGCAAGTTCAGTAATCACTTTTCACTTTGATATATCTTCCTCCATTTCCATTTGCTATATCTCCATTCTATTCTGATACCCTGATCCATTGCAAATGATGTCGATAGCATGAGAGAATTTATTGTATTTGATTTCTTGGCTATTTGTAGGGTCATGCATTTTTATCAGCCTCAAAACAAAAATGGTGGCGAATGGGTCCAAGGTATTTATGATAGAATAAAGATTTGTAACACTGCATAATTGAGGATGGTACATGTAACAAAGTTGGTTTCAGGTTGATGAGGATGAACCTTTGTTCCTGAGTTTGATCGCTGACTTGTTCCCTGGCATTGTACTGGACAGTGCCTCATATGCTGATCTACAGGTTGCTATTGCCAACCAAGTAGATGAAATGATGCTCATCAACCATCCTTCCTGGAATCTGAAAGTTGTACAGGTGAGTGTTCGTGTATCAGAATGACATAGAGCATTTTACCTGTTTATTCAAGGCCAATGTGTAATGATTCATGGAGGTTTCAACCCGGTACGGATCCAAGGTCAGTGTTGCTCAAACGCAACGTATGCTGGTCAAGACTGTTGCAAATTTGACATCTTGTCCTTGTCCCATTGATATAGCTTGTTGCATGCCATATCATTATCACTGTATTGTTTTTTTCTTGATATGATTATTTACAGGCTACTGTCATATAGGTGAATGTTGCTTTGAATGTAAAAGAATTACAAGTTTTGAAAAAATGAATGTTAAATGAAAAAGTCTAAACATAAATTCTGAAATATTTATTACACAAGTATGCAGATCTTTGATCCGAAAAGGGCTCTCAATTAAACTTGTCACTAGATGTGCTCATAGCAAAGTATGTCAATGGCAATCTTCTGGATTTTAAACCCAAATATGAATGTGTAAACGTATCCGACCCTCCCTGTTTCAGTTGTTTGAGACTCAGCGTGTCCGTCATGGCATGATGGCACTTGGTCCCAGTGGAGCTGGCAAATCCTGCTGTATCCATGTGTTAATGAGATCCATGACTGATTGTGGCAATCCACATCGAGAGATGAGAATGAACCCCAAGGCTATCACAGCTCCACAGATGTTTGGTCGACTCGATGTTGCCACCAATGACTGGACTGACGGCATCTTCTCAACTCTGTGGAGAAGAACTCTCAAAGCTAAAAAAGGTTAACTAGTAATTAGCAGCCCCACTTAGAATTGGTCTTAACAAACTATATTGGTTAGAAGAGATGACTTCCTGGTATAGGTGGTCAACTTGGTGATTTTGATGATAGTGTATTGTATAATAACCAGTCTAGATCTCTGGGTTTGACTCAGTTACTGGAAGGCAGACAAATAGGCGATAGCTTGAATATTGCTGAGTGGCTCAGAAAACCCCAGATGTATCATTAGAATATGAGAATTTTGATTGGCTTTTTCCTAACTTTTCCATTTTGTATCGATACGTGACATTATAGATACAATATGTGGCTTTTTCACAGATAATTACTGATGCATCAGTACAAGTGTTGATTAGCTGTTTCCCAGATATTATTATTATTATTATCATTGTTGTTTTTACAGTTTGTATTATTGTATTAGAATGACGTGGACATTGTTGACTAGAAGTTTCCTCCTGACAGGCGAAAATGTGTGGATTGTCCTGGATGGTCCTGTTGACGCAATCTGGATTGAGAATCTCAACTCAGTGCTGGATGACAACAAAACTCTCACCCTTGCCAATGGTGATCGTATCCCCATGGCACCCAACTGCAAAGTTGTCTTTGAAGTACACAATATCGACAATGCCTCCCCAGCCACTGTATCTAGGAATGGTATGGTGTACATGAGTAGCTCTGCTCTAGACTGGAAACCAATTTTGCAGGTGAGACAACTCACTGTTGTATATTGTCCTTTATGCTTCATTATGATGGAAGGGTACAATATGGATAAATAATAACACTACATTGTAAGTCTTATTTTGGCTCTTTAGTCAGATGGAGAACCTAATGCTACAAACATAATTGATGCATAAGATGTTTTATGTCTCTATAAATGTCAGTGGGTTTTAGTTCAATCATTATCATTGTCAGAATTAGGAACCTTTGCTTGGTATAAAATAACTTTCCTTGTAGGGCTGGCTGCGAACAAGAAATGCCCAGGAAGCTGAAATACTGCAGACTTTATATGACAAAATCTTTGAGGATGTCTACCTGTATGTCAACCTCAACCTTTCTTCAAAGATGGACACACTTCAGTGTAATCAAATTAGACAGGTAATCAGTAGTACTCCTTCCAGGATTCTAGGTGGAAAGTAGGGGTTAGCACATGTATCATTTCATTCATTCTACAATATGTATCACAATATTTTTAAATGCTTAGTATGTTGAATGATTTCAAATAGCGATTTTTGTATTTACTGTATTTGCATTTCTTAAAGGTCACATGCAACCAAAAAATCAAACATAATTAAAACACATTTATCACTTATCCATGACATATAATATACATTGATGCTTTAAAAAAAAACAAATAAACAAAATTATAAGCGTACAATCGCGATTCAAAAGTGCAATATTTTGCACTTGGGCTTACTTACCCCGAAACGAAGCGCTCGGGAGACCGAACCCAGTCATAGCAGGTGGATATGCACACAAGTGTAACGACGGCTTCCGATTGGCTGTTTCATTTGCTGATATGCTGAGAGCTCATAGTGTACAGAAAGATGATCTGTTTGGTGGGCATTTTAGAAGTATAGCCAGTCACAAGAAAGTAAGATTCTTTATGGATAACAACTTTGTGTACTTGATGCGTCGTTTCAGTGTGGATTCATAGACTGTTGTCAAACAAAATCATATACACTAAAAGAAGTCGTTATCCATGAAGAATGTATATAGAGATGCTGGGTTTGGAAAATACATGTCCTCTGAATTTGTGCTCGATCCAATAAAAAATCATGTCAGTAGAGATAGTAAACTACTGCGTGACTGGAATCTGTCATCCGTCAAAGTACAAAGCAGGACTTGAAGGTGACAAGAGTTTGCACCAGTTTCCGTCAGATCCAGTCATCCGAAAAAAAATGAATGTAGATTGTTTGCAACCCACAGACATAAAAACATGTCGTATGTATCACACGTGCCTAACTACATAATGTGGCAGACACGGGACTCGGGTGCACGAGTCATAAATCAACTAATTTTCTTTACGTCGTATAGTCTGATAGGTGTTAAGTTCAAATTGCACGTAGTCAATGATTGAAGCTGTGTATTGCATGTTGTCTTTAGCAGACAGGCAGACAGACATATAGGTGTGAATAAACCAGACACATTAAGCTTTCTCTGTGAAAGAAACTGCTTACTACAATCAACAAGTTGTTTTACGTAACGAGTAGATTATTTACTTGTTTGTGTACACAACCAAGATTAGACTACTGCTCACGACCTCAGACGCTGGGCATGCATACTGTTTCAAGCTCCGCGAACCTATTCACTGCGCATGCGTTATGGACGCAGCGCAGCACAGCTGTTGAAACCAGTTTTCCCCTCAGCGCTGGGGGAATTTAGTGAAACGTTTGAACTCCGATTTCGCGGGCTTTTTTTTCATCTCTTTTTTTATCAACTTTATTGAATTGGCATTTTTTATGATTTGTTTCGGTATGTGCATACCTAAAGGTACCAGAATCTGCAAAGTTGTGTTTTACGTTGCATGTGACCTTTAATGTTTGACATGACTGATACCACAGTGGATCTTTTGGTCTATGCTCGATTAGTTACAGGGCAGTTTCATACACCTGGAATTGTTGTGACATGAAACCAAAATTTTGTCAATATATGATGAATCTGACATGATATGACATTGTGCTGTCGTCAAGTACCACTGGCATGTGCTTTCAGTCATGTGATGTGCTCCAAGGCTTGATCCCAAAGAAAGATGACAAGGGTTGTCTTCCTGCTGACCATCTGGAGAGACTGTTCATCTTTGCGCTGATGTGGAGCCTGGGGGCCTTGCTAGAGCTGGATGACCGAGTCAAGATGGAGGAATTCATGGTGGCCCACTCTAGCAAGCTCCGTCTGCCACCTTTCAAAGAAGGGGAAACCATATTTGAATACCTTGTCAATGAACAAGGTAGGTTTAAGATTGGGACAATCTGATAACACAGTCATGTACTCATGTTTCCTTTTAGCAAAAGATTGGTCTGTTACTTAGTCAATAAATAATATTCAACTACTTGTGTAGGAACTGAAGTATTTTCATTGTGTGTTTGGATGTACAGATAGTGACATTCAGATTGCAAAAGAAATTCAGAAGGTTCTTCTAAGCCTGTTTTAAAGTTTGTTCGCCATTTGCCTTGCCCACCTGTAATTGAAAGATACGAAAAAAATAAAAATATGATACCAAATAACAGTGCAAACAGAATGTCACTGATGGTCTGAAATTTTATGTAATTTAAAAGTTTTCTGTCCCAGAGCAGACACCTGTGGATTTGAAGAGAAGCACACGCAATATGAGGTGTCACTATTCAGTGTGTTATGGCTACTGTCAAATGACCTGAATATTCATCGTTACTCCAGGTGAATGGGAGCACTGGTCAAACCGCGTGGACGAGTACATCTACCCGTCTGACAGTGTACCCGAGTTTGCTTCCATCCTAGTACCGAACGTGGACAATGTGCGAACCAACTTCCTCATTGAAACAATTTCCAAACAGAACAAGGTCTGTACAGTGCTTGACTTTTGATGCCCATTGTGTTTGGTGGAATCATTGTATTATTTTACCCCAACCATCAATGGATCTTGAATACGCTCTGAGATGTAATTATCCTTGCCATGCTGCTGCTGATTACTGTTTTTCATTGTAAATCGACTCACTCAGTTATTAGCTTATATGATGTTTCACAGGTACATATATTCCTTTAAGTTGAGATACCATATACTTTGAAATGGTATCTAAAGTAATGCTAAATAATATCCATTGCCACAACATAATGGTGTGGGTAATGTTATTAGCATTTAGTACTAACCATGTAATTTTGTTTATGACATACGAATGTTGGATTTTTAGGCTTGTATTACTCATGCTGAGAAATTCAAAGCCTCAGTGCTGATTTGTAAATAGGATTGAGATGAGACCAATTTAGGCTCATGATGTTCTTGCAGATAGGTGCCTATATATGAGCTTAACATCTCATTGTATTGAGAACAGGAAAACATACTTGTGTTTGGACTAGACAAAATTCCAGTTTTTCTGGAATTTACGTTCTTACTGTTTGAGTTTTGCTGTGTGACAGGACTTCTGTACTCAGTTTATTACACTTGATAAACATATTGCTGCACAATAATTTCATGTGTTTTGCTTTTGTGGAAAAACATGACATGTTGACAGAACTTCATAGACACTCTACTGAAGAGTCATTGTGGAGTCTCCCCTTTGCTTGGAAAAGTGTGCATATTTATTTCAAATATTTCAATTATAATTTTAGTTCAAATATGTTCATTAGGAACTCAGAAAAAGTGAAAAAAATCAGTCAAGAAAGCTATGTGTAAAAACAGCAAAGCAATGTGAAGTAATCAACAGTTATATTCAGACCAAGTTCTCAAATCAGTACAAAAATATCACCATAGCAGTAATGATATTGTAGGAATACAAATTCAGAACTAAGATATGCTATGTATTACGAGGACAGTGATTGTAGTACATTCCAGCACTCAACAGGTACATTGTGAAATAGATGAAATATTGTTGCAAACCTAATGAATGTGCTTAACATGAAAAGAATAAGAGCAAAATCCCTTTCTCCTCTCTATGTTTAAGGGATACATACTGACATTGTTAATTGTTTGTTTGATATGTTACCTGACTTCTTCTGACTGTTGTCTCTAGGCCGTACTGCTGATTGGTGAGCAGGGTACAGCTAAGACTGTGATGATCAAGGGGTACATGGCCAAGTATGACCCTGATGTCCATCTTAGCAAAAGTTTCAACTTCTCCTCTGCTTCCACACCCATGATGTTCCAGGTGGGTACAAACAGGTTTTTAATTCATACTAGTCCATTAACCTCACAGGCAGTATTTGAGGGCCTTGCGACAATTGGCAATTAATAAAACTGACAGAAAACGTAAACACTAAATATTTTTCTCTTGTTGAGTCAGGACAAGCTGCAAACTCTTAGGCCTAGTAAAACATTGTTTTAGTATCTTTGTTTGCATAAGTGTTTTTACAAGAATCTTATAGGTATCAGTGCCTTCCGCCTGGACCCAAGTGCAGATGACCCCAGAGGCAGCTATGTGAATATTTATCTCTAGTTTGTCAGGTTTGATTTGATAACCAGGAAAAGTCTGTATTGGCAGCATTTATATACAACCAACAGGTCTTTTGTCAAAAGCTGAAAAAATTAGGAGACATTGTCATCAGATCCAGACACTGCACCAGATTTCAAGATGTGCAAAAAATTTCGGTGTCCAGTAAAGTGAAGTGAAGCAGCAACTCCATGTCATCGGTCTCACTTTACCCATCTGGCCTGACAGCAATATTTAAATCATATTTGGATTAAAAGATTCACAAACATGATTGTAATCTACTTCCCTGATGTTTTATTCCTCCGAACAACAATGTTGTTGGGGATATAGAAACGTTCCATCTTTGTGTCCACAAGACTTTGTACAAAGCGTATCTCTTAACTATTCGTGATAACTTAACCATACTTAATACACATGTCAAGCATGATCCTTAGATGTGTCTTTTAGGAGATAGACCCAGGTATGAAGTTTATTTTTAGTGGTTTCCATGGAAACATTACTTAGACTGTGGCTATGACTGATGATGAGCATGTCATCTTGTCTGGAGCAGATCTTCCAAACTATACATGCTAGCTTCATCAAACTTGGTACACATATCATGCATATCCCCAGATGTGCCTTAAGACCCAGATATTGATTTTATTTTTTGTGGTTTCCACGGAAACATGACTTAGGCTGTGGCTTTGAGAATGTTATCTGTTCAGAGTAGATCTCGGAAACTTTGGGACACATGTTCCCAGTGTTCACAATGATCCCTAGATGTGCCTTTTGGGGGTTATACCAGTGTGTGAATTTTATTTTTTGTGGTTTCCATAACGTCAGTTTTGACTTGACTGAAATTGGTGATTGTACCAGAGCAGAACTTTAAAACTGTTCATTATTTCTTCACTAAACTTGGCACATAGATATATCTGGTGCTATAGTGGTGACTTTTTGTAGGTTTAGATATCTGGAAAAAAAATCTTGTTTGTGTTTCCATGGTAACAAGTTTGACCAAATTTGGTGGAAGTGTTCTTTTCCGGAGCAGAACTTTAAAACCTTACAATACTCTCCTTTCACTCTGCCATATGCAGACAAAAACATTGACATATTGTAATAATCATAATTAGTAGACATATTCACGAAGAGAATTTTACCGTTGCGGGAGATATTGCTGACTTTGCCTTCTTGTCAATTTCAATTTTTATGTGTCACCAACTAGTGCATTTTGTGCATCCTGTGTCATATCTAATTCAGTGTGTCAGTCACAGTGAGATAAGTTCATTGAGTTGACAGCTTCATGAGTGTGCATAGGTGTGGGGATGTCTCTGTGTGTTTGTTTTTAATTTTATGGTTAGTTTGGATACTTTTGAGTTCATTTCAATAGGGAATTCAAAACATCAAGTACAAGTATGATCAAACAAATATGAATAGTGATAGATATAGAAGAATCCAGAGGCATTAGAAGCAAATACTACATAGATACAATAATTTAGAAAAGTATTATTTCTTCTTGATAATTGTCCTAAGTTTAATGATGTGTTACACTTCTGCCATGTATTGCCAGAGAACAATAGAGAGCTATGTTGAGAAGAGGATGGGCAGCACATACGGCCCTCCAAGTGGTAGAAAGATGACAGTGTTTGTGGATGACATCAACATGCCTACCATCAATGCATGGGGGGATCAGGTCAGCTAAACTAAAACATGCTTGGGTTCAAGTTACAACTTGGCATCATCAAATCATTTGGTCTTTCTGAAGATGTATGGTTTTGGTTCAGCATGTTAAGTTGTTTGACGATGAAGGTTATTGTGAAGTTTTATGGTTTCAGTCCAAGATCATTAGTTGTTTTCCAATTTGAATGAATACATTATCGATCATAGCTTTACACAGAATCAGTTTCTTAAAATGATAAAATATGATAAAACTTCCTAACAGAACAGAAGAAAGCTTTCTCAGTACAGGTTAGTTATCATCATGGCACACCCCTTGGACAAAGAGCAGTGCCAAGTATTGTTTTGTTTTGTTTTTTTTATTACTTCTAAAAAATGTGTGATGTGTTGTGTTGTGTTGACTAAAAAATAATAATACATCCTCTTGCAACATCAAATTAAAGAATGGATGGAAGAGGGGTGAGTGCATGTATACTGATGCTGTGTATTTGTGGCAGGTAACAAATGAGATCACTCGTCAGATGATGGAGATGCATGGCATGTACAGTCTGGACAAGCCTGGAGACTTCCTGTCCATCATAGATGTACAGTTTATTGCAGCTATGATTCATCCTGGGGGAGGTCGCAATGACATTCCTCAGAGACTCAAGAGACAGTTTTGCATTTTCAACTGCACTCTGCCTTCAAACAGTTCAATTGACAAGGTTTTTGGTAAGTTCATGACAACAGAATCCTTAAATTTCTTCACTGAAATAAATGACAATAAAAGTATATTTAAAAAATTTCAATAAACTTCATTCGTGTGAACACAATGCAAATGAAACTTACAGATCACAAACATTGGCTGTTACATTTGACATGCAATGAAGGTTTTCCCTTTCTCAATCTGCCTCCATGTCCATGACTCATTGTCAGGTGTACCATGTAAATTTAATGGATTTCCCCAACATTACTTATGTTTGGTGTTTCTGTGATACAGGAGTCATGTGAATCCGACATGTCTTTCTCATGAGAAAACATATTAGGCTGTGTTCACAGGGAAAGAAAATTTAAGACTGATCTGTATGTGCATCATTTTAGACTGCCTGATTTCAAATTTTTGTTAATTGAAAGGAACCAATGCATGTTATCTACATAATGTCTGTCGTTGCCAGAATTTGTCAGGCGATTCTGGTTGGACAATTGTGGATTTTTAGCTAATGAAAGGCCCAAAAAGGAACATGAGATGCATAACATTTTGGCATTTCATACATCTAATAGAAGTTGCTGTCTTAACAGCTGATGTAAAATATGTTTGAGACAGTCACTAACAGGAGTTACAGAATTCTATAACATAGAACCCATCTACATGGATGCGCCCATCATAAGTCTCATGTACCATAAATATTGTTTGCAATCAATAAGGAATTGTGGGTATCCAACAAGATTGCTGCATTATCAGAGTTTGTCACTTGAGTTCTGTGAAGTTTTGTGACATAGGAGCATAGGATCGAGTGATGAAGCAATGTTACGCTAATCCACTTTATGTATTATAGGAGAACGTGTTACCCTAGTTATTGAAGGGTTTGTACGTCATGGCAAACTGCCAGGTTCAAACCCACATGGATATGATGTGCAGTATATTTTTCTTGTGTCACCTGCCATGATATTGCTTGAATATTGCAGATAGTGGCCTAAGAAAATACCTATTTAAAATGTAGGTATGTGTGAATACTTCCCTGTTACAATTACAGTGTGTCTATTGCTGAAAACCGAGGTTTACTTTCAGGTGTCATTGGTGAAGGTTATTTCTGCACGACCAGATTTAGCACAGATGTCTGTGATATTGTCAAAATGCTTGTTCCGGCTACCAGAGTTCTCTGGCAACAGACAAAGGTACTTTTCAAATGATTTTGGTTAAATGTATTGCATTTTGTTTTTGTTGCTGGACTCCATTATATATCCATAGGGGTCAACCATGACTTTTGTATGATTTTTTGACATTTGTCAATGAAATTTCCTTCTGACACACATTTCGATAAAATCTGAAAAGTGGACATTGCACAAGAATTTCTTTTACATGGTTTGGGACTTTCTTATAGCTGTTAAATTACACAATAATACAGAATATTAGATTTTATATCTGATTTTGTAAACTCAAGAGCTGTTACTTTGGTGATTTGAAAAATAGACACTGCTGAGTGCTAAGCTTTTAATTGTACACTTATAAATGCACTGTGCAATGATTTAAATTTTTTGCTGTCTTAACGGAAAAAGTAAGTGAACAAGTAACTGTCTGATACCTGAACATTTGCTGTGGACATTGGCACTCTATTTTCATTATTCTCTGTTGATGGTGAACCAAACTATTTTATTGCAAAGATCTATGCTATAACTGGATTTGTTTTGATAGTATAACAGTTAATAAGAAAAGATGACATTGTATTCCATGAGAAAACACGTAATAGCAAATTGGACGGCCCAATCAAATATTCAAATGAGTCCTCAGATACCCATTTTCTCGTTTGTGCATTGACTAATTTTGTACCATTATGAACAGAGTATGAGTCGTATCTACAAATGTAATGAAATTACTGAAAAAATTGTTATAATTTTAGCGAACTCTGTGGCTTGTTTTATCTGTTTGTCTCACATATTTTGCACTCAAAGTATACCAGATTTGGTTTGACTGTCAGAATTTGATGTTCTTCTGACAACATGAAATGACTGATTGCCATTGGAATAATGTCCTAAATAGATAAGCAGTTAATTAGGGAAACTTAGGGTTATGGTCAGGGAAAAATAAGACCCAGAATGTCACTAATCAAGTCTGGTAGTCAGAGTTAAAGATGCTCATTCAAGTTATTGTACTAAAGGCCTGTGGCCCATGTACAAGCAATGTTAATATACATACAGCATATATTACAGACATTTCAAACAACAAATTACAGTTCAGGTAAGACATTGTGATGAAGATAACACCATGTTTTACATAAAGCACTAGGTTACACACATGAACAGATAATTATTTCAGAAATGTTGTTTGCTTAAATCAGCAAAATGTGAGCAAACAAAAGCAAAATTAATTTCATCTTCTACAGCTGGGTTACTTAGTGGACATATTCTTCTACGAAGCATAGTTAGCTTGATTTGGGAATAAAACAGTTTGAAATATATTTTTGATGCTAAGATTCCAATAATCGGGGAAGCTGACATATATATGTAATATGAGCCTTGTCAGCACATTATTTCAGATATATAACTCGCTTTTTAAAGTTCAGTGTATGGGAAAAGACAAGTTTGAGGTAGGCATAGTGATTAACAGTTGATAGGTTTTTTATTCAAAAACATTTTTTCTTAAGAGGCAACATCCTCGATATCTCCAGGGTATACGTTCCGAAAAGTCTCCACTATACCCTGAACGCATCTACGGGTCGGCCCGATAATTTTATTACCTCCCTTTGCTGGTTCCGCATTCTCACAGTAGCCAATCAGCAAGGATGCCGTTATAACCGAACTTGCCAGTGTCAACAAAGGTAGCAGTTGCAACTGCGAAGGTTTGGGGAAATCATACAGACAAATTTATAGGTCGTAAACCTTTTTAAAAACATGAGCAAGAAATCCATCTACCTCTTTCAGAGAACCTCTGCATGGTTTGCTTTGCCAAGTTTAATCGGTTAGAGAATTTAAAAAGCGAAAGTGAGTTGTGATTGGTTCGCTCAACTTCCCAGCGTAGACACCAGATTGGATAAAAAGCCTGCCAAGGGAGGTAATAAATTTATCGGGCCGACCCGTAGATGCATCCAGGGTATAGTGGAGACTGTTCGGAACATATACCCTGGAGATATTGAGGATGAAGAGGCAACAAATCTACTTTTCCTAAAGATAACTATGTTTGGTTCTTCAAAATTCACTGATAATTTTGCATTCATTTGTATATTTACTATCCAAGAATATTATCAACGCTTATTGTGCCCTATTACTACAGACTGCTTATAACAGAGTTATGATGCATCTCTGGATACATTCATAGCATGGTTCATCATCTTCTTTGACCTTCCATTTACATCATGGACAGATGAGTCAAGTTTCCACCAATGGTACCATATATCATCAGTGATATCTTTCCACATAGATCACATTCATCAGACCACATTTTATGGAATGTGATTCATTTAGTTAAATAGAGACCATGTTGTATGTTGGGGTTTTTTGTCAATTTTGCATCATGGGTAATACTACAGTGGCAAACTTTGGCTTGTTTACCAGAGAATTCAGTATACTCAATGTACTACAGCTGCGACATCTACTCAGACCAACAATCTAGCCAGTATATCTTCAGGATGCGTATCTAACATCCCAAGACATCCATACTCAAGGAAATATCTATGATTCTTTATCAAGGACAACACTACCAGTGCTCCGCTTTGGAATTTCCTCGTCCCTGTGATTGCTTTTACAGTGCACTCTGTCTAATTCGGACTGGTTTGGGACCGACTAAAAAGTCTGTATTAGATAAGCAGACATCCTGTTCAGTCCGAATTATTTAAGGATTGACTGTGTGTTTCTTTTGTTGCATTGAGGTATGAAACTAAAAACCAATGTGCAAACTGTATGAATTCGCGTAGCGGATTCTTACTTCAAGAAGGCGGTTGCATCAGGAGTTTTTTCAACAATCTGTGCATAAATCTAGACTTCATAGCAGCAAATGAGGCAATTCAAGTTTGAACATGTCAACTGAAAAATCAATTTCTTATGATCCACACAGATAACTCGACAGTAGCGTTTTATATAAACTAACAAGGCTCAACAAGATCAGCACCTCTACTATTTAACATAGTTGACAGTTTCAACCTGTGAATAAGGGCTCATCAATCATCACATTTTAGGAGCACAGAATGTATTAGCAGACGCCTTGTCCATACCAGTACAACCGTCTGCTGTGCTTTTCCACCATTGATACTACTATCTCTGGTACTAAGCAAGATTGCTCAGACCAAAGTCCTATTAATCGTTTTGGTCATGCTTTACTGGCCGTTGAATATTTGATTTCCACAGTTCATGGAGCCTATAGGAGAACCAGCACTAAGTCTTCCAGATTGGTTGAATCTTCTGATTCGTCCTCACACAAATCTAAATCACGTCAGTTCAATAGAACTTTAAGTATTTAAGAAATACAAACCACCTCCATCCGAAACCCAACTTAGAAAAAATACCCAGATGTAAACCAAAATATGTTTTCTTATTTCATCTTACACCATGAAGTCTTAACGATGCCATCCTTTCATGGAAACTGGAATGCACTTATTGACAAATTTTTAAAAAGTAACATATGACATATATCACAAAAAGAATGCTCAATATGGTGTAAAATCTGTGATGTTTTTCTACCAAGAATTTTACTCCAGATGTGTTCATGTAGGGTATCTGGTTGTGGTATCTGTCAACCTGGTTTAAAGATGTCTTTGTCACAATGTTGTTACACTGCAGTTTGTACTCAAAGCTTTAGAGACAACTCTCCAAATTATGGTATCCCCAAACTTTTGTATATTCCACATCTAAACTTGGAGGTTTTAACATTTAAGATATATCAAGATAGGCTTGACCTTCATGGGAACTTTTCTGTACAAGATTTGGGTGGCAAATGCCTGGTCCATGTGGGAGGAAAGCCAGCAGGTGCTGTAACCAATGAGTTCTCACCTTAATTACTTAAATGGATTCTTACATGAGAATGCATTCAACATGTGCTTGAACCCTTCATCCCCTTCAGCCCTTCATTGCCTCACTGCTAGTCAGTGGTAGGGTTTGCACCTGCAGCATTTGATTCATATGACACTATACACTTCCTAATGTTTACTGGTAATCAGGGATAATGAAAGAAATATGAGCATGCAAGTCTGTAGTGTGACATCATTTTAAGATATAAAATTTTCTTTCTAGTCAAGTATTCTTGTGAGAACATAACCCATAAGATTGGGTCTTTGGGCTAATGGCTAAATTTCACACCTTAGATGAGAGAATGTTTATAATTTACATGTTCCTTTCATTTACTTACAGATCAAGATGCTACCCACACCAGCCAAGTTTCACTACATCTTCAATTTGAGAGATTTATCTCGAATCTGGCAGGGTATGCTAACAATAGCTGGTGAGGAGTGCCAGTCTAAAGCTATGATACTGTCTCTGTGGAAACATGAATGTACACGTGTCATAGCTGACAGGTAAGCTGTTAGATGAGGGAGGTACTCAACTAGGCCCTGTGCACAAAGCAGTCATAGTGCTTAGATGATTGAAACTGTCCAACATAGCCATAATGCCATGACCATTTTGTAGAATGAGATCCTGAACAACCAAATTAGTAATACATCTACACAGCCTATATTTTCTCTGTGATATTTATACAGTATTTACTAGATTCAGCTTGCAATGTTTAATATTTGAAATAACAAAATCTTTTTGGGATGAAACTGCTTTCAAACAGATGTTTTGTTCACAAGATATAAGATGGAATGAATAAAATTAATTATGCTGACTGCTTGCTGTTGATAAAGTGATCATTCTGGAAATCTCTTTTCAATGCCTGGGACTCAAAAAACTCGTGTGCACCTGAAAAATAGAGACAAAGCTAAAACAAGTTATAATAAGCTGATCCATTAAGCAAACCTTAAGATATTTGTACAGATTCACCAATGCAGAAGACAAGCAATGGTTTGATGGTGCCCTGACACAAGTGTTGCGAAACCAGGCAGACGATGGAGCTGTGAACGAAATGGATACTGAGCCCTACTTCGTGGACTTCCTCCGAGATGCACCTGAACCCACTGGAGAGGAGGAAGATGATGCTGCTCTAGATGCACCCAAGGTCTATGAAAAGGTTGTGGAACTGAATTCTGGGGAGATTGCAAGTTACATGTTTCTGCCATGCTTGTTATTGCAAGATGTATAGTAGGTATACTGAACAATGGTTATTACCAGTAGTTGGTCTGTGGAAATTGTTTCGTGGTTGCAAGAGAAATTGTTTCGTGGTTGCAAGCCCAAGGGCTTTAGATTTCTGTGCACCATATCTGTGCTTGTGTATTTCACCAAACTTGTAGTGTCTCTGATCTGTTCCACATAGGGCAATCCTCTTATGTCAAGCTTTTGACATTATTAATCCAAATTTATGCAAGAGAGATATTTTGGTGCAGTGATTGGTGGCTTTATCTTCAGATTCCCAGCTACAGTTTTCTGAACGACAAGCTACTGCAATATGTTGTGCAGTACAATGAAGTAGTACGAGGTGGCCATTTGGATCTTGTCTTCTTTAAAGATGCCATGGTGCATCTTGTCAAGGTAGGGAGTTTCTCATTTAACTTGATAATCACGCTTATCTGATCACGCTTATCTCATATATATATATATATCAATCAGTGAATATTCTCTTGATTATCTACAGGCTGCCATCAGAGGGCTGCAAATTGCAACATTAGGTTGCATACATTTGATGTGATTTAAAGAATATGTATGCATGAAAACCCTGAGGGGAAAAACAACAAATTGCTGAACACAGACAGGCATTTTGATATCAAAGATTAATTTATTGATGGTTATTACTCAGATTTCACGTATCATCCGTACACCGAGAGGAGCAGCTCTTCTTGTTGGTGTGGGAGGTTCAGGGAAACAGTCTCTCACCAGACTTGCTTCCTTCATTGCTGGCTACAAGATCTTCCAGATCACCCTCACCAGGTATGTATGAACTTAAGTGTTGCTTTTTCAATAACTTTCAGAATTCATGCTTGTCTGTTGCCTGAGGATAATAAATAGTTCTGAGGGTGAGCAGGTTTGCAAATACTGGAACTGAAAAAGTGACAAAACACAACCATTGTCAATATGTTTGTCTTGTTCAAGTAAGACAACCTGGCACATCTGAGGACAAATGAAATATTGGTAATATTAGTCCTGAGGAGTATTTGGAAGAAGACCTTTACCGCTAAGGCTGTTTCGCTGCACTTGTCATATGGAATATATTTGAACACAACAAAGCATGAATTCACTTTTGATGATGATCAAAAGAGATATCCTCCTCTCTTGCTTCAATTCCTTTTTATTAGCTCATTTGGATAAAAGACATGATCTGCTTTTTCAGTTTTGTTTTCAGTGTATGTAACATTGTCCTCACTACCCACTAGACCAGAAAACCTGAAACTTTACATACTCCACTTAACTAAAGATAATGCCTTAATTTGTTCAAGAAATTCTATGAAATATTAGCAATGAATAAGAGATTAATATGTGTCTTCCCAATATAGATATTCAGGGCTGTGACAAGTATTACATTGAAAAATGATAAAAATCCTATCCAAAGAATGAGCCATGCTCATATAGTCATGCCATGTCTCAGCAAGATCATTTATAATGCTAAATCATTTTATCAGATCCTTTTATCTTATATGGTCCCTTTCTGTGTGAAGATGTGGCAGTAATATATGGTGAACCCTAGAGGCATTGACTTGGCTGGGACTTAAACAAACGTTACCTGAACAATTATCACCACTGAACAAAATTTGTGTTGTTGCATGAGTGGTTTCATTTAGGAGATAAACATCATGTGTTGGCCAATTTCCAGGTGTTATTGAGTATTTGAAGCACGGGAATGCATTTGGAACCGACGGCGTCCAAATGCATTCCCGTACTTCAAATACTCAATAACACCCGGAAATTGGCCAACACATGATGTTTATCGACATTGTAAACACAAAAGTAAACCAAAGGGGTTTTAGTGTCTGCACTCGTTTACATCGAATACGGACACAGCAGTGAAGTGTCATCAGCTGGCCATTTCAGCTGGTTCTCGTGGTAGCATCTGGAGTTGCTCATTTGTGACGTCATTCTAACTTTACGTCAAAATATGATTTGAATGACGTCACCACTGTTGATGACACAACAAAACAATTGTTTACGTGTCAATACGCGGTGAATAGTCTTTCAGTTTCCGGGAATCTAATACCATTTAATCATGTTTTTCAACCAATCAGATTACAGAACACAGTAACTTTTGGTTTACAATTGATTTTTAACAATAGCAATACATGGTATGATCATCCTTAATTGAGACAATATATGTTGCTATGGAACTCTTTAAAAAGGCTGGTAATAGTAGAATGCATGTAATTAGAATGAATAAGTCAGTGTTTGAAACATCAATTGTTAATGGGCTGGGAGAATTCCTGACAAAATCCATTGCAATAATTTGTGACAATTCCACCTTATCCATGTCCATTTCTGCATTGAATTTATTAGGTGCTATACATATCCACTTGTATGAAATTGCAGGCAAACTGTAGTCTCCACTCAGTTAATATTTTCATAGGAGGGTTTTAAGGCAATTTGGTTTTACTTTCAGCATCTAAGTCAAAGGTAATGGACATGCTTTTACTGATATCAGCTAGTTTCTCAACTGCTTGATTGTCTCTCAACTGCTTAGATAACTGCATGTCAACCTGTCCTTTTGTAGTGGTGGTCAACACTTCCTGTACCTATATGTTTGTCTATATCTATCCATATTTCTTGGTGGTGATGGCAGCTGGATAGCTCTTGTTTCTATTACAAAATGCACCCGTAGCACTGAATTTTGATATGCCTTCGCACACTTAACAGTTATGTGTCATTCTTTCCAGTGCTTTTGTTCATCATGTCATTGATTTTTTTTTTCTTTTGTTATAGTTAGTTTGAAATGATATGAATATGTGATGATACATATTTCCATACAATGTGTCCTTGTGTTGTGCAATAGAGGTGTGTCGCCTGAAGTTCACAGTAAATGTTATTGATGCCTTTCAGGAAATGCTAGAGAATCAGAATAATCTGGTTGTTGAACATGTTTCTGTTATTGTACGTCTGTTTTATGCCAATGTTTCTAGCAATGTAACTATCTTGTGACTTCTGCTTTTCAGTTCAATTTTTGACATTAAGTTTTCCCTTTAAGATTTACTTCTGCAATAACATGACTAGTAATATCATGAAGTATCTTATTCTTGCCATAGCACAATATTAGAGTGTTCTAATTAATGCACAGTTGTATATGCTATTCAGAGAATGTACTCTGAATATTGCACTCTCATGATAATAGGTCATACAATGTGTCGAATCTGATGGATGACTTGAAGTTTCTGTACCGGGTAGCAGGAGGTCAAGGTCAGGGCATTACCTTCATCTTTACCGACAACGAGATCAAGGATGAATCCTTTTTGGAGTATCTGAACAATGTTCTCAGCTCTGGTGAAGTATGTGGACAATTACATATACAACATTTTGTAGTTTTTTAATTTCAACTTGTGGCATTGGACAGGGGGCCTGACACAATTTTCTTTGCAGTCTTGTCAATTACATAATCCGAGATTCATCCTGATTATTTCTTGGTTTGTCAACAAACCTGGGTAAGGGTGAACTGAATAAAAATCTCCACAAGTAAGAAGGAAATTAAGAATTTATTGTGTATTTATCACAAACATTCTGATGGAGACTATGTTATTCTCCCATCAAGGAAACTAGAACACACATCTATGCTCCCACTGAACATGGCTCACTGTTGGCCTTCACAACCACTGATCAAGGCTTAGTTTAGTGCCTTGTCACTTGTGTTAGAAACCTTGGTAACCTAGCATAGTCATGTCAGCTCATTTCTTCTTCAACTTTTTAAGGGAATGATGAACTCTACAGTGAATGTAAATATTAGTAAACCCTTGCAGCAACTGAACTTTAGTGGTGCAAGTAGTATGAGATTTTTATGTTTCTGTTGCACTTGATGCAAGTAGGTTAACATTTCCTTAATCAAGCCCTGCTGAGATTTTTAATAATACAATAAAAACCTAAACTTTGGTAGGTGTCCAACCTGTTTGCTCGTGATGAACTGGATGAGATCACCCAAGAACTGATATCTGTGATGAAGAAAGATCAGCCTCGGCGACCTCCAACCCAGGAGAACCTGTATGATTACTTCATATCTAGAGCCAGAAACAATCTACATACAGTGCTCTGTTTCTCACCAGTAAGTTATGTACTCCATGTGATTTCCAGGTAAAAAATGGTCATCAGCAATCAATGCTTACACAAAACACATTCATCAGATGTTCAGACTTGGTGACTTAGTGGACTGTGTGTTATCTTGTGTAGATGTTGTGGATCATACTGCTCACAATACTAAAGCCTGATGTGTCTGACCAAGTCTGATTTTTTTTCTGACTGTTGCTGATTGCTCACCTCTGTTTTGAAGGTCTTTGAAATATATTGTTCTTTAGTGTCTGTCTTGAAAAGTTGAAGTGTCAGAAGTATGTATTGCTCAGTCATACAACGATTAGATTACCTACTTGGTGTATACTTAGTAGGGCTATAAATTATAGTAAACAGACTATTACAACTCCAAGCTTTGTGCTTTGAAACCGACAAATTATAGCAGTTTAATAGCTATTAAGGTCATTTTTGTTATAAACGTCATGTAAATGTAATTGTAAAGACCTAATAAACTTGCAAACGGCTGTGTGAATCAGTGCTCAGTATGTGTTCAAACCATTTTTAGGTTGGTGAGAAGTTTCGCAATAGAGCTTTGAAGTTCCCTGGTCTGATATCTGGATGTACAATGGACTGGTTCAGTAAGTGGCCTCGAGATGCCCTGGTGGCTGTGTCTGGCCACTTCCTCAACACCTTCCCCATGGAGACATCTGAGGACATCAAGAAGCAGGTAGTGGACACTATGGGAGTTGTACATGACAATGTTGCCTCAGTCTGCGTGGAATACTTCCAGAGGTGAGAGAGAGTGGTATATTCTTTTCAGATAAAGTTTTCACTTGTCCTGCAGGAAGTCTTTGCTGCCCACCTGGACAAATATGTGAAGCATGTTATTATAGTGTTCCCAGTTGACATATTGCTGGACTATTGCTAAAGTGAAGTAAGATATCACTTAACTCCACAGATCAGCTAGGCGGAAGATATTTTCTTCAGCTCCTTAATGTTAAGTAAAGTGTAACTATATGGATCATTGTATAACTTGAGTAAAAAATTGGTGATTTCATCATGTTGGGACATTTTGGTGCATCTTCTTTTGCTGTTGAGCAAAAGTGCCTTTTGTTACCAACCACCTACTAAAATGCCTGTCAAACAGAACTAAAGTTGCAATGTCTCCATAGAATTAAAGAAAAACAACACATGTAGTGCCTGTATTTCAAGATCCAAGATCACAGTTAAAACAAATATCATGGTTTCATCCTTCTCATTTACTTTATGCCATTTATACTTTTATTCTGTTCATAGAAATGAACAGTAACTGTACATGATTGCAATTTTGATAGAATCATCTCCAACTATGATATTCAGTAAGTACTAGCTTACCACAAAGATGTAGATGTAAGTGACAGATTCCTTGTCCCATCATGGAAGACCTATCACTATGGGGGCCTGGATCGGTTACTGAATTTTCTAGTCTCTACTTGAATATTTCCCAGCTATTGTCCCATAGCTGGAATATTACAGCTATTAAACGAGAAACAAAGAAAACACTAACTTGTACATTTATACAGGTATCGGAGACAGTCCCATGTAACTCCTAAGTCATACCTATCCTTCCTGGATGGGTATAAGAATGTGTACAAAGAGAAACTTTCAATCATTGGTGAGATGGCCAGCAGAATGAATACAGGACTGTCCAAGCTAATTGAGGCTAGCGAGTCTGTTGACAAACTCAGTAAGGAGCTAGTCATCAAGGAAAAAGAACTGGAATCTGCCAACAAGAAGGCCGACAAGGTAACATTATTGTCTCAAGACCATGTGTAAAACATATGTTAGTGGCCTTCAAAATCAGTGCTTGTCTAAACTACTAATCTGTGCTGAAGATGGGTAAAAAGTTAGTACTTTTATGATTCACCCTTGTAATCTTTCAATCATGACTTCCATTTTTAAATCAATTTCACTAGAATCAAATGTTTACAATATTTATGTCAAAGTGTCTTTTGTACTTAAAATTAACTGTTACTGATAAGAGTAAGATCTGTTGTATTTGCATCAAGGTGTTGGAAGAGGTGACAGTGAGTGCACAGGCTGCTGAGAAAGTCAAAGCTGCTGTGCAGAAGGTCAAAGACAAAGCACAGAAGATTGTAGATGAGATTAATACCGAGAAATCGATTGCTGAGGAGAAGCTGGAGGCAGCCAAACCTGCTCTGAAGGAGGCTGAGGTGGCACTGCAAGTGAGTGGATATAACTGTTGAATAACTAAAGAACTTTTTAGAAATCAGAAGCATCTAGATGTAAGTACAGGAAATATTTTTTCATTTACATTGTTAGTTGTTCATATTATTTTTCATCCTCATGATTTTTAGTGTACAGCATTAATATAGAAATTAATAAAGTGGCAATGGAAATCAAAGGGTTGTTGTCAGTATGTTATCTGAGGGTGTCCGGGTGTTGTACCTTTCTCCTGAGGCACTCAGTCTTAGCAGTCTTCTGGTCTGGAGAACTAGTGGTAATAGTATTTAATAAGTCTGGGTTGCTGTTCAAATCCTCTATTTTCGAATAGGTTATAATCCAATAGTCCTTGAATGTTTTCTATCACCAACACAGATTCACAAAACAGAATTCTTGGGAGAATTTTGTGATAACTCTGAACTCTAATATTGCATCTGAGCTTTTTTCTCAGTATACAGAGAGAACCTCTTTGGGCAACAGTGGAGCCCAGAATCATGCACCAGTCACGGGACAACTAACAAAATAGTACTGATGAATATTTTTGCTCCTGTCTTCATTTTCCCTCAAATGAACAAGAAGTTACTTCCATTGCCCTATTTCCAAGGCTTTTATGATGAGGTCTGATTGAATTATGTTGGGAATATCATATCCATCAGATTGTCAAAAAACTGTGTGATTGGAAACAATAGTTTGTTCTTCTTGATCCAAACTGCTGTATTCTGTGATAAATGAGGACGAAAGAAAAACATTATTCAGTGATGACACAATATTGCTTGGACTCATATTGTGCGATTTTCTATTATTTTTTTTGTCTGATGTGAATTTGTTTTTTGCCTCCCAACCCACAGACAATCAAGCCATCTGATATATCTACTGTGAAGAAACTTGGAAAACCTCCTCATCTGATCATGAGGATTATGGACTGTGTGCTGATTCTGTTTGGGAAGAAGCTTGATCTTGTAACACCAGATCCAGAAAGACCTTGTCCTAAGCCGTCATGGAGCGAGTCTCTCAAGGTACTATATATTTTGCTCATGAAAACCTTGAACAAGGTTTGTTCATTACTTAAATTCAATTACTTAAAGTCAGCTGGGAACATTGATTGAGATCACAAGTTATGACGTATGCTTTTGTGATACCGGCAGTGACCATCCACTCTATCTTACCTTTGTTGCTAGGAATGTACACTTTTGTAATCCCCATGAGACATTGACCGGTTTGATGTTGACAGAAATCTATCACCATAAATGTATGATGAACATTTTTGATTATCTACCTTTTATTTGTTTACATGAAAAGGCCATATGAAAATTGCTAGACACAATATGGTGGCTATTATCTCTGCAATGGTGTTATGAATAGTTTTGGTTTGTTTCTCTGTGCAGGTAATATATTGACCATGTAATATAGTCATCATTAAGTCCTTTTAGCTTGCTAGCCAGTGATACTACTTCTTATACCCCCGGCATGTTATAAGGGGGGACATAGTCGACACCTCGTCTGTCTGTCTGTCCGTCCGTCCATCCATCCATAATATTAATCATTTTGTTTCCTAAGCATAACTCAGAAATGTTTGATATTTTTAGACCAAACTTGATAGATATAATAATCTGAACCTGTGGTTGTGCCTTTTGCTATTTACAGATTTTTGGCTTTTTTAGTTTTTTTTTTGTTTTTTCCATGGAACATTTTGGTGTTAGTCAAATGGTGGGGTGGGCTTCGTTTCCTGAACAGAACTAAATATATGTTCAATTTTTTTCTGCAGAACTTGGTAGACATATCAATCAGAAGCTGAAGTGGTGACTTTTGCTATATGCACGTTTTTGTGATTTATTATTTTCTGGGTATCCATGGGAACGTTTTGGACTTAGTCTCAAGATGACGGGATAGGCTTCGTTTCCAGAGCAGAAGTCAAAAAACGTTCAATATTTTTCAGCAAAACTTGTTAGATACATCAGTCAGAACCTAAATTGGTGCCTTTTGGTACTTACAAATGCAAGTTTTTGTGATTTATCAGTTTCTTGGTTTCACTGGAAACGTTTTGACTTAGTCTCAAAATGGAGGGATGGGCTTCATTTCTAGAGCACAACTTGAAAACCATTTGATATCTTTCAACAGATCTTGGCAGATATATGAAACAGATCTTGAAGTAGTGCCTTTTCATGATTTCCATGGAAACGATTCAAACTTAGTCTAAAAAGTATTAAGTAAGCTTCAGATGATTTGTTCTTTCACATATGTGGGGGCTGGGGGGTATGTCATCTTTTGATGACTCTTGTTTGGATTTTAATATATGAATGGCGATCATCCCTCTGTGCACATCTCAATGGAGAAAATGTTAATTTAACTATTCTAGCGAGAAAAAAACATGCTGATGGTCTTGTTGCAAGCTGAGACTGAATTTTTAAATTCATATCATAAATTGATTCCTAGAATTTTACAGAGGTTACATGTTGAAGTGTTTGCAAGCTTTGCAAAACTGGTATGTGTTATTATTACTTGTCAGGTGAGAAAAAAGTTGATAATGATTCAAGTTACCTCATAATGAGGACATGACAATGAAACATTTAATGATCAAAAACTGCTATAATCACCTAACAGGGGTAGAACATGGTTTCTAAAGACAAACCTTCAACATTTACAACTATTTCAGAAAAATCTGGGTAGAAAACTCCATCATGAATGCTAAGTGGTCATTCTTTGTTGGACAGAGGGTATAGGTTTTAATACATTTAATAGTACACCTAATTATTTGGAATTCCAGATTGAACATTTATGTAGTTTGTGTGTGTTACTTTGTGTAAGTGGCATTAAACTGCTCCAAAGTTATTTGTCAGGTGGTAACTGCAGTTACTGTTTACAGGACAAAAGCTTATGAGGCAGTTAACTTTGTCATTCTTGATTTTATGTAATATTGTATTATTAGAAACCTGTAATGCAAATGAATGCAAAGTATATTTACCAACAATTCATATCATATCAATAATTTTAGTAAATCAAAAGCAGGGGTGTTTTTCTTGTTCTTCTTGAAAAAATAGTGCGTACCACTTCCTTTTAGCAAGCATTGTTTAATATCACAATTGCTGTGACATCAAGATTCTGTATTGATTGTTAACAGCCTACCTTGCTTTTGCGTCTATGTTTGTATAAATATGTATCCAATCTGCATCTGTAAAAGCTTTCATGAAAAAGAATGCCCTTATTGTTATGAAAGCATTGTGATGTTGTTAAAAGAACTGTAAAGCCAAATATACCTTTATGTTTCGTAGAATATATCTTGAAAGTAAATTTTCTGTTATTTGCAGTTAATGAGTGGAGCAGGTTTTCTGACCAGCTTGCAGACATTTGCTAAAGACACCATCACAGGCGAGACAGTAGAGCTGTTGCAGCCATATTTAACAATGGAAGACTATTCTTTAGAGACAGCTAAGAAAGTGTGCAGCAATGTGGCAGGTCTGTTGTCCTGGACTACAGCTATGGCTTTCTTCTATGGTATCAACAAGGAAGTTTTGCCACTGAAGGTGGGTTTTATACAGAAATGTAGATAAATATCTGTTTCCTTGCTGGGTTGTGTATGTTCAACTTTTAAATGTTATATTTGTTTCAGGCTAACCTGGCCAAGCAGGCAGGTCGGTTAGATATTGCCACAAAAGAGCTGAACAATGCCCAAGCACAGCTGGATGAAAAGCAGAAGGAATTGGATGTGGTGCAGGCATTGTATGATTCAGCCATGAAAGAAAAACAGGTAACTTAACTGTCAGCGAACCAAAGTGAAACGAATCATTGAACCTCTACCTCTACTACAGGGGTGGTAAGTGGTAAGGCTGAAGACCCAGATTTGATCTCCAGTGGAGGCACCTTGGTTCGTGTCCCAAGGTGGGCACATTGTGTAGTATCCCTGGAAAAGATACATAGATCCACATTGTCTCAGCTCACTCAGCTGTTAAATGGGTACAAGTGAGGGTGTGCTGGTGATATGAGTGTTTGTTCATTGCACCTAACAGCCACCATGGCCATATGATCACCAGGCAGTTGAAATAATTTTGTAAAGTATGATAGTGTCTTACGAACACGGATACTTAAATGGGCAATGATCCTGGATATGTACATTATACAAAGACACAATGAATATTACCGAAAACATTCAGTCATCAACAAGAGTTTGCTGCCATTATGTCCTTCTCTTGAAGAGAGAGAGACTCAACTGATAACGCTGAAAAAGTTACATTATATGAGGTGAACAATTTTGGATTTGTATATTCTTTCGACTAATGAGAGAGAAAGTTTAGTTTTATGCCACACTTAGCAATATTACAGCTATATGATGGTGGTCTGCAATGAATTGAGTCTTGGGCTGATAATCTAGCCATCAATGGCATGAGCTGCAGAGCATTATTCTATGCAATTGGGAGTCATGTGTCAACCAAGTCTGCGAGCATGACCACCCAATCCCATTAGTTGACAAGCATGGGTTACTGAAGAACTATTCTAACCTGTGATCCCTTTTGACTAGTAATATACTGCATCAGTAAACAATTTTAAAATACAGTGGAAGCTGTCAAAACCAGCATCTGTCCTATCCCGCAAGTTGTCAATATTGGAAACTGGATTATTTCTTCAGTCCCAATGAGTGCTGGTTTAGACAACCTCCACTGTAATTATTGTTTTTGAACATAAATGGCAGAAATACAGTTTTATAACGATAGTATAATGAATCTATTGATGTTATTCACTGCTGGAATATAGGAGCTGATGGATGATGCAGAGTCATGTCGAAGGAGAATGGTTGCAGCTTCAGCTCTTATCGGAGGTCTTGGAGGAGAAAAGACCAGATGGACATCTCAAAGCAAAGAGTTCAAGGCACAAATTGACAGGCAAGTCACATGTGTAGAGCTAGCTAGAGCTAGAATGTTGGAATAGATTTTTTTTAGAAAAAGGTATCTGTATCCCTAAGCTGAAGGTTTATGGTAATGTCTGTGTCTTTGATTCTATTTGTCTGAACCTATATTTGGCCATTGTTTGGGTAGTAGTCTAATCGGGTAAGTTTGAGCAAAAACTTAAAAATAGGGAACTGACACTTCGCATCACGGGTGTGTGTTGACATGTATGGGTTACTTACAAAACAATCTCTTTGACATAGTAGCCCATGAATAAATACATAACTTTATGTATAATATGACTAAATTGCAACTTTATTTCATTGTGATAGTTATTCATAATATTATCAGAAACACAATTTTCTTATCAATAATTGTGCATAATTCTTCTCATCAACAATATTTCTAATTATCAATCTTCTCTGCTAGCCCAAGCCATGACTGTCATTTTTTATTGGACATTGTTTTGTTTTTCTTTCCAATCTCCATTTAGTCCATTTAGGCATCTTGCAAAACAGTACAGAAATCACCATAACATAGACAAATTTGAAACCTACAGTTATTTAACATACGAACGAAAATATCTAGCACTTGCATCTTCTGCCAGTGTTTGTTTGATTATTTACTTTTTGCTAATATTAATAGATCATGACCATGTTCATGTTATGACCTACTTGGGGCTTTTTAGTTGTTTTTTTTTTCAGACTTGTCGGGGATGTGGTTCTGTGCACAGGCTTTCTTTCCTACTCAGGGCCATTCAACCAAGAATTCCGCACTAAACTTTTGACCAACTGGCAGAAAGAGATGTACAAGAGAAACATTCCATTCACTCATGACTTGAATGTCACCTCCATGCTGGTTGACACTGCTACTGTAAGTACAGCAATATCATGTGTATAATGTATTTACATCACTTATGTATCTTTGTATTTACAGAATGTCTATATTCAATCAATAGAATGGCATTAGCTAAATAACAGCTGATCCTCTATATATGAGGATTCCATTTCACATTCCATTTTAACCCTTCAGCCTTCTACTTTATTTTTATGGCTAGGACAAACTCCCTCGATGTTCATCCTTAGTATAGAACACTGATGACTTTATAACCATTTTATCTTGACTTTTTTCCTTCTATTGAAATGTTGTACAGAGTTAAAAAAAATCCCTCAAGCTCTGTATCCACATAATCAGTTTTGGAATGTCCTTGACCATATGTTTTTACATGCTGTTACACCTCAAACTGTTGTTGCATTGTGATTATCGATTACCTGTATCAATACATTTATGACCAAAATATTCAAGGCTTGTTTATACATCTCTTTTGGACAAATATTTAGAGGTACTTCCCCCAGGTACCAAGAAACGTGGACCAAGGTCATGGATAAAGTGTCAGAGATCTGAGATCATGTCATATGTCTGTTTGCTCACAATATTCTTTCTATTGATGCTATGGATTGAAAAAGAAAAATGTGGATTATATACCCTGGTGAAAATACTTTAAGAATACCAGACCAAGTTCTTCACTGATGAATTAGATTCCTCCTAATTTGAAACAAAATATAAGGAATATATGTTAGCATCCGAAACTTTGTCTAAATTTCAGTTTGGTATCTTTTTTTGTCTACATAACAGTTGTAATTACTGTAAGTAATAGCGATGAAATATGGTCATGAATTATCATGTGCTTTTACAAATAGTTACCACAATAAACCTATATTGGATTTTGGTGGAACAATATACTCTACCACATTCCTTTTTCAGATTGGAGAGTGGAATATCCAGGGTTTGCCCAATGATGACCTGTCTGTACAGAACGGCATCATCACAACAAAGGCCACCCGATACCCACTCCTGATTGATCCACAGGGGCAGGGCAAGAGCTGGATCAAAAACAGGGAGAAAGACCATGACCTGCAGGCAAGTGCTGCTGTAGAAGACAAGCAGTTGTTTCATCTGTTCTCTTGAGTTTGTTTTCACATTCTGCTTCCTGGCATTGTAAGCATCAACCTCACTGACCTATGTTCAGCTAGACGTATAATCATAATAGTAAGTAGATTTCTGAAGTGTTAAATTCAATGCTGGGCACATGCTCATACAGAGTTCCAGTTGCAGTCATATGATACTGAAAAAAGGTGAGAGTTGGAAAGAGTGGATTTCACACAGACCACTCCAGAAAAGGAACACAAGTAGTGTACCACTTTAGAGAGTATTGCTTTAATTGGTGATTGGTGACGTGCAATTGAAAGTGAATGATGTCTTTGATGTAGAGCCTCAAAGGAATTCTGGATTGGTCCCCAAAACCTATACTTTTTATAAGAGATGATTGGACCCGTGCATGGTCAGATAGCTTGATAGCTTGTCAGAACAACACATTGAGTAGCCAGGATTATATTTACAGACAGCTGCCATTTTTGGTTGAACAGTTGTGACAAATGTAGGGACGTGATTAGGTCAATCCAACCCAGGATCATAGATTTCTGTGTAACTCAAGCGATGCAACTTTTTGCAGTGGAACAGAGACAGCAAAGATGACTGGATCATCCACGGTCCCCATTGTCCCTGGCAATTGCAATCCAGTGTTCATGCTGCTAATATGTATGTTTCTGCATTACAGGACTAAGCTTAACCCATGTTAGAAGCCTCTTCATTTTGTACTGTTATATGATTTGCCAGTGAAACCTGGAAATGACCTCTGTGGAGGAATGAAGAAAAATGTCAAGCTTGAAAATTGTTTGTGGTAAAACAAATTTTACACATTAACAAACAATTCAGTTCCTGACTAACGAAACCTCATGATTATACTTCTTTTTAGTTATGTACATGTCATGGCAGTCAGGAACTAAAGGGGACATAGAGTATTTACAATATGAAATACAGGCAACAGGTTTACTTAAACCGGTTTAATTTTGCTTTCAACAAAATGAAAGTAATATGTTGCTCTGATTGATTACTCCTGCAGGTGACATCCCTCAATCACAAATATTTCCGAACTCATTTGGAAGATGCTCTGTCCTTGGGGCGACCTCTGTTGTTGGAGGATGTGGAGGAAGAACTTGACCCTGCGCTAGATAATGTTCTTGAAAAGAACTTTATCAAATCGGGATCTACTTACAAGGTATGTTCACATATAGGAAAGATTTTGTTACATGTTAACAAAATGTAAACAGTTCCTGTCCAGCCAACATTACAATGAAGTATGCGAAACATGCGTTTGTGAAAGGAGAGGGTCACTGTGCCATGATATGATCCACTACCTACTGGAAGTGGTGAAAGGTTTGAAAACTTTGTGCACATCATTCTTGTGATTCTAGCAGTAATCACTTTCTGTGCAATGATTCGGAAGCGTCTTGTTTCTGCTCGGACATTTGTGTACTAGTATCTGGTAAAAAGGGGACTGTGAAAAGAGTAGTAAACTCTGCAGGTATTTGAAACGCATGACTTATGTCGCACTCTAAATTGGGTAAAAAGGGTCAAGTCATTCATTCAGAACTATGTGAGGTTGCCTACAATGCCATTCGGTGCATGTGTACTATTTTGGACAGCACACACAGTGCACTGAAAAAGCCAGCGATGCTACTGGTATGTCTGTCGGTACCTTATGCTAAATAAATGACGACGGTAAATGCATTCCCATGATGGTTACAAGTACTGTCACAAGCCCAGGGAAAGTGCATACTCATACCGAGGGGAAAACTGAATTTGTTGATTTTGATAAATGCACAATTTGCCAGTACAATTAATACTGCTACACAGTAACCGAGACAATGCCAAAACTGACAAGCATTTTGAAAATGGCTTCTGGTGATTTTGGATATACAGGGAGTAAAGAAACACTGCGTAAATGTTTAAGAAAAATTGGTTTCAAATGGCAGAAAACTCGTTCAGGCAGACAGGCATCCTAATGGAAGACATCGCTGCATACTGTTTGAGATATCTCAGAATGATTCGCCAGTACGGTAAAGAGAACCATTCAGTTGTGTACATTGATGAAACATGGGTACAACACGGCCATCACACATCCCTAAGTGGTTGCATGAAAACTTTATTCCTAATCTGCCCCAAAACTCATTAGTTATAATGGACAATGCCCCTTACCGCAGCAAACAAATAGACAAAGCTCCAACAACTGCCCATCAGAAAGATGAAATCAAATTGTGACTACAAAAACATGATATACTGTTTACACATTCAATGTTGAAGAATGTTGAATTGCTTGCACTTGTGAAATCACGTCCGCGCAGCCCTATATATATCATGTCGATGAAATTTTGAAACTCGTGGACATACTGTTCTCTGATTCCCTCCTTAACACACCGATTTCAATGCCATAGAAATTTCAGCGATTTTTAAAAATTGGATTAGGTCCCAGAATTTAGATTTCAAAATGACTGCTGCACAGAGGGCTTTCGAAGAAGGATTGTCATCTATTGGCCAGAAGGAATGGTGAGACTGTTGCAGACACATGATGGAAATTGAGGATCATTACTGGCATCGAGAAAATGCCTTAGAGGATGAAATAAAAAAACGTGTCATTGAACTTGACGTCGATACTAATGACATTGATATCAGCTATATTTTTTATGAGTAGCTGATACAAGATACTTGCATGTAGCAAATAGCAGCTAAACTACCACTGAGCAGTCAAAGTACTAAGGTTTTTTTGTTTTATTTATTAGTACCCTGTTTTGAATTTACACAGCAGTTTCTCTCTTTACATACCTTTGGCCCCTTAATGATAAAATGGATTGCACTGGTATTCAGTTTCACAGCTTCAAATGACAGGTTGGCATTGTTCCTAAGTTCGTCTCACAGAAATAAGTATAACATTTAATTTTTGGTTGTCTATTTGAGGCCATTAACACGACTGTAGGTCTGCCATTTACAAGGTAAAGACAAATTGTGAGAGGAAGGTATCGAAACATATGAAGTGTTTTAAAAAGATCTATACACTTATGCCTATCAGCCCATGTTTGTTGGAATAGGTTATGCTGAGTATCAGATTATGAAAGTGTCTTATCTCACTTTTCATGTTCAACCTATAGGCTGCAGAGACAGTTGCTAATGTATACTTTCACTGGCATGGACAGAGGTCGAGTGAGAAGGTTTAATGTTCCGTACAAGATCATATGTTCTTTTAAAGCAAAGCACTTCACGGTGCAAACTCACTAAGTTGTCCCACAGTGTATATCTATCGTTTACAAGCACCTGAGTGTGTCAGATTATTGCATTGCTCCATGATATGACTGAAACATTGATGACTAAGAGATTTATCATTGACTGAGTACCCTTGGAAGA